>NW_028269991.1:352381-704763 GCF_054644295.1 Miniopterus natalensis | reverse complement strand
AGAAGCACCTTTCCTGGAGGAGCTTATTGCAACATTCTTTGTTTGGCTAAGTTCTTTAGGGTTGGTTTTGGAAGGTCTTTCAACTTTGTCCAAATCCGCTTCGTATGAAATCTTTTCACAGCGCTCTTTCCAAGTGTCCACAAAGAGCTGCTCCTGGAAACTGTCCACATGCACATCTCCCATGCTGGTGTGCTCGTTTCACTACCTGGATTTTGGTTTTCTCTTCTTTCTTTGAAATGACAAGCCTTCTTTCTGCATGCTACACACACCTTGTAGCAGTTCCAGTTTGCAGCATGTTGGTGCTCCTAAAGCGCTGTGTAACCTGTGTAGAGTGTGTCACTCTCCAGCACTGAATACACAACTTAGAGCTCCTTTCACCACAGACACGCAAACACATCTTTTTGTGAAAGTCCTACTTCTTTTCACTTGGTAATGTAAGGGTTTCAACGAGAACATGAAGTCAATGATGCTTTTGCACTCTACTACCAAAAGAAATGACCTCTTCTACATGCCCGTCTGAGGTTCAGTGCAAAATGCCCTTGTTTTCTGGTTTCTTGAATGTTCTCAACACATTAGGAGAAAGAGCGTGTTTGAGCAAGAGTGATGCAGTGTGCGTTTCCCTAGATTTCAAGTGATTTGCGAAACATACTCCTTAGTTTTCCACATTGTGTAAGAAACATGAGGTTTGCAAGCGATTGAAACAATGCTTCCTAAAACTTATTCCAGCAGTGAAAACACACGTTTCGACAAAGACTTTGAAGGAGCAAGCAAAAGCCTAGTGGCTGAGTGTTCCTTTTGAGAGAAAGACATGCATTTCGTCCTTCTGGAATGAGTTTTCAGCCAGGAATTCGTATGCATTTTGTACTGTGCAGAAAGTAGCTACCTGCTCGGGAGTTGTGTCATAGAAGCACCTTTCTGGAGGAGCTTATTGCAACATTCATTGTTTGGCTCAGTTCTTTAGGGTTGGTTTTGGAAGGTCTTTCAACTTTGTCCAAATCCTGCTTCGTACGAAATTTTTTCACAGCGCTGTTTCCAAGTGTCCACAAAGAGCTGGTGCTTGAAACTGTCCACATGTACATCTCCCTTACTGGTGTGCTCGTTCCCCTACCTGGATTTTGGTTTCCTCTTCTTTCTTTGAAACGACAAGCCTTCTTTCTGTATGCTACACACACCTTGTAGCAGTTTCAGTTTGCAGCATGTTGGTCTCCCCAAAATGCTGAGTATTCTATGTAGAGTGTGTCATTCTACAGCACTGAATACACAACTTAGAGCTCCTTTCAAAGCAGACACACAAACACATCTTTTTGTGAAAGTCTTACTTCAGGTCCCTTGGAAAATATATGGGTTTCCTTGAGAACATGAAGTCGATTACGCTTTTGCACTCTGCAAAGAATAGAAGTGATCTTTTGTACATGCCCGTCTGAATTTCACTGCAAAATGCCCTTCTTTTCTGCTTTCTTGAACATTCCCAAAGCATCAGGTGAAAGAGCGTGTTTGAGGAAGAGTGATGCAGTGTGCGTTTTCCTGGATTTCAAGTGAATTGGGAAACATACTCCTTGTGTTTCCACATTGTCTAAGAAACAACATGAGTCTTGCAAGAGATTGAAACAATGCATCCTAAAACGTATTACCGCAGTGAAAACACACGTTTCTACCAAGACTTGGAAGGAGCAAGCGAAAGAATAGTCGCTGAGTGTTCTTTCGGAGAGAAACACAAGCATTTGTTCCTTCTGGAGTGAGTTTTCAGCCAGGAATTCATATGCATTTTGTACTGTGCAGAATGTAGCTACCTGCTCTTGAGTTGTGTCATAGAAGCACCTTTCCTGGAGGAGCTTATTGCAACATTCTTTGTTTGGCTAAGTTCTTTAGGGTTGGTTTTGGAAGGTCTTTCAACTTTGTCCAAATCCGCTTCGTATGAAATCTTTTCACAGCGCTCTTTCCAAGTGTCCACAAAGAGCTGCTCCTGGAAACTGTCCACATGCACATCTCCCATGCTGGTGTGCTCGTTTCACTACCTGGATTTTGGTTTTCTCTTCTTTCTTTGAAATGACAAGCCTTCTTTCTGCATGCTACACACACCTTGTAGCAGTTCCAGTTTGCAGCATGTTGGTGCTCCTAAAGCGCTGTGTAACCTGTGTAGAGTGTGTCACTCTCCAGCACTGAATACACAACTTAGAGCTCCTTTCACCACAGACACGCAAACACATCTTTTTGTGAAAGTCCTACTTCTTTTCACTTGGAAATGTAAGGGTTTCAACGAGAACATGAAGTCAATGATGCTTTTGCACTCTACTACCAAACGAAATGACCTCTTCTACATGCCCGTCTGAGGTTCAGTGCAAAATGCCCTTGTTTTCTGGTTTCTTGAATGTTCTCAACACATTAGGAGAAAGAGCGTGTTTGAGCAAGAGTGATGCAGTGTGCGTTTCCCTAGATTTCAAGTGATTTGCGAAACATACTCCTTATTTTTCCACATTGTGTAAGAAACATGAGGCTTGCAAGAGATTGAAACAATGCTTCGTAAAACGTATTCCAGCAGTGAAAACACACGTTTCGACAAAGACTTTGAAGGAGCAAGCAAAAGCCTAGTGGCTGAGTGTTCCTTTTGAGAGAAAGACATGCATTTCGTCCTTCTGGAATGAGTTTTCAGCCAGGAATTCGTATGCATTTTGTACTGTGCAGAAAGTAGCTACCTGCTCGGGAGTTGTGTCATAGAAGCACCTTTCTGGAGGAGCTTATTGCAACATTCATTGTTTGGCTCAGTTCTTTAGGGTTGGTTTTGGAAGGTCTTTCAACTTTGTCCAAATCCTGCTTCGTACGAAATTTTTTCACAGCGCTGTTTCCAAGTGTCCACAAAGAGCTGGTGCTTGAAACTGTCCACATGTACATCTCCCTTACTGGTGTGCTCGTTCCCCTACGTGGATTTTGGTTTCCTCTTCTTTCTTTGAAACGACAAGCCTTCTTTCTGTATGCTACACACACCTTGTAGCAGTTTCAGTTTGCAGCATGTTGGTCTCCCCAAAATGCTGAGTATTCTATGTAGAGTGTGTCATTCTACAGCACTGAATACACAACTTAGAGCTCCTTTCAAAGCAGACACACAAACACATCTTTTTGTGAAAGTCTTACTTCAGGTCCCTTGGGAAATATATGGGTTTCCTTGAGAACATGAAGTCGATTACGCTTTTGCACTCTGCAAAGAATAGAAGTGATCTTTTGTACATGCCCGTCTGAATTTCACTGCAAAATGCCCTTCTTTTCTGCTTTCTTGAACATTCCCAAAGCATCAGGTGAAAGAGCGTGTTTGAGGAAGAGTGATGCAGTGTGCGTTTTCCTGGATTTCAAGTGAATTGGGAAACATACTCCTTGTGTTTCCACATTGTCTAAGAAACAACATGAGTCTTGCAAGAGATTGAAACAATGCATCCTAAAACGTATTACCGCAGTGAAAACACACGTTTCTACCAAGACTTGGAAGGAGCAAGCGAAAGAATAGTCGCTGAGTGTTCTTTCGGAGAGAAACACAAGCATTTGTTCCTTCTGGAGTGAGTTTTCAGCCAGGAATTCATATGCATTTTGTACTGTGCAGAATGTAGCTACCTGCTCTTGAGTTGTGTCATAGAAGCACCTTTCCTGGAGGAGCTTATTGCAACATTCTTTGTTTGGCTAAGTTCTTTAGGGTTGGTTTTGGCAGGTCTTTCAACTTTGTCCAAATCCGCTTCGTATGAAATCTTTTCACAGCGCTCTTTCCAAGTGTCCACAAAGAGCTGCTCCTGGAAACTGTCCACATGCACATCTCCCATGCTGGTGTGCTCGTTTCACTACCTGGATTTTGGTTTTCTCTTCTTTCTTTGAAATGACAAGCCTTCTTTCTGCATGCTACACACACCTTGTAGCAGTTCCAGTTTGCAGCATGTTGGTGCTCCTAAAGCGCTGTGTAACCTGTGTAGAGTGTGTCACTCTCCAGCACTGAATACACAACTTAGAGCTCCTTTCACCACAGACACGCAAACACATCTTTTTGTGAAAGTCCTACTTCTTTTCACTTGGTAATGTAAGGGTTTCAACGAGAACATGAAGTCAATGATGCTTTTGCACTCTACTACCAAAAGAAATGACCTCTTCTACATGCCCGTCTGAGGTTCAGTGCAAAATGCCCTTGTTTTCTGGTTTCTTGAATGTTCTCAACACATTAGGAGAAAGAGCGTGTTTGAGCAAGAGTGATGCAGTGTGCGTTTCCCTAGATTTCAAGTGATTTGCGAAACATACTCCTTAGTTTTCCACATTGTGTAAGAAACATGAGGTTTGCAAGCGATTGAAACAATGCTTCCTAAAACTTATTCCAGCAGTGAAAACACACGTTTCGACAAAGACTTTGAAGGAGCAAGCAAAAGCCTAGTGGCTGAGTGTTCCTTTTGAGAGAAAGACATGCATTTCGTCCTTCTGGAATGAGTTTTCAGCCAGGAATTCGTATGCATTTTGTACTGTGCAGAAAGTAGCTACCTGCTCGGGAGTTGTGTCATAGAAGCACCTTTCTGGAGGAGCTTATTGCAACATTCATTGTTTGGCTCAGTTCTTTAGGGTTGGTTTTGGAAGGTCTTTCAACTTTGTCCAAATCCTGCTTCGTACGAAATTTTTTCACAGCGCTGTTTCCAAGTGTCCACAAAGAGCTGGTGCTTGAAACTGTCCACATGTACATCTCCCTTACTGGTGTGCTCGTTCCCCTACCTGGATTTTGGTTTCCTCTTCTTTCTTTGAAACGACAAGCCTTCTTTCTGTATGCTACACACACCTTGTAGCAGTTTCAGTTTGCAGCATGTTGGTCTCCCCAAAATGCTGAGTATTCTATGTAGAGTGTGTCATTCTACAGCACTGAATACACAACTTAGAGCTCCTTTCAAAGCAGACACACAAACACATCTTTTTGTGAAAGTCTTACTTCAGGTCCCTTGGAAAATATATGGGTTTCTTTGAGAACATGAAGTCGATTACGCTTTTGCACTCTGCAAAGAATAGAAGTGATCTTTTGTACATGCCCGTCTGAATTTCACTGCAAAATGCCCTTCTTTTCTGCTTTCTTGAACATTCCCAAAGCATCAGGTGAAAGAGCGTGTTTGAGGAAGAGTGATGCAGTGTGCGTTTTCCTGGATTTCAAGTGAATTGGGAAACATACTCCTTGTGTTTCCACATTGTCTAAGAAACAACATGAGTCTTGCAAGAGATTGAAACAATGCATCCTAAAACGTATTACCGCAGTGAAAACACACGTTTCTACCAAGACTTGGAAGGAGCAAGCGAAAGAATAGTCGCTGAGTGTTCTTTCGGAGAGAAACACAAGCATTTGTTCTTTCTGGAGTGAGTTTTCAGCCAGGAATTCATATGCATTTTGTACTGTGCAGAATGTAGCTACCTGCTCTTGAGTTGTGTCATAGAAGAACCTTTCCTGGAGGAGCTTATTGCAACATTCTTTGTTTGGCTCAGTTCTTTAGGGTTGGTTTTGGAAGGTGTTTCAACTTTGTCCAAATCCGCTTCGTATGAAATCTTTTCACAGCGCTCTTTCCAAGTGTCCACAAAGAGCTGCTCCTGGAAACTGTCCACATGCACATCTCCCATGTTGGTGTGCTCGTTTCACTACCTGGATTTTGGTTTTCTCTTCTTTCTTTGAAATGACAAGCCTTCTTTCTGCATGCTACACACACCTTGTAGCAGTTCCAGTTTGCAGAATGTTGGTGCTCCTAAAACGCTGTGTAACCTGTGTAGAGTGTGTCACTCTCCAGCACTGAATACACAACTTAGAGCTCCTTTCACCACAGACACGCAAACACATCTTTTTGTGAAAGTCCTACTTCTTTTCACTTGGAAATGTAAGGGTTTCAACGAGAACATGAAGTCAATGATGCTTTTGCACTCTACTACCAAAAGAAATGACCTCTTCTACATGCCCGTCTGAGTTTCAGTGCAAAATGCCCTTGTTTTCTGGTTTCTTGAATGTTCTCAACACATTAGGAGAAAGAGCGTGTTTGAGCAAGAGTGATGCAGTGTGCGTTTCCCTAGATTTCAAGTGATTTGCGAAACATACTCCTTATTTTTCCACATTGTGTAAGAAACATGAGGCTTGCAAGAGATTGAAACAATGCTTCCTAAAACGTATTCCAGCAGTGAAAACACACGTTTCGACAAAGGCTTTGAAGGAGCAAGCAAAAGCCTAGTGGCTGAGTGTTCCTTTTGAGAGAAAGACATGCATTTCGTCCTTCTGGAAAGAGTTTTCAGCCAGGAATTCGTATGCATTTTGTACTGTGCAGAATGTAGCTACCTGCTCGGGAGTTGTGTCATAGAAGCACCTTTCTGGAGGAGCTTATTGCAACATTCATTGTTTGGCTCAGTTCTTTAGGGTTGGTTTTGGAAGGTCTTTCAACTTTGTCCAAATCCTGCTTCGTACGAAATTTTTTCACAGCGCTGTTTCCAAGTGTCCACAAAGAGCTGGTGCTTGAAACTGTCCACATGTACATCTCCCATACTGGTGTGCTCCTTCCCCTACCTGGATTTTGGTTTCCTCTTCTTTCTTTGAAACGACAAGCCTTCTTTCTGTATGCTACACACACCTTGTAGCAGTTTCAGTTTGCAGCATGTTGGTCTCCCCAAAATGCTGAGTATTCTATGTAGAGTGTGTCATTCTACAGCACTGAATACACAACTTAGAGCTCCTTTCAAAGCAGACACACAAACACATCTTTTTGTGAAAGTCTTACTTCAGGTCCCTTGGAAAATATATGGGTTTCTTTGAGAACATGAAGTCGATTACGCTTTTGCACTCTGCAAAGAATAGAAGTGATCTTTTGTACATGCCCGTCTGAATTTCACTGCAAAATGCCCTTCTTTTCTGCTTTCTTGAACATTCCCAAAGCATCAGGTGAAAGAGCGTGTTTGAGGAAGAGTGATGCAGTGTGCGTTTTCCTGGATTTCAAGTGAATTGGGAAACATACTCCTTGTGTTTCCACATTGTCTAAGAAACAACATGAGTCTTGCAAGAGATTGAAACAATGCATCCTAAAACGTATTACCGCAGTGAAAACACACGTTTCTACCAAGACTTGGAAGGAGCAAGCGAAAGAATAGTCGCTGAGTGTTCTTTCGGAGAGAAACACAAGCATTTGTTCCTTCTGGAGTGAGTTTTCAGCCAGGAATTCATATGCATTTTGTACTGTGCAGAATGTAGCTACCTGCTCTTGAGTTGTGTCATAGAAGCACCTTTCCTGGAGGAGCTTATTGCAACATTCTTTGTTTGGCTCAGTTCTTTAGGGTTGGTTTTGGAAGGTCTTTCAACTTTGTCCAAATCCGCTTCGTATGAAATCTTTTCACAGCGCTCTTTCCAAGTGTCCACAAAGAGCTGCTCCTGGAAACTGTCCACATGCACATCTCCCATGCTGGTGTGCTCGTTTCACTACCTGGATTTTGGTTTTCTCTTCTTTCTTTGAAATGACAAGCCTTCTTTCTGCATGCTACACACACCTTGTAGCAGTTCCAGTTTGCAGCATGTTGGTGCTCCTAAAGCGCTGTGTAACCTGTGTAGAGTGTGTCACTCTCCAGCACTGAATACACAACTTAGAGCTCCTTTCACCACAGACACGCAAACACATCTTTTTGTGAAAGTCCTACTTCTTTTCACTTGGAAATGTAAGGGTTTCAACGAGAACATGAAGTCAATGATGCTTTTGCACTCTACTACCAAACGAAATGACCTCCTCTACATGCCCGTCTGAGTTTCAGTGCAAAATGCCCTTGTTTTCTGGTTTCTTGAATGTTCTCAACACATTAGGAGAAAGAGCGTGTTTGAGCAAGAGTGATGCAGTGTGCGTTTCCCTAGATTTCAAGTGATTTGCGAAACATACTCCTTATTTTTCCACATTGTGTAAGAAACATGAGGTTTGCAAGAGATTGAAACAATGCTTCCTAAAACGTATTCCAGCAGTGAAAACACACGTTTCGACAAAGACTTTGAAGGAGCAAGCAAAAGCCTAGTGGCTGAGTGTTCCTTTTGAGAGAAAGACATGCATTTCGTCCTTCTGGAATGAGTTTTCAGCCAGGAATTCGTATGCATTTTGTACTGTGCAGAAAGTAGCTACCTGCTCGGGAGTTGTGTCATAGAAGCACCTTTCTGGAGGAGCTTATTGCAACATTCATTGTTTGGCTCAGTTCTTTAGGGTTGGTTTTGGAAGGTCTTTCAACTTTGTCCAAATCCTGCTTCGTACGAAATTTTTTCACAGCGCTGTTTCCAAGTGTCCACAAAGAGCTGGTGCTTGAAACTGTCCACATGTACATCTCCCATACTGGTGTGCTCGTTCCCCTACCTGGATTTTGGTTTCCTCTTCTTTCTTTGAAACGACAAGCCTTCTTTCTGTATGCTACACACACCTTGTAGCAGTTTCAGTTTGCAGCATGTTGGTCTCCCCAAAATGCTGAGTATTCTATGTAGAGTGTGTCATTCTACAGCACTGAATACACAACTTAGAGCTCCTTTCAAAGCAGACACACAAACACATCTTTTTGTGAAAGTCTTACTTCAGGTCCCTTGGAAAATATATGGGTTTCTTTGAGAACATGAAGTCGATTACGCTTTTGCACTCTGCAAAGAATAGAAGTGATCTTTTGTACATGCCCGTCTGAATTTCACTGCAAAATGCCCTTCTTTTCTGCTTTCTTGAACATTCCCAAAGCATCAGGTGAAAGAGCGTGTTTGAGGAAGAGTGATGCAGTGTGCGTTTTCCTGGATTTCAAGTGAATTGGGAAACATACTCCTTGTGTTTCCACATTGTCTAAGAAACAACATGAGTCTTGCAAGAGATTGAAACAATGCATCCTAAAACGTATTACCGCAGTGAAAACACACGTTTCTACCAAGACTTGGAAGGAGCAAGCGAAAGAATAGTCGCTGAGTGTTCTTTCGGAGAGAAACACAAGCATTTGTTCCTTCTGGAGTGAGTTTTCAGCCAGGAATTCATATGCATTTTGTACTGTGCAGAATGTAGCTACCTGCTCTTGAGTTGTGTCATAGAAGCACCTTTCCTGGAGGAGCTTATGGCAACATTCTTTGTTTGGCTCAGTTCTTTAGGGTTGGTTTTGGAAGGTCTTTCAACTTTGTCCAAATCCGCTTCGTATGAAATCTTTTCACAGCGCTCTTTCCAAGTGTCCACAAAGAGCTGCTCCTGGAAACTGTCCACATGCACATCTCCCATGCTGGTGTGCTCGTTTCACTACCTGGATTTTGGTTTTCTCTTCTTTCTTTGAAATGACAAGCCTTCTTTCTGCATGCTACACACACCTTGTAGCAGTTCCAGTTTGCAGCATGTTGGTGCTCCTAAAGCGCTGTGTAACCTGTGTAGAGTGTGTCACTCTCCAGCACTGAATACACAACTTAGAGCTCCTTTCACCACAGACACGCAAACACATCTTTTTGTGAAAGTCCTACTTCTTTTCACTTGGAAATGTAAGGGTTTCAACGAGAACATGAAGTCAATGATGCTTTTGCACTCTACTACCAAACGAAATGACCTCTTCTACATGCCCGTCTGAGGTTCAGTGCAAAATGCCCTTGTTTTCTGGTTTCTTGAATGTTCTCAACACATTAGGAGAAAGAGCGTGTTTGAGCAAGAGTGATGCAGTGTGCGTTTCCCTAGATTTCAAGTGATTTGCGAAACATACTCCTTATTTTTCCACATTGTGTAAGAAACATGAGGTTTGCAAGAGATTGAAACAATGCTTCCTAAAACGTATTCCAGCAGTGAAAACACACGTTTCGACAAAGACTTTGAAGGAGCAAGCAAAAGCCTAGTGGCTGAGTGTTCCTTTTGAGAGAAAGACATGCATTTCGTCCTTCTGGAATGAGTTTTCAGCCAGGAATTCGTATGCATTTTGTACTGTGCAGAAAGTAGCTACCTGCTCGGGAGTTGTGTCATAGAAGCACCTTTCTGGAGGAGCTTATTGCAACATTCATTGTTTGGCTCAGTTCTTTAGGGTTGGTTTTGGAAGGTCTTTCAACTTTGTCCAAATCCTGCTTCGTACGAAATTTTTTCACAGCGCTGTTTCCAAGTGTCCACAAAGAGCTGGTGCTTGAAACTGTCCACATGTACATCTCCCATACTGGTGTGCTCGTTCCCCTACCTGGATTTTGGTTTCCTCTTCTTTCTTTGAAACGACAAGCCTTCTTTCTGTATGCTACACACACCTTGTAGCAGTTTCACTTTGCAGCATGTTGGTCTCCCCAAAATGCTGAGTATTCTATGTAGAGTGTGTCATTCTACAGCACTGAATACACAACTTAGAGCTCCTTTCAAAGCAGACACACAAACACATCTTTTTGTGAAAGTCTTACTTCAGGTCCCTTGGAAAATATATGGGTTTCTTTGAGAACATGAAGTCGATTACGCTTTTGCACTCTGCAAAGAATAGAAGTGATCTTTTGTACATGCCCGTCTGAATTTCACTGCAAAATGCCCTTCTTTTCTGCTTTCTTGAACATTCCCAAAGCATCAGGTGAAAGAGCGTGTTTGAGGAAGAGTGATGCAGTGTGCGTTTTCCTGGATTTCAAGTGAATTGGGAAACATACTCCTTGTGTTTCCACATTGTCTAAGAAACAACATGAGTCTTGCAAGAGATTGAAACAATGCATCCTAAAACGTATTACCGCAGTGAAAACACACGTTTCTACCAAGACTTGGAAGGAGCAAGCGAAAGAATAGTCGCTGAGTGTTCTTTCGGAGAGAAACACAAGCATTTGTTCCTTCTGGAGTGAGTTTTCAGCCAGGAATTCATATGCATTTTGTACTGTGCAGAATGTAGCTACCTGCTCTTGAGTTGTGTCATAGAAGCACCTTTCCTGGAGGAGCTTATTGCAACATTCTTTGTTTGGCTAAGTTCTTTAGGGTTGGTTTTGGAAGGTCTTTCAACTTTGTCCAAATCCGCTTCGTATGAAATCTTTTCACAGCGCTCTTTCCAAGTGTCCACAAAGAGCTGCTCCTGGAAACTGTCCACATGCACATCTCCCATGCTGGTGTGCTCGTTTCACTACCTGGATTTTGGTTTTCTCTTCTTTCTTTGAAATGACAAGCCTTCTTTCTGCATGCTACACACACCTTGTAGCAGTTCCAGTTTGCAGCATGTTGGTGCTCCTAAAGCGCTGTGTAACCTGTGTAGAGTGTGTCACTCTCCAGCACTGAATACACAACTTAGAGCTCCTTTCACCACAGACACGCAAACACATCTTTTTGTGAAAGTCCTACTTCTTTTCACTTGGAAATGTAAGGGTTTCAACGAGAACATGAAGTCAATGATGCTTTTGCACTCTACTACCAAACGAAATGACCTCTTCTACATGCCCGTCTGAGGTTCAGTGCAAAATGCCCTTGTTTTCTGGTTTCTTGAATGTTCTCAACACATTAGGAGAAAGAGCGTGTTTGAGCAAGAGTGATGCAGTGTGCGTTTCCCTAGATTTCAAGTGATTTGCGAAACATACTCCTTATTTTTCCACATTGTGTAAGAAACATGAGGTTTGCAAGAGATTGAAACAATGCTTCCTAAAACGTATTCCAGCAGTGAAAACACACGTTTCGACAAAGACTTTGAAGGAGCAAGCAAAAGCCTAGTGGCTGAGTGTTCCTTTTGAGAGAAAGACATGCATTTCGTCCTTCTGGAATGAGTTTTCAGCCAGGAATTCGTATGCATTTTGTACTGTGCAGAAAGTAGCTACCTGCTCGGGAGTTGTGTCATAGAAGCACCTTTCTGGAGGAGCTTATTGCAACATTCATTGTTTGGCTCAGTTCTTTAGGGTTGGTTTTGGAAGGTCTTTCAACTTTGTCCAAATCCTGCTTCGTACGAAATTTTTTCACAGCGCTGTTTCCAAGTGTCCACAAAGAGCTGGTGCTTGAAACTGTCCACATGTACATCTCCCATACTGGTGTGCTCGTTCCCCTACCTGGATTTTGGTTTCCTCTTCTTTCTTTGAAACGACAAGCCTTCTTTCTGTATGCTACACACACCTTGTAGCAGTTTCACTTTGCAGCATGTTGGTCTCCCCAAAATGCTGAGTATTCTATGTAGAGTGTGTCATTCTACAGCACTGAATACACAACTTAGAGCTCCTTTCAAAGCAGACACACAAACACATCTTTTTGTGAAAGTCTTACTTCAGGTCCCTTGGAAAATATATGGGTTTCTTTGAGAACATGAAGTCGATTACGCTTTTGCACTCTGCAAAGAATAGAAGTGATCTTTTGTACATGCCCGTCTGAATTTCACTGCAAAATGCCCTTCTTTTCTGCTTTCTTGAACATTCCCAAAGCATCAGGTGAAAGAGCGTGTTTGAGGAAGAGTGATGCAGTGTGCGTTTTCCTGGATTTCAAGTGAATTGGGAAACATACTCCTTGTGTTTCCACATTGTCTAAGAAACAACATGAGTCTTGCAAGAGATTGAAACAATGCATCCTAAAACGTATTACCGCAGTGAAAACACACGTTTCTACCAAGACTTGGAAGGAGCAAGCGAAAGAATAGTCGCTGAGTGTTCTTTCGGAGAGAAACACAAGCATTTGTTCCTTCTGGAGTGAGTTTTCAGCCAGGAATTCATATGCATTTTGTACTGTGCAGAATGTAGCTACCTGCTCTTGAGTTGTGTCATAGAAGCACCTTTCCTGGAGGAGCTTATTGCAACATTCTTTGTTTGGCTAAGTTCTTTAGGGTTGGTTTTGGAAGGTCTTTCAACTTTGTCCAAATCCGCTTCGTATGAAATCTTTTCACAGCGCTCTTTCCAAGTGTCCACAAAGAGCTGCTCCTGGAAACTGTCCACATGCACATCTCCCATGCTGGTGTGCTCGTTTCACTACCTGGATTTTGGTTTTCTCTTCTTTCTTTGAAATGACAAGCCTTCTTTCTGCATGCTACACACACCTTGTAGCAGTTCCAGTTTGCAGCATGTTGGTGCTCCTAAAGCGCTGTGTAACCTGTGTAGAGTGTGTCACTCTCCAGCACTGAATACACAACTTAGAGCTCCTTTCACCACAGACACGCAAACACATCTTTTTGTGAAAGTCCTACTTCTTTTCACTTGGAAATGTAAGGGTTTCAACGAGAACATGAAGTCAATGATGCTTTTGCACTCTACTACCAAACGAAATGACCTCTTCTACATGCCCGTCTGAGGTTCAGTGCAAAATGCCCTTGTTTTCTGGTTTCTTGAATGTTCTCAACACATTAGGAGAAAGAGCGTGTTTGAGCAAGAGTGATGCAGTGTGCGTTTCCCTAGATTTCAAGTGATTTGCGAAACATACTCCTTATTTTTCCACATTGTGTAAGAAACATGAGGTTTGCAAGAGATTGAAACAATGCTTCCTAAAACGTATTCCAGCAGTGAAAACACACGTTTCGACAAAGACTTTGAAGGAGCAAGCAAAAGCCTAGTGGCTGAGTGTTCCTTTTGAGAGAAAGACATGCATTTCGTCCTTCTGGAATGAGTTTTCAGCCAGGAATTCGTATGCATTTTGTACTGTGCAGAAAGTAGCTACCTGCTCGGGAGTTGTGTCATAGAAGCACCTTTCTGGAGGAGCTTATTGCAACATTCATTGTTTGGCTCAGTTCTTTAGGGTTGGTTTTGGAAGGTCTTTCAACTTTGTCCAAATCCTGCTTCGTACGAAATTTTTTCACAGCGCTGTTTCCAAGTGTCCACAAAGAGCTGGTGCTTGAAACTGTCCACATGTACATCTCCCATACTGGTGTGCTCGTTCCCCTACCTGGATTTTGGTTTCCTCTTCTTTCTTTGAAACGACAAGCCTTCTTTCTGTATGCTACACACACCTTGTAGCAGTTTCACTTTGCAGCATGTTGGTCTCCCCAAAATGCTGAGTATTCTATGTAGAGTGTGTCATTCTACAGCACTGAATACACAACTTAGAGCTCCTTTCAAAGCAGACACACAAACACATCTTTTTGTGAAAGTCTTACTTCAGGTCCCTTGGAAAATATATGGGTTTCTTTGAGAACATGAAGTCGATTACGCTTTTGCACTCTGCAAAGAATAGAAGTGATCTTTTGTACATGCCCGTCTGAATTTCACTGCAAAATGCCCTTCTTTTCTGCTTTCTTGAACATTCCCAAAGCATCAGGTGAAAGAGCGTGTTTGAGGAAGAGTGATGCAGTGTGCGTTTTCCTGGATTTCAAGTGAATTGGGAAACATACTCCTTGTGTTTCCACATTGTCTAAGAAACAACATGAGTCTTGCAAGAGATTGAAACAATGCATCCTAAAACGTATTACCGCAGTGAAAACACACGTTTCTACCAAGACTTGGAAGGAGCAAGCGAAAGAATAGTCGCTGAGTGTTCTTTCGGAGAGAAACACAAGCATTTGTTCCTTCTGGAGTGAGTTTTCAGCCAGGAATTCATATGCATTTTGTACTGTGCAGAATGTAGCTACCTGCTCTTGAGTTGTGTCATAGAAGCACCTTTCCTGGAGGAGCTTATGGCAACATTCTTTGTTTGGCTCAGTTCTTTAGGGTTGGTTTTGGAAGGTCTTTCAACTTTGTCCAAATCCGCTTCGTATGAAATCTTTTCACAGCGCTCTTTCCAAGTGTCCACAAAGAGCTGCTCCTGGAAACTGTCCACATGCACATCTCCCATGCTGGTGTGCTCGTTTCACTACCTGGATTTTGGTTTTCTCTTCTTTCTTTGAAATGACAAGCCTTCTTTCTGCATGCTACACACACCTTGTAGCAGTTCCAGTTTGCAGCATGTTGGTGCTCCTAAAGCGCTGTGTAACCTGTGTAGAGTGTGTCACTCTCCAGCACTGAATACACAACTTAGAGCTCCTTTCACCACAGACACGCAAACACATCTTTTTGTGAAAGTCCTACTTCTTTTCACTTGGAAATGTAAGGGTTTCAACGAGAACATGAAGTCAATGATGCTTTTGCACTCTACTACCAAACGAAATGACCTCTTCTACATGCCCGTCTGAGGTTCAGTGCAAAATGCCCTTGTTTTCTGGTTTCTTGAATGTTCTCAACACATTAGGAGAAAGAGCGTGTTTGAGCAAGAGTGATGCAGTGTGCGTTTCCCTAGATTTCAAGTGATTTGCGAAACATACTCCTTATTTTTCCACATTGTGTAAGAAACATGAGGTTTGCAAGAGATTGAAACAATGCTTCCTAAAACGTATTCCAGCAGTGAAAACACACGTTTCGACAAAGACTTTGAAGGAGCAAGCAAAAGCCTAGTGGCTGAGTGTTCCTTTTGAGAGAAAGACATGCATTTCGTCCTTCTGGAATGAGTTTTCAGCCAGGAATTCGTATGCATTTTGTACTGTGCAGAAAGTAGCTACCTGCTCGGGAGTTGTGTCATAGAAGCACCTTTCTGGAGGAGCTTATTGCAACATTCATTGTTTGGCTCAGTTCTTTAGGGTTGGTTTTGGAAGGTCTTTCAACTTTGTCCAAATCCTGCTTCGTACGAAATTTTTTCACAGCGCTGTTTCCAAGTGTCCACAAAGAGCTGGTGCTTGAAACTGTCCACATGTACATCTCCCATACTGGTGTGCTCGTTCCCCTACCTGGATTTTGGTTTCCTCTTCTTTCTTTGAAACGACAAGCCTTCTTTCTGCATGCTACACACACCTTGTAGCAGTTTCAGTTTGCAGCATGTTGGTCTCCCCAAAATGCTGAGTATTCTATGTAGAGTGTGTCATTCTACAGCAATGAATACACAACTTAGAGCTCCTTTCAAAGCAGACACACAAACACATCTTTTTGTGAAAGTCTTACTTCAGGTCCCTTGGAAAATATATGGGTTTCTTTGAGAACATGAAGTCGATTACGCTTTTGCACTCTGCAAAGAATAGAAGTGATCTTTTGTACATGCCCGTCTGAATTTCACTGCAAAATGCCCTTCTTTTCTGCTTTCTTGAACATTCCCAAAGCATCAGGTGAAAGAGCGTGTTTGAGGAAGAGTGATGCAGTGTGCGTTTTCCTGGATTTCAAGTGAATTGGAAACATACTCCTTGTGTTTCCACATTGTCTAAGAAACAACATGAGTCTTGCAAGAGATTGAAACAATGCATCCTAAAACGTATTACCGCAGTGAAAACACACGTTTCTACCAAGACTTGGAAGGAGCAAGCGAAAGAATAGTCGCTGAGTGTTCTTTCGGAGAGAAACACAAGCATTTGTTCCTTCTGGAGTGAGTTTTCAGCCAGGAATTCATATGCATTTCGTACTGTGCAGAATGTAGCTACCTGCTCTTGAGTTGTGTCATAGAAGCACCTTTCCTGGAGGAGCTTATTGCAACATTCTTTGTTTGGCTAAGTTCTTTAGGGTTGGTTTTGGAAGGTCTTTCAACTTTGTCCAAATCCGCTTCATATGAAATCTTTTCACAGCGCTCTTTCCAAGTGTCCACAAAGAGCTGCTCCTGGAAACTGTCCACATGCACATCTCCCATGCTGGTGTGCTCGTTTCACTACCTGGATTTTGGTTTTCTCTTCTTTCTTTGAAATGACAAGCCTTCTTTCTGCATGCTACACACACCTTGTAGCAGTTCCAGTTTGCAGCATGTTGGTGCTCCTAAAACGCTGTGTAACCTGTGTAGAGTGTGTCACTCTCCAGCACTGAATACACAACTTAGAGCTCCTTTCACCACAGACACGCAAACACATCTTTTTGTGAAAGTCCTACTTCTTTTCACTTGGAAATGTAAGGGTTTCAACGAGAACATGAAGTCAATGATGCTTTTGCACTCTACTACCAAACGAAATGACCTCTTCTACATGCCCGTCTGAGTTTCAGTGCAAAATGCCCTTGTTTTCTGGTTTCTTGAATGTTCTCAACACATTAGGAGAAAGAGCGTGTTTGAGCAAGAGTGATGCAGTGTGCGTTTCCCTAGATTTCAAGTGATTTGCGAAACATACTCCTTATTTTTCCACATTGTGTAAGAAACATGAGGTTTGCAAGAGATTGAAACAATGCTTCCTAAAACGTATTCCAGCAGTGAAAACACACGTTTCGACAAAGACTTTGAAGGAGCAAGCAAAAGCCTAGTGGCTGAGTGTTCCTTTTGAGAGAAAGACATGCATTTCGTCCTTCTGGAATGAGTTTTCAGCCAGGAATTCGTATGCATTTTGTACTGTGCAGAAAGTAGCTACCTGCTCGGGAGTTGTGTCATAGAAGCACCTTTCTGGAGGAGCTTATTGCAACATTCATTGTTTGGCTCAGTTCTTTAGGGTTGGTTTTGGAAGGTCTTTCAACTTTGTCCAAATCCTGCTTCGTACGAAATTTTTTCACAGCGCTGTTTCCAAGTGTCCACAAAGAGCTGGTGCTTGAAACTGTCCACATGTACATCTCCCATACTGGTGTGCTCGTTCCCCTACCTGGATTTTGGTTTCCTCTTCTTTCTTTGAAACGACAAGCCTTCTTTCTGTATGCTACACACACCTTGTAGCAGTTTCACTTTGCAGCATGTTGGTCTCCCCAAAATGCTGAGTATTCTATGTAGAGTGTGTCATTCTACAGCACTGAATACACAACTTAGAGCTCCTTTCAAAGCAGACACACAAACACATCTTTTTGTGAAAGTCTTACTTCAGGTCCCTTGGAAAATATATGGGTTTCTTTGAGAACATGAAGTCGATTACGCTTTTGCACTCTGCAAAGAATAGAAGTGATCTTTTGTACATGCCCGTCTGAATTTCACTGCAAAATGCCCTTCTTTTCTGCTTTCTTGAACATTCCCAAAGCATCAGGTGAAAGAGCGTGTTTGAGGAAGAGTGATGCAGTGTGCGTTTTCCTGGATTTCAAGTGAATTGGGAAACATACTCCTTGTGTTTCCACATTGTCTAAGAAACAACATGAGTCTTGCAAGAGATTGAAACAATGCATCCTAAAACGTATTACCGCAGTGAAAACACACGTTTCTACCAAGACTTGGAAGGAGCAAGCGAAAGAATAGTCGCTGAGTGTTCTTTCGGAGAGAAACACAAGCATTTGTTCCTTCTGGAGTGAGTTTTCAGCCAGGAATTCATATGCATTTTGTACTGTGCAGAATGTAGCTACCTGCTCTTGAGTTGTGTCATAGAAGCACCTTTCCTGGAGGAGCTTATTGCAACATTCTTTGTTTGGCTCAGTTCTTTAGGGTTGGTTTTGGAAGGTCTTTCAACTTTGTCCAAATCCGCTTCGTATGAAATCTTTTCACAGCGCTCTTTCCAAGTGTCCACAAAGAGCTGCTCCTGGAAACTGTCCACATGCACATCTCCCATGCTGGTGTGCTCGTTTCACTACCTGGATTTTGGTTTTCTCTTCTTTCTTTGAAATGACAAGCCTTCTTTCTGCATGCTACACACACCTTGTAGCAGTTCCAGTTTGCAGCATGTTGGTGCTCCTAAAGCGCTGTGTAACCTGTGTAGAGTGTGTCACTCTCCAGCACTGAATACACAACTTAGAGCTCCTTTCACCACAGACACGCAAACACATCTTTTTGTGAAAGTCCTACTTCTTTTCACTTGGAAATGTAAGGGTTTCAACGAGAACATGAAGTCAATGATGCTTTTGCACTCTACTACCAAACGAAATGACCTCTTCTACATGCCCGTCTGAGGTTCAGTGCAAAATGCCCTTGTTTTCTGGTTTCTTGAATGTTCTCAACACATTAGGAGAAAGAGCGTGTTTGAGCAAGAGTGATGCAGTGTGCGTTTCCCTAGATTTCAAGTGATTTGCGAAACATACTCCTTATTTTTCCACATTGTGTAAGAAACATGAGGTTTGCAAGAGATTGAAACAATGCTTCCTAAAACGTATTCCAGCAGTGAAAACACACGTTTCGACAAAGACTTTGAAGGAGCAAGCAAAAGCCTAGTGGCTGAGTGTTCCTTTTGAGAGAAAGACATGCATTTCGTCCTTCTGGAATGAGTTTTCAGCCAGGAATTCGTATGCATTTTGTACTGTGCAGAAAGTAGCTACCTGCTCGGGAGTTGTGTCATAGAAGCACCTTTCTGGAGGAGCTTATTGCAACATTCATTGTTTGGCTCAGTTCTTTAGGGTTGGTTTTGGAAGGTCTTTCAACTTTGTCCAAATCCTGCTTCGTACGAAATTTTTTCACAGCGCTGTTTCCAAGTGTCCACAAAGAGCTGGTGCTTGAAACTGTCCACATGTACATCTCCCATACTGGTGTGCTCGTTCCCCTACCTGGATTTTGGTTTCCTCTTCTTTCTTTGAAACGACAAGCCTTCTTTCTGCATGCTACACACACCTTGTAGCAGTTTCAGTTTGCAGCATGTTGGTCTCCCCAAAATGCTGAGTATTCTATGTAGAGTGTGTCATTCTACAGCACTGAATACACAACTTAGAGCTCCTTTCAAAGCAGACACACAAACACATCTTTTTGTGAAAGTCTTACTTCAGGTCCCTTGGAAAATATATGGGTTTCTTTGAGAACATGAAGTCGATTACGCTTTTGCACTCTGCAAAGAATAGAAGTGATCTTTTGTACATGCCCGTCTGAATTTCACTGCAAAATGCCCTTCTTTTCTGCTTTCTTGAACATTCCCAAAGCATCAGGTGAAAGAGCGTGTTTGAGGAAGAGTGATGCAGTGTGCGTTTTCCTGGATTTCAAGTGAATTGGGAAACATACTCCTTGTGTTTCCACATTGTCTAAGAAACAACATGAGTCTTGCAAGAGATTGAAACAATGCATCCTAAAACGTATTACCGCAGTGAAAACACACGTTTCTACCAAGACTTGGAAGGAGCAAGCGAAAGAATAGTCGCTGAGTGTTCTTTCGGAGAGAAACACAAGCATTTGTTCCTTCTGGAGTGAGTTTTCAGCCAGGAATTCATATGCATTTTGTACTGTGCAGAATGTAGCTACCTGCTCTTGAGTTGTGTCATAGAAGCACCTTTCCTGGAGGAGCTTATTGCAACATTCTTTGTTTGGCTCAGTTCTTTAGGGTTGGTTTTGGAAGGTCTTTCAACTTTGTCCAAATCCGCTTCGTATGAAATCTTTTCACAGCGCTCTTTCCAAGTGTCCACAAAGAGCTGCTCCTGGAAACTGTCCACATGCACATCTCCCATGCTGGTGTGCTCGTTTCACTACCTGGATTTTGGTTTTCTCTTCTTTCTTTGAAATGACAAGCCTTCTTTCTGCATGCTACACACACCTTGTAGCAGTTCCAGTTTGCAGCATGTTGGTGCTCCTAAAGCGCTGTGTAACCTGTGTAGAGTGTGTCACTCTCCAGCACTGAATACACAATTTAGAGCTCCTTTCACCACAGACACGCAAACACATCTTTTTGTGAAAGTCCTACTTCTTTTCACTTGGAAATGTAAGGGTTTCAACGAGAACATGAAGTCAATGATGCTTTTGCACTCTACTACCAAACGAAATGACCTCTTCTACATGCCCGTCTGAGGTTCAGTGCAAAATGCCCTTGTTTTCTGGTTTCTTGAATGTTCTCAACACATTAGGAGAAAGAGCGTGTTTGAGCAAGAGTGATGCAGTGTGCGTTTCCCTAGATTTCAAGTGATTTGCGAAACATACTCCTTATTTTTCCACATTGTGTAAGAAACATGAGGTTTGCAAGAGATTGAAACAATGCTTCCTAAAACGTATTCCAGCAGTGAAAACACACGTTTCGACAAAGACTTTGAAGGAGCAAGCAAAAGCCTAGTGGCTGAGTGTTCCTTTTGAGAGAAAGACATGCATTTCGTCCTTCTGGAATGAGTTTTCAGCCAGGAATTCGTATGCATTTTGTACTGTGCAGAAAGTAGCTACCTGCTCGGGAGTTGTGTCATAGAAGCACCTTTCTGGAGGAGCTTATTGCAACATTCATTGTTTGGCTCAGTTCTTTAGGGTTGGTTTTGGAAGGTCTTTCAACTTTGTCCAAATCCTGCTTCGTACGAAATTTTTTCACAGCGCTGTTTCCAAGTGTCCACAAAGAGCTGGTGCTTGAAACTGTCCACATGTACATCTCCCATACTGGTGTGCTCGTTCCCCTACCTGGATTTTGGTTTCCTCTTCTTTCTTTGAAACGACAAGCCTTCTTTCTGTATGCTACACACACCTTGTAGCAGTTTCACTTTGCAGCATGTTGGTCTCCCCAAAATGCTGAGTATTCTATGTAGAGTGTGTCATTCTACAGCACTGAATACACAACTTAGAGCTCCTTTCAAAGCAGACACACAAACACATCTTTTTGTGAAAGTCTTACTTCAGGTCCCTTGGAAAATATATGGGTTTCTTTGAGAACATGAAGTCGATTACGCTTTTGCACTCTGCAAAGAATAGAAGTGATCTTTTGTACATGCCCGTCTGAATTTCACTGCAAAATGCCCTTCTTTTCTGCTTTCTTGAACATTCCCAAAGCATCAGGTGAAAGAGCGTGTTTGAGGAAGAGTGATGCAGTGTGCGTTTTCCTGGATTTCAAGTGAATTGGGAAACATACTCCTTGTGTTTCCACATTGTCTAAGAAACAACATGAGTCTTGCAAGAGATTGAAACAATGCATCCTAAAACGTATTACCGCAGTGAAAACACACGTTTCTACCAAGACTTGGAAGGAGCAAGCGAAAGAATAGTCGCTGAGTGTTCTTTCGGAGAGAAACACAAGCATTTGTTCCTTCTGGAGTGAGTTTTCAGCCAGGAATTCATATGCATTTTGTACTGTGCAGAATGTAGCTACCTGCTCTTGAGTTGTGTCATAGAAGCACCTTTCCTGGAGGAGCTTATTGCAACATTCTTTGTTTGGCTCAGTTCTTTAGGGTTGGTTTTGGAAGGTCTTTCAACTTTGTCCAAATCCGCTTCGTATGAAATCTTTTCACAGCGCTCTTTCCAAGTGTCCACAAAGAGCTGCTCCTGGAAACTGTCCACATGCACATCTCCCATGCTGGTGTGCTCGTTTCACTACCTGGATTTTGGTTTTCTCTTCTTTCTTTGAAATGACAAGCCTTCTTTCTGCATGCTACACACACCTTGTAGCAGTTCCAGTTTGCAGCATGTTGGTGCTCCTAAAGCGCTGTGTAACCTGTGTAGAGTGTGTCACTCTCCAGCACTGAATACACAACTTAGAGCTCCTTTCACCACAGACACGCAAACACATCTTTTTGTGAAAGTCCTACTTCTTTTCACTTGGAAATGTAAGGGTTTCAACGAGAACATGAAGTCAATGATGCTTTTGCACTCTACTACCAAACGAAATGACCTCTTCTACATGCCCGTCTGAGGTTCAGTGCAAAATGCCCTTGTTTTCTGGTTTCTTGAATGTTCTCAACACATTAGGAGAAAGAGCGTGTTTGAGCAAGAGTGATGCAGTGTGCGTTTCCCTAGATTTCAAGTGATTTGCGAAACATACTCCTTATTTTTCCACATTGTGTAAGAAACATGAGGTTTGCAAGAGATTGAAACAATGCTTCCTAAAACGTATTCCAGCAGTGAAAACACACGTTTCGACAAAGACTTTGAAGGAGCAAGCAAAAGCCTAGTGGCTGAGTGTTCCTTTTGAGAGAAAGACATGCATTTCGTCCTTCTGGAATGAGTTTTCAGCCAGGAATTCGTATGCATTTTGTACTGTGCAGAAAGTAGCTACCTGCTCGGGAGTTGTGTCATAGAAGCACCTTTCTGGAGGAGCTTATTGCAACATTCATTGTTTGGCTCAGTTCTTTAGGGTTGGTTTTGGAAGGTCTTTCAACTTTGTCCAAATCCTGCTTCGTACGAAATTTTTTCACAGCGCTGTTTCCAAGTGTCCACAAAGAGCTGGTGCTTGAAACTGTCCACATGTACATCTCCCATACTGGTGTGCTCGTTCCCCTACCTGGATTTTGGTTTCCTCTTCTTTCTTTGAAACGACAAGCCTTCTTTCTGCATGCTACACACACCTTGTAGCAGTTTCAGTTTGCAGCATGTTGGTCTCCCCAAAATGCTGAGTATTCTATGTAGAGTGTGTCATTCTACAGCACTGAATACACAACTTAGAGCTCCTTTCAAAGCAGACACACAAACACATCTTTTTGTGAAAGTCTTACTTCAGGTCCCTTGGAAAATATATGGGTTTCTTTGAGAACATGAAGTCGATTACGCTTTTGCACTCTGCAAAGAATAGAAGTGATCTTTTGTACATGCCCGTCTGAATTTCACTGCAAAATGCCCTTCTTTTCTGCTTTCTTGAACATTCCCAAAGCATCAGGTGAAAGAGCGTGTTTGAGGAAGAGTGATGCAGTGTGCGTTTTCCTGGATTTCAAGTGAATTGGGAAACATACTCCTTGTGTTTCCACATTGTCTAAGAAACAACATGAGTCTTGCAAGAGATTGAAACAATGCATCCTAAAACGTATTACCGCAGTGAAAACACACGTTTCTACCAAGACTTGGAAGGAGCAAGCGAAAGAATAGTCGCTGAGTGTTCTTTCGGAGAGAAACACAAGCATTTGTTCCTTCTGGAGTGAGTTTTCAGCCAGGAATTCATATGCATTTTGTACTGTGCAGAATGTAGCTACCTGCTCTTGAGTTGTGTCATAGAAGCACCTTTCCTGGAGGAGCTTATTGCAACATTCTTTGTTTGGCTCAGTTCTTTAGGGTTGGTTTTGGAAGGTCTTTCAACTTTGTCCAAATCCGCTTCGTATGAAATCTTTTCACAGCGCTCTTTCCAAGTGTCCACAAAGAGCTGCTCCTGGAAACTGTCCACATGCACATCTCCCATGCTGGTGTGCTCGTTTCACTACCTGGATTTTGGTTTTCTCTTCTTTCTTTGAAATGACAAGCCTTCTTTCTGCATGCTACACACACCTTGTAGCAGTTCCAGTTTGCAGCATGTTGGTGCTCCTAAAGCGCTGTGTAACCTGTGTAGAGTGTGTCACTCTCCAGCACTGAATACACAATTTAGAGCTCCTTTCACCACAGACACGCAAACACATCTTTTTGTGAAAGTCCTACTTCTTTTCACTTGGAAATGTAAGGGTTTCAACGAGAACATGAAGTCAATGATGCTTTTGCACTCTACTACCAAACGAAATGACCTCTTCTACATGCCCGTCTGAGGTTCAGTGCAAAATGCCCTTGTTTTCTGGTTTCTTGAATGTTCTCAACACATTAGGAGAAAGAGCGTGTTTGAGCAAGAGTGATGCAGTGTGCGTTTCCCTAGATTTCAAGTGATTTGCGAAACATACTCCTTATTTTTCCACATTGTGTAAGAAACATGAGGTTTGCAAGAGATTGAAACAATGCTTCCTAAAACGTATTCCAGCAGTGAAAACACACGTTTCGACAAAGACTTTGAAGGAGCAAGCAAAAGCCTAGTGGCTGAGTGTTCCTTTTGAGAGAAAGACATGCATTTCGTCCTTCTGGAATGAGTTTTCAGCCAGGAATTCGTATGCATTTTGTACTGTGCAGAAAGTAGCTACCTGCTCGGGAGTTGTGTCATAGAAGCACCTTTCTGGAGGAGCTTATTGCAACATTCATTGTTTGGCTCAGTTCTTTAGGGTTGGTTTTGGAAGGTCTTTCAACTTTGTCCAAATCCTGCTTCGTACGAAATTTTTTCACAGCGCTGTTTCCAAGTGTCCACAAAGAGCTGGTGCTTGAAACTGTCCACATGTACATCTCCCATACTGGTGTGCTCGTTCCCCTACCTGGATTTTGGTTTCCTCTTCTTTCTTTGAAACGACAAGCCTTCTTTCTGCATGCTACACACACCTTGTAGCAGTTTCAGTTTGCAGCATGTTGGTCTCCCCAAAATGCTGAGTATTCTATGTAGAGTGTGTCATTCTACAGCACTGAATACACAACTTAGAGCTCCTTTCAAAGCAGACACACAAACACATCTTTTTGTGAAAGTCTTACTTCAGGTCCCTTGGAAAATATATGGGTTTCTTTGAGAACATGAAGTCGATTACGCTTTTGCACTCTGCAAAGAATAGAAGTGATCTTTTGTACATGCCCGTCTGAATTTCACTGCAAAATGCCCTTCTTTTCTGCTTTCTTGAACATTCCCAAAGCATCAGGTGAAAGAGCGTGTTTGAGGAAGAGTGATGCAGTGTGCGTTTTCCTGGATTTCAAGTGAATTGGGAAACATACTCCTTGTGTTTCCACATTGTCTAAGAAACAACATGAGTCTTGCAAGAGATTGAAACAATGCATCCTAAAACGTATTACCGCAGTGAAAACACACGTTTCTACCAAGACTTGGAAGGAGCAAGCGAAAGAATAGTCGCTGAGTGTTCTTTCGGAGAGAAACACAAGCATTTGTTCCTTCTGGAGTGAGTTTTCAGCCAGGAATTCATATGCATTTTGTACTGTGCAGAATGTAGCTACCTGCTCTTGAGTTGTGTCATAGAAGCACCTTTCCTGGAGGAGCTTATTGCAACATTCTTTGTTTGGCTCAGTTCTTTAGGGTTGGTTTTGGAAGGTCTTTCAACTTTGTCCAAATCCGCTTCGTATGAAATCTTTTCACAGCGCTCTTTCCAAGTGTCCACAAAGAGCTGCTCCTGGAAACTGTCCACATGCACATCTCCCATGCTGGTGTGCTCGTTTCACTACCTGGATTTTGGTTTTCTCTTCTTTCTTTGAAATGACAAGCCTTCTTTCTGCATGCTACACACACCTTGTAGCAGTTCCAGTTTGCAGCATGTTGGTGCTCCTAAAGCGCTGTGTAACCTGTGTAGAGTGTGTCACTCTCCAGCACTGAATACACAACTTAGAGCTCCTTTCACCACAGACACGCAAACACATCTTTTTGTGAAAGTCCTACTTCTTTTCACTTGGAAATGTAAGGGTTTCAACGAGAACATGAAGTCAATGATGCTTTTGCACTCTACTACCAAACGAAATGACCTCTTCTACATGCCCGTCTGAGGTTCAGTGCAAAATGCCCTTGTTTTCTGGTTTCTTGAATGTTCTCAACACATTAGGAGAAAGAGCGTGTTTGAGCAAGAGTGATGCAGTGTGCGTTTCCCTAGATTTCAAGTGATTTGCGAAACATACTCCTTATTTTTCCACATTGTGTAAGAAACATGAGGTTTGCAAGAGATTGAAACAATGCTTCCTAAAACGTATTCCAGCAGTGAAAACACACGTTTCGACAAAGACTTTGAAGGAGCAAGCAAAAGCCTAGTGGCTGAGTGTTCCTTTTGAGAGAAAGACATGCATTTCGTCCTTCTGGAATGAGTTTTCAGCCAGGAATTCGTATGCATTTTGTACTGTGCAGAAAGTAGCTACCTGCTCGGGAGTTGTGTCATAGAAGCACCTTTCTGGAGGAGCTTATTGCAACATTCATTGTTTGGCTCAGTTCTTTAGGGTTGGTTTTGGAAGGTCTTTCAACTTTGTCCAAATCCTGCTTCGTACGAAATTTTTTCACAGCGCTGTTTCCAAGTGTCCACAAAGAGCTGGTGCTTGAAACTGTCCACATGTACATCTCCCATACTGGTGTGCTCGTTCCCCTACCTGGATTTTGGTTTCCTCTTCTTTCTTTGAAACGACAAGCCTTCTTTCTGCATGCTACACACACCTTGTAGCAGTTTCAGTTTGCAGCATGTTGGTCTCCCCAAAATGCTGAGTATTCTATGTAGAGTGTGTCATTCTACAGCACTGAATACACAACTTAGAGCTCCTTTCAAAGCAGACACACAAACACATCTTTTTGTGAAAGTCTTACTTCAGGTCCCTTGGAAAATATATGGGTTTCTTTGAGAACATGAAGTCGATTACGCTTTTGCACTCTGCAAAGAATAGAAGTGATCTTTTGTACATGCCCGTCTGAATTTCACTGCAAAATGCCCTTCTTTTCTGCTTTCTTGAACATTCCCAAAGCATCAGGTGAAAGAGCGTGTTTGAGGAAGAGTGATGCAGTGTGCGTTTTCCTGGATTTCAAGTGAATTGGGAAACATACTCCTTGTGTTTCCACATTGTCTAAGAAACAACATGAGTCTTGCAAGAGATTGAAACAATGCATCCTAAAACGTATTACCGCAGTGAAAACACACGTTTCTACCAAGACTTGGAAGGAGCAAGCGAAAGAATAGTCGCTGAGTGTTCTTTCGGAGAGAAACACAAGCATTTGTTCCTTCTGGAGTGAGTTTTCAGCCAGGAATTCATATGCATTTTGTACTGTGCAGAAAGTAGCTACCTGCTCGGGAGTTGTGTCATAGAAGCACCTTTCTGGAGGAGCTTATTGCAACATTCATTGTTTGGCTCAGTTCTTTAGGGTTGGTTTTGGAAGGTCTTTCAACTTTGTCCAAATCCTGCTTCGTACGAAATTTTTTCACAGCGCTGTTTCCAAGTGTCCACAAAGAGCTGGTGCTTGAAACTGTCCACATGTACATCTCCCATACTGGTGTGCTCGTTCCCCTACCTGGATTTTGGTTTCCTCTTCTTTCTTTGAAACGACAAGCCTTCTTTCTGTATGCTACACACACCTTGTAGCAGTTTCACTTTGCAGCATGTTGGTCTCCCCAAAATGCTGAGTATTCTATGTAGAGTGTGTCATTCTACAGCACTGAATACACAACTTAGAGCTCCTTTCAAAGCAGACACACAAACACATCTTTTTGTGAAAGTCTTACTTCAGGTCCCTTGGAAAATATATGGGTTTCTTTGAGAACATGAAGTCGATTACGCTTTTGCACTCTGCAAAGAATAGAAGTGATCTTTTGTACATGCCCGTCTGAATTTCACTGCAAAATGCCCTTCTTTTCTGCTTTCTTGAACATTCCCAAAGCATCAGGTGAAAGAGCATGTTTGAGGAAGAGTGATGCAGTGTGCGTTTTCCTGGATTTCAAGTGAATTGGGAAACATACTCCTTGTGTTTCCACATTGTCTAAGAAACAACATGAGTCTTGCAAGAGATTGAAACAATGCATCCTAAAACGTATTACCGCAGTGAAAACACACGTTTCTACCAAGACTTGGAAGGAGCAAGCGAAAGAATAGTCGCTGAGTGTTCTTTCGGAGAGAAACACAAGCATTTGTTCCTTCTGGAGTGAGTTTTCAGCCAGGAATTCATATGCATTTTGTACTGTGCAGAATGTAGCTACCTGCTCTTGAGTTGTGTCATAGAAGCACCTTTCCTGGAGGAGCTTATTGCAACATTCTTTGTTTGGCTCAGTTCTTTAGGGTTGGTTTTGGAAGGTCTTTCAACTTTGTCCAAATCCGCTTCGTATGAAATCTTTTCACAGCGCTCTTTCCAAGTGTCCACAAAGAGCTGCTCCTGGAAACTGTCCACATGCACATCTCCCATGCTGGTGTGCTCGTTTCACTACCTGGATTTTGGTTTTCTCTTCTTTCTTTGAAATGACAAGCCTTCTTTCTGCATGCTACACACACCTTGTAGCAGTTCCAGTTTGCAGCATGTTGGTGCTCCTAAAGCGCTGTGTAACCTGTGTAGAGTGTGTCACTCTCCAGCACTGAATACACAACTTAGAGCTCCTTTCACCACAGACACGCAAACACATCTTTTTGTGAAAGTCCTACTTCTTTTCACTTGGAAATGTAAGGGTTTCAACGAGAACATGAAGTCAATGATGCTTTTGCACTCTACTACCAAACGAAATGACCTCTTCTACATGCCCGTCTGAGGTTCAGTGCAAAATGCCCTTGTTTTCTGGTTTCTTGAATGTTCTCAACACATTAGGAGAAAGAGCGTGTTTGAGCAAGAGTGATGCAGTGTGCGTTTCCCTAGATTTCAAGTGATTTGCGAAACATACTCCTTATTTTTCCACATTGTGTAAGAAACATGAGGTTTGCAAGAGATTGAAACAATGCTTCCTAAAACGTATTCCAGCAGTGAAAACACACGTTTCGACAAAGACTTTGAAGGAGCAAGCAAAAGCCTAGTGGCTGAGTGTTCCTTTTGAGAGATAGACATGCATTTCGTCCTTCTGGAATGAGTTTTCAGCCAGGAATTCGTATGCATTTTGTACTGTGCAGAAAGTAGCTACCTGCTCGGGAGTTGTGTCATAGAAGCACCTTTCTGGAGGAGCTTATTGCAACATTCATTGTTTGGCTCAGTTCTTTAGGGTTGGTTTTGGAAGGTCTTTCAACTTTGTCCAAATCCTGCTTCGTACGAAATTTTTTCACAGCGCTGTTTCCAAGTGTCCACAAAGAGCTGGTGCTTGAAACTGTCCACATGTACATCTCCCATACTGGTGTGCTCGTTCCCCTACCTGGATTTTGGTTTCCTCTTCTTTCTTTGAAACGACAAGCCTTCTTTCTGCATGCTACACACACCTTGTAGCAGTTTCAGTTTGCAGCATGTTGGTCTCCCCAAAATGCTGAGTATTCTATGTAGAGTGTGTCATTCTACAGCACTGAATACACAACTTAGAGCTCCTTTCAAAGCAGACACACAAACACATCTTTTTGTGAAAGTCTTACTTCAGGTCCCTTGGAAAATATATGGGTTTCTTTGAGAACATGAAGTCGATTACGCTTTTGCACTCTGCAAAGAATAGAAGTGATCTTTTGTACATGCCCGTCTGAATTTCACTGCAAAATGCCCTTCTTTTCTGCTTTCTTGAACATTCCCAAAGCATCAGGTGAAAGAGCGTGTTTGAGGAAGAGTGATGCAGTGTGCGTTTTCCTGGATTTCAAGTGAATTGGGAAACATACTCCTTGTGTTTCCACATTGTCTAAGAAACAACATGAGTCTTGCAAGAGATTGAAACAATGCATCCTAAAACGTATTACCGCAGTGAAAACACACGTTTCTACCAAGACTTGGAAGGAGCAAGCGAAAGAATAGTCGCTGAGTGTTCTTTCGGAGAGAAACACAAGCATTTGTTCCTTCTGGAGTGAGTTTTCAGCCAGGAATTCATATGCATTTTGTACTGTGCAGAATGTAGCTACCTGCTCTTGAGTTGTGTCATAGAAGCACCTTTCCTGGAGGAGCTTATTGCAACATTCTTTGTTTGGCTCAGTTCTTTAGGGTTGGTTTTGGAAGGTCTTTCAACTTTGTCCAAATCCGCTTCGTATGAAATCTTTTCACAGCGCTCTTTCCAAGTGTCCACAAAGAGCTGCTCCTGGAAACTGTCCACATGCACATCTCCCATGCTGGTGTGCTCGTTTCACTACCTGGATTTTGGTTTTCTCTTCTTTCTTTGAAATGACAAGCCTTCTTTCTGCATGCTACACACACCTTGTAGCAGTTCCAGTTTGCAGCATGTTGGTGCTCCTAAAGCGCTGTGTAACCTGTGTAGAGTGTGTCACTCTCCAGCACTGAATACACAACTTAGAGCTCCTTTCACCACAGACACGCAAACACATCTTTTTGTGAAAGTCCTACTTCTTTTCACTTGGAAATGTAAGGGTTTCAACGAGAACATGAAGTCAATGATGCTTTTGCACTCTACTACCAAACGAAATGACCTCTTCTACATGCCCGTCTGAGGTTCAGTGCAAAATGCCCTTGTTTTCTGGTTTCTTGAATGTTCTCAACACATTAGGAGAAAGAGCGTGTTTGAGCAAGAGTGATGCAGTGTGCGTTTCCCTAGATTTCAAGTGATTTGCGAAACATACTCCTTATTTTTCCACATTGTGTAAGAAACATGAGGTTTGCAAGAGATTGAAACAATGCTTCCTAAAACGTATTCCAGCAGTGAAAACACACGTTTCGACAAAGACTTTGAAGGAGCAAGCAAAAGCCTAGTGGCTGAGTGTTCCTTTTGAGAGAAAGACATGCATTTCGTCCTTCTGGAATGAGTTTTCAGCCAGGAATTCGTATGCATTTTGTACTGTGCAGAATGTAGCTACCTGCTCGGGAGTTGTGTCATAGAAGCACCTTTCTGGAGGAGCTTATTGCAACATTCATTGTTTGGCTCAGTTCTTTAGGGTTGGTTTTGGAAGGTCTTTCAACTTTGTCCAAATCCTGCTTCGTACGAAATTTTTTCACAGCGCTGTTTCCAAGTGTCCACAAAGAGCTGGTGCTTGAAACTGTCCACATGTACATCTCCCATACTGGTGTGCTCGTTCCCCTACCTGGATTTTGGTTTCCTCTTCTTTCTTTGAAACGACAAGCCTTCTTTCTGCATGCTACACACACCTTGTAGCAGTTTCAGTTTGCAGCATGTTGGTCTCCCCAAAATGCTGAGTATTCTATGTAGAGTGTGTCATTCTACAGCACTGAATACACAACTTAGAGCTCCTTTCAAAGCAGACACACAAACACATCTTTTTGTGAAAGTCTTACTTCAGGTCCCTTGGAAAATATATGGGTTTCTTTGAGAACATGAAGTCGATTACGCTTTTGCACTCTGCAAAGAATAGAAGTGATCTTTTGTACATGCCCGTCTGAATTTCACTGCAAAATGCCCTTCTTTTCTGCTTTCTTGAACATTCCCAAAGCATCAGGTGAAAGAGCGTGTTTGAGGAAGAGTGATGCAGTGTGCGTTTTCCTGGATTTCAAGTGAATTGGGAAACATACTCCTTGTGTTTCCACATTGTCTAAGAAACAACATGAGTCTTGCAAGAGATTGAAACAATGCATCCTAAAACGTATTACCGCAGTGAAAACACACGTTTCTACCAAGACTTGGAAGGAGCAAGCGAAAGAATAGTCGCTGAGTGTTCTTTCGGAGAGAAACACAAGCATTTGTTCCTTCTGGAGTGAGTTTTCAGCCAGGAATTCATATGCATTTTGTACTGTGCAGAATGTAGCTACCTGCTCTTGAGTTGTGTCATAGAAGCACCTTTCCTGGAGGAGCTTATTGCAACATTCATTGTTTGGCTAAGTTCTTTAGGGTTGGTTTTGGAAGGTCTTTCAACTTTGTCCAAATCCGCTTCGTATGAAATCTTTTCACAGCGCTCTTTCCAAGTGTCCACAAAGAGCTGCTCCTGGAAACTGTCCACATGCACATCTCCCATGCTGGTGTGCTCGTTTCACTACCTGGATTTTGGTTTTCTCTTCTTTCTTTGAAATGACAAGCCTTCTTTCTGCATGCTACACACACCTTGTAGCAGTTCCAGTTTGCAGCATGTTGGTGCTCCTAAAGCGCTGTGTAACCTGTGTAGAGTGTGTCACTCTCCAGCACTGAATACACAACTTAGAGCTCCTTTCACCACAGACACGCAAACACATCTTTTTGTGAAAGTCCTACTTCTTTTCACTTGGAAATGTAAGGGTTTCAACGAGAACATGAAGTCAATGATGCTTTTGCACTCTACTACCAAACGAAATGACCTCTTCTACATGCCCGTCTGAGTTTCAGTGCAAAATGCCCTTGTTTTCTGGTTTCTTGAATGTTCTCAACACATTAGGAGAAAGAGCGTGTTTGAGCAAGAGTGATGCAGTGTGCGTTTCCCTAGATTTCAAGTGATTTGCGAAACATACTCCTTATTTTTCCACATTGTGTAAGAAACATGAGGTTTGCAAGAGATTGAAACAATGCTTCCTAAAACGTATTCCAGCAGTGAAAACACACGTTTCGACAAAGACTTTGAAGGAGCAAGCAAAAGCCTAGTGGCTGAGTGTTCCTTTTGAGAGAAAGACATGCATTTCGTCCTTCTGGAATGAGTTTTCAGCCAGGAATTCGTATGCATTTTGTACTGTGCAGAAAGTAGCTACCTGCTCGGGAGTTGTGTCATAGAAGCACCTTTCTGGAGGAGCTTATTGCAACATTCATTGTTTGGCTCAGTTCTTTAGGGTTGGTTTTGGAAGGTCTTTCAACTTTGTCCAAATCCTGCTTCGTACGAAATTTTTTCACAGCGCTGTTTCCAAGTGTCCACAAAGAGCTGGTGCTTGAAACTGTCCACATGTACATCTCCCATACTGGTGTGCTCGTTCCCCTACCTGGATTTTGGTTTCCTCTTCTTTCTTTGAAACGACAAGCCTTCTTTCTGTATGCTACACACACCTTGTAGCAGTTTCAGTTTGCAGCATGTTGGTCTCCCCAAAATGCTGAGTATTCTATGTAGAGTGTGTCATTCTACAGCACTGAATACACAACTTAGAGCTCCTTTCAAAGCAGACACACAAACACATCTTTTTGTGAAAGTCTTACTTCAGGTCCCTTGGAAAATATATGGGTTTCTTTGAGAACATGAAGTCGATTACGCTTTTGCACTCTGCAAAGAATAGAAGTGATCTTTTGTACATGCCCGTCTGAATTTCACTGCAAAATGCCCTTCTTTTCTGCTTTCTTGAACATTCCCAAAGCATCAGGTGAAAGAGCGTGTTTGAGGAAGAGTGATGCAGTGTGCGTTTTCCTGGATTTCAAGTGAATTGGGAAACATACTCCTTGTGTTTCCACATTGTCTAAGAAACAACATGAGTCTTGCAAGAGATTGAAACAATGCATCCTAAAACGTATTACCGCAGTGAAAACACACGTTTCTACCAAGACTTGGAAGGAGCAAGCGAAAGAATAGTCGCTGAGTGTTCTTTCGGAGAGAAACACAAGCATTTGTTCCTTCTGGAGTGAGTTTTCAGCCAGGAATTCATATGCATTTTGTACTGTGCAGAATGTAGCTACCTGCTCTTGAGTTGTGTCATAGAAGCACCTTTCCTGGAGGAGCTTATGGCAACATTCTTTGTTTGGCTCAGTTCTTTAGGGTTGGTTTTGGAAGGTCTTTCAACTTTGTCCAAATCCGCTTCGTATGAAATCTTTTCACAGCGCTCTTTCCAAGTGTCCACAAAGAGCTGCTCCTGGAAACTGTCCACATGCACATCTCCCATGCTGGTGTGCTCGTTTCACTACCTGGATTTTGGTTTTCTCTTCTTTCTTTGAAATGACAAGCCTTCTTTCTGCATGCTACACACACCTTGTAGCAGTTCCAGTTTGCAGCATGTTGGTGCTCCTAAAGCGCTGTGTAACCTGTGTAGAGTGTGTCACTCTCCAGCACTGAATACACAACTTAGAGCTCCTTTCACCACAGACACGCAAACACATCTTTTTGTGAAAGTCCTACTTCTTTTCACTTGGAAATGTAAGGGTTTCAACGAGAACATGAAGTCAATGATGCTTTTGCACTCTACTACCAAACGAAATGACCTCTTCTACATGCCCGTCTGAGGTTCAGTGCAAAATGCCCTTGTTTTCTGGTTTCTTGAATGTTCTCAACACATTAGGAGAAAGAGCGTGTTTGAGCAAGAGTGATGCAGTGTGCGTTTCCCTAGATTTCAAGTGATTTGCGAAACATACTCCTTATTTTTCCACATTGTGTAAGAAACATGAGGTTTGCAAGAGATTGAAACAATGCTTCCTAAAACGTATTCCAGCAGTGAAAACACACGTTTCGACAAAGACTTTGAAGGAGCAAGCAAAAGCCTAGTGGCTGAGTGTTCCTTTTGAGAGAAAGACATGCATTTCGTCCTTCTGGAATGAGTTTTCAGCCAGGAATTCGTATGCATTTTGTACTGTGCAGAAAGTAGCTACCTGCTCGGGAGTTGTGTCATAGAAGCACCTTTCTGGAGGAGCTTATTGCAACATTCATTGTTTGGCTCAGTTCTTTAGGGTTGGTTTTGGAAGGTCTTTCAACTTTGTCCAAATCCTGCTTCGTACGAAATTTTTTCACAGCGCTGTTTCCAAGTGTCCACAAAGAGCTGGTGCTTGAAACTGTCCACATGTACATCTCCCATACTGGTGTGCTCGTTCCCCTACCTGGATTTTGGTTTCCTCTTCTTTCTTTGAAACGACAAGCCTTCTTTCTGCATGCTACACACACCTTGTAGCAGTTTCAGTTTGCAGCATGTTGGTCTCCCCAAAATGCTGAGTATTCTATGTAGAGTGTGTCATTCTACAGCAATGAATACACAACTTAGAGCTCCTTTCAAAGCAGACACACAAACACATCTTTTTGTGAAAGTCTTACTTCAGGTCCCTTGGAAAATATATGGGTTTCTTTGAGAACATGAAGTCGATTACGCTTTTGCACTCTGCAAAGAATAGAAGTGATCTTTTGTACATGCCCGTCTGAATTTCACTGCAAAATGCCCTTCTTTTCTGCTTTCTTGAACATTCCCAAAGCATCAGGTGAAAGAGCGTGTTTGAGGAAGAGTGATGCAGTGTGCGTTTTCCTGGATTTCAAGTGAATTGGAAACATACTCCTTGTGTTTCCACATTGTCTAAGAAACAACATGAGTCTTGCAAGAGATTGAAACAATGCATCCTAAAACGTATTACCGCAGTGAAAACACACGTTTCTACCAAGACTTGGAAGGAGCAAGCGAAAGAATAGTCGCTGAGTGTTCTTTCGGAGAGAAACACAAGCATTTGTTCCTTCTGGAGTGAGTTTTCAGCCAGGAATTCATATGCATTTCGTACTGTGCAGAATGTAGCTACCTGCTCTTGAGTTGTGTCATAGAAGCACCTTTCCTGGAGGAGCTTATTGCAACATTCTTTGTTTGGCTAAGTTCTTTAGGGTTGGTTTTGGAAGGTCTTTCAACTTTGTCCAAATCCGCTTCATATGAAATCTTTTCACAGCGCTCTTTCCAAGTGTCCACAAAGAGCTGCTCCTGGAAACTGTCCACATGCACATCTCCCATGCTGGTGTGCTCGTTTCACTACCTGGATTTTGGTTTTCTCTTCTTTCTTTGAAATGACAAGCCTTCTTTCTGCATGCTACACACACCTTGTAGCAGTTCCAGTTTGCAGCATGTTGGTGCTCCTAAAACGCTGTGTAACCTGTGTAGAGTGTGTCACTCTCCAGCACTGAATACACAACTTAGAGCTCCTTTCACCACAGACACGCAAACACATCTTTTTGTGAAAGTCCTACTTCTTTTCACTTGGAAATGTAAGGGTTTCAACGAGAACATGAAGTCAATGATGCTTTTGCACTCTACTACCAAACGAAATGACCTCTTCTACATGCCCGTCTGAGTTTCAGTGCAAAATGCCCTTGTTTTCTGGTTTCTTGAATGTTCTCAACACATTAGGAGAAAGAGCGTGTTTGAGCAAGAGTGATGCAGTGTGCGTTTCCCTAGATTTCAAGTGATTTGCGAAACATACTCCTTATTTTTCCACATTGTGTAAGAAACATGAGGTTTGCAAGAGATTGAAACAATGCTTCCTAAAACGTATTCCAGCAGTGAAAACACACGTTTCGACAAAGACTTTGAAGGAGCAAGCAAAAGCCTAGTGGCTGAGTGTTCCTTTTGAGAGAAAGACATGCATTTCGTCCTTCTGGAATGAGTTTTCAGCCAGGAATTCGTATGCATTTTGTACTGTGCAGAAAGTAGCTACCTGCTCGGGAGTTGTGTCATAGAAGCACCTTTCTGGAGGAGCTTATTGCAACATTCATTGTTTGGCTCAGTTCTTTAGGGTTGGTTTTGGAAGGTCTTTCAACTTTGTCCAAATCCTGCTTCGTACGAAATTTTTTCACAGCGCTGTTTCCAAGTGTCCACAAAGAGCTGGTGCTTGAAACTGTCCACATGTACATCTCCCATACTGGTGTGCTCGTTCCCCTACCTGGATTTTGGTTTCCTCTTCTTTCTTTGAAACGACAAGCCTTCTTTCTGTATGCTACACACACCTTGTAGCAGTTTCAGTTTGCAGCATGTTGGTCTCCCCAAAATGCTGAGTATTCTATGTAGAGTGTGTCATTCTACAGCACTGAATACACAACTTAGAGCTCCTTTCAAAGCAGACACACAAACACATCTTTTTGTGAAAGTCTTACTTCAGGTCCCTTGGAAAATATATGGGTTTCTTTGAGAACATGAAGTCGATTACGCTTTTGCACTCTGCAAAGAATAGAAGTGATCTTTTGTACATGCCCGTCTGAATTTCACTGCAAAATGCCCTTCTTTTCTGCTTTCTTGAACATTCCCAAAGCATCAGGTGAAAGAGCGTGTTTGAGGAAGAGTGATGCAGTGTGCGTTTTCCTGGATTTCAAGTGAATTGGGAAACATACTCCTTGTGTTTCCACATTGTCTAAGAAACAACATGAGTCTTGCAAGAGATTGAAACAATGCATCCTAAAACGTATTACCGCAGTGAAAACACACGTTTCTACCAAGACTTGGAAGGAGCAAGCGAAAGAATAGTCGCTGAGTGTTCTTTCGGAGAGAAACACAAGCATTTGTTCCTTCTGGAGTGAGTTTTCAGCCAGGAATTCATATGCATTTTGTACTGTGCAGAATGTAGCTACCTGCTCTTGAGTTGTGTCATAGAAGCACCTTTCCTGGAGGAGCTTATGGCAACATTCTTTGTTTGGCTCAGTTCTTTAGGGTTGGTTTTGGAAGGTCTTTCAACTTTGTCCAAATCCGCTTCGTATGAAATCTTTTCACAGCGCTCTTTCCAAGTGTCCACAAAGAGCTGCTCCTGGAAACTGTCCACATGCACATCTCCCATGCTGGTGTGCTCGTTTCACTACCTGGATTTTGGTTTTCTCTTCTTTCTTTGAAATGACAAGCCTTCTTTCTGCATGCTACACACACCTTGTAGCAGTTCCAGTTTGCAGCATGTTGGTGCTCCTAAAGCGCTGTGTAACCTGTGTAGAGTGTGTCACTCTCCAGCACTGAATACACAACTTAGAGCTCCTTTCACCACAGACACGCAAACACATCTTTTTGTGAAAGTCCTACTTCTTTTCACTTGGAAATGTAAGGGTTTCAACGAGAACATGAAGTCAATGATGCTTTTGCACTCTACTACCAAACGAAATGACCTCTTCTACATGCCCGTCTGAGGTTCAGTGCAAAATGCCCTTGTTTTCTGGTTTCTTGAATGTTCTCAACACATTAGGAGAAAGAGCGTGTTTGAGCAAGAGTGATGCAGTGTGCGTTTCCCTAGATTTCAAGTGATTTGCGAAACATACTCCTTATTTTTCCACATTGTGTAAGAAACATGAGGTTTGCAAGAGATTGAAACAATGCTTCCTAAAACGTATTCCAGCAGTGAAAACACACGTTTCGACAAAGACTTTGAAGGAGCAAGCAAAAGCCTAGTGGCTGAGTGTTCCTTTTGAGAGAAAGACATGCATTTCGTCCTTCTGGAATGAGTTTTCAGCCAGGAATTCGTATGCATTTTGTACTGTGCAGAAAGTAGCTACCTGCTCGGGAGTTGTGTCATAGAAGCACCTTTCTGGAGGAGCTTATTGCAACATTCATTGTTTGGCTCAGTTCTTTAGGGTTGGTTTTGGAAGGTCTTTCAACTTTGTCCAAATCCTGCTTCGTACGAAATTTTTTCACAGCGCTGTTTCCAAGTGTCCACAAAGAGCTGGTGCTTGAAACTGTCCACATGTACATCTCCCATACTGGTGTGCTCGTTCCCCTACCTGGATTTTGGTTTCCTCTTCTTTCTTTGAAACGACAAGCCTTCTTTCTGCATGCTACACACACCTTGTAGCAGTTTCAGTTTGCAGCATGTTGGTCTCCCCAAAATGCTGAGTATTCTATGTAGAGTGTGTCATTCTACAGCAATGAATACACAACTTAGAGCTCCTTTCAAAGCAGACACACAAACACATCTTTTTGTGAAAGTCTTACTTCAGGTCCCTTGGAAAATATATGGGTTTCTTTGAGAACATGAAGTCGATTACGCTTTTGCACTCTGCAAAGAATAGAAGTGATCTTTTGTACATGCCCGTCTGAATTTCACTGCAAAATGCCCTTCTTTTCTGCTTTCTTGAACATTCCCAAAGCATCAGGTGAAAGAGCGTGTTTGAGGAAGAGTGATGCAGTGTGCGTTTTCCTGGATTTCAAGTGAATTGGAAACATACTCCTTGTGTTTCCACATTGTCTAAGAAACAACATGAGTCTTGCAAGAGATTGAAACAATGCATCCTAAAACGTATTACCGCAGTGAAAACACACGTTTCTACCAAGACTTGGAAGGAGCAAGCGAAAGAATAGTCGCTGAGTGTTCTTTCGGAGAGAAACACAAGCATTTGTTCCTTCTGGAGTGAGTTTTCAGCCAGGAATTCATATGCATTTCGTACTGTGCAGAATGTAGCTACCTGCTCTTGAGTTGTGTCATAGAAGCACCTTTCCTGGAGGAGCTTATTGCAACATTCTTTGTTTGGCTAAGTTCTTTAGGGTTGGTTTTGGAAGGTCTTTCAACTTTGTCCAAATCCGCTTCATATGAAATCTTTTCACAGCGCTCTTTCCAAGTGTCCACAAAGAGCTGCTCCTGGAAACTGTCCACATGCACATCTCCCATGCTGGTGTGCTCGTTTCACTACCTGGATTTTGGTTTTCTCTTCTTTCTTTGAAATGACAAGCCTTCTTTCTGCATGCTACACACACCTTGTAGCAGTTCCAGTTTGCAGCATGTTGGTGCTCCTAAAACGCTGTGTAACCTGTGTAGAGTGTGTCACTCTCCAGCACTGAATACACAACTTAGAGCTCCTTTCACCACAGACACGCAAACACATCTTTTTGTGAAAGTCCTACTTCTTTTCACTTGGAAATGTAAGGGTTTCAACGAGAACATGAAGTCAATGATGCTTTTGCACTCTACTACCAAACGAAATGACCTCTTCTACATGCCCGTCTGAGTTTCAGTGCAAAATGCCCTTGTTTTCTGGTTTCTTGAATGTTCTCAACACATTAGGAGAAAGAGCGTGTTTGAGCAAGAGTGATGCAGTGTGCGTTTCCCTAGATTTCAAGTGATTTGCGAAACATACTCCTTATTTTTCCACATTGTGTAAGAAACATGAGGTTTGCAAGAGATTGAAACAATGCTTCCTAAAACGTATTCCAGCAGTGAAAACACACGTTTCGACAAAGACTTTGAAGGAGCAAGCAAAAGCCTAGTGGCTGAGTGTTCCTTTTGAGAGAAAGACATGCATTTCGTCCTTCTGGAATGAGTTTTCAGCCAGGAATTCGTATGCATTTTGTACTGTGCAGAAAGTAGCTACCTGCTCGGGAGTTGTGTCATAGAAGCACCTTTCTGGAGGAGCTTATTGCAACATTCATTGTTTGGCTCAGTTCTTTAGGGTTGGTTTTGGAAGGTCTTTCAACTTTGTCCAAATCCTGCTTCGTACGAAATTTTTTCACAGCGCTGTTTCCAAGTGTCCACAAAGAGCTGGTGCTTGAAACTGTCCACATGTACATCTCCCATACTGGTGTGCTCGTTCCCCTACCTGGATTTTGGTTTCCTCTTCTTTCTTTGAAACGACAAGCCTTCTTTCTGTATGCTACACACACCTTGTAGCAGTTTCAGTTTGCAGCATGTTGGTCTCCCCAAAATGCTGAGTATTCTATGTAGAGTGTGTCATTCTACAGCACTGAATACACAACTTAGAGCTCCTTTCAAAGCAGACACACAAACACATCTTTTTGTGAAAGTCTTACTTCAGGTCCCTTGGAAAATATATGGGTTTCTTTGAGAACATGAAGTCGATTACGCTTTTGCACTCTGCAAAGAATAGAAGTGATCTTTTGTACATGCCCGTCTGAATTTCACTGCAAAATGCCCTTCTTTTCTGCTTTCTTGAACATTCCCAAAGCATCAGGTGAAAGAGCGTGTTTGAGGAAGAGTGATGCAGTGTGCGTTTTCCTGGATTTCAAGTGAATTGGGAAACATACTCCTTGTGTTTCCACATTGTCTAAGAAACAACATGAGTCTTGCAAGAGATTGAAACAATGCATCCTAAAACGTATTACCGCAGTGAAAACACACGTTTCTACCAAGACTTGGAAGGAGCAAGCGAAAGAATAGTCGCTGAGTGTTCTTTCGGAGAGAAACACAAGCATTTGTTCCTTCTGGAGTGAGTTTTCAGCCAGGAATTCATATGCATTTTGTACTGTGCAGAATGTAGCTACCTGCTCTTGAGTTGTGTCATAGAAGCACCTTTCCTGGAGGAGCTTATTGCAACATTCTTTGTTTGGCTCAGTTCTTTAGGGTTGGTTTTGGAAGGTCTTTCAACTTTGTCCAAATCCGCTTCGTATGAAATCTTTTCACAGCGCTCTTTCCAAGTGTCCACAAAGAGCTGCTCCTGGAAACTGTCCACATGCACATCTCCCATGCTGGTGTGCTCGTTTCACTACCTGGATTTTGGTTTTCTCTTCTTTCTTTGAAATGACAAGCCTTCTTTCTGCATGCTACACACACCTTGTAGCAGTTCCAGTTTGCAGCATGTTGGTGCTCCTAAAGCGCTGTGTAACCTGTGTAGAGTGTGTCACTCTCCAGCACTGAATACACAACTTAGAGCTCCTTTCACCACAGACACGCAAACACATCTTTTTGTGAAAGTCCTACTTCTTTTCACTTGGAAATGTAAGGGTTTCAACGAGAACATGAAGTCAATGATGCTTTTGCACTCTACTACCAAACGAAATGACCTCTTCTACATGCCCGTCTGAGGTTCAGTGCAAAATGCCCTTGTTTTCTGGTTTCTTGAATGTTCTCAACACATTAGGAGAAAGAGCGTGTTTGAGCAAGAGTGATGCAGTGTGCGTTTCCCTAGATTTCAAGTGATTTGCGAAACATACTCCTTATTTTTCCACATTGTGTAAGAAACATGAGGTTTGCAAGAGATTGAAACAATGCTTCCTAAAACGTATTCCAGCAGTGAAAACACACGTTTCGACAAAGACTTTGAAGGAGCAAGCAAAAGCCTAGTGGCTGAGTGTTCCTTTTGAGAGAAAGACATGCATTTCGTCCTTCTGGAATGAGTTTTCAGCCAGGAATTCGTATGCATTTTGTACTGTGCAGAATGTAGCTACCTGCTCGGGAGTTGTGTCATAGAAGCACCTTTCTGGAGGAGCTTATTGCAACATTCATTGTTTGGCTCAGTTCTTTAGGGTTGGTTTTGGAAGGTCTTTCAACTTTGTCCAAATCCTGCTTCGTACGAAATTTTTTCACAGCGCTGTTTCCAAGTGTCCACAAAGAGCTGGTGCTTGAAACTGTCCACATGTACATCTCCCATACTGGTGTGCTCGTTCCCCTACCTGGATTTTGGTTTCCTCTTCTTTCTTTGAAACGACAAGCCTTCTTTCTGTATGCTACACACACCTTGTAGCAGTTTCAGTTTGCAGCATGTTGGTCTCCCCAAAATGCTGAGTATTCTATGTAGAGTGTGTCATTCTACAGCACTGAATACACAACTTAGAGCTCCTTTCAAAGCAGACACACAAACACATCTTTTTGTGAAAGTCTTACTTCAGGTCCCTTGGAAAATATATGGGTTTCTTTGAGAACATGAAGTCGATTACGCTTTTGCACTCTGCAAAGAATAGAAGTGATCTTTTGTACATGCCCGTCTGAATTTCACTGCAAAATGCCCTTCTTTTCTGCTTTCTTGAACATTCCCAAAGCATCAGGTGAAAGAGCGTGTTTGAGGAAGAGTGATGCAGTGTGCGTTTTCCTGGATTTCAAGTGAATTGGGAAACATACTCCTTGTGTTTCCACATTGTCTAAGAAACAACATGAGTCTTGCAAGAGATTGAAACAATGCATCCTAAAACGTATTACCGCAGTGAAAACACACGTTTCTACCAAGACTTGGAAGGAGCAAGCGAAAGAATAGTCGCTGAGTGTTCTTTCGGAGAGAAACACAAGCATTTGTTCCTTCTGGAGTGAGTTTTCAGCCAGGAATTCATATGCATTTTGTACTGTGCAGAATGTAGCTACCTGCTCTTGAGTTGTGTCATAGAAGCACCTTTCCTGGAGGAGCTTATTGCAACATTCTTTGTTTGGCTCAGTTCTTTAGGGTTGGTTTTGGAAGGTCTTTCAACTTTGTCCAAATCCGCTTCGTATGAAATCTTTTCACAGCGCTCTTTCCAAGTGTCCACAAAGAGCTGCTCCTGGAAACTGTCCACATGCACATCTCCCATGCTGGTGTGCTCGTTTCACTACCTGGATTTTGGTTTTCTCTTCTTTCTTTGAAATGACAAGCCTTCTTTCTGCATGCTACACACACCTTGTAGCAGTTCCAGTTTGCAGCATGTTGGTGCTCCTAAAGCGCTGTGTAACCTGTGTAGAGTGTGTCACTCTCCAGCACTGAATACACAACTTAGAGCTCCTTTCACCACAGACACGCAAACACATCTTTTTGTGAAAGTCCTACTTCTTTTCACTTGGAAATGTAAGGGTTTCAACGAGAACATGAAGTCAATGATGCTTTTGCACTCTACTACCAAACGAAATGACCTCTTCTACATGCCCGTCTGAGGTTCAGTGCAAAATGCCCTTGTTTTCTGGTTTCTTGAATGTTCTCAACACATTAGGAGAAAGAGCGTGTTTGAGCAAGAGTGATGCAGTGTGCGTTTCCCTAGATTTCAAGTGATTTGCGAAACATACTCCTTATTTTTCCACATTGTGTAAGAAACATGAGGTTTGCAAGAGATTGAAACAATGCTTCCTAAAACGTATTCCAGCAGTGAAAACACACGTTTCGACAAAGACTTTGAAGGAGCAAGCAAAAGCCTAGTGGCTGAGTGTTCCTTTTGAGAGAAAGACATGCATTTCGTCCTTCTGGAATGAGTTTTCAGCCAGGAATTCGTATGCATTTTGTACTGTGCAGAATGTAGCTACCTGCTCGGGAGTTGTGTCATAGAAGCACCTTTCTGGAGGAGCTTATTGCAACATTCATTGTTTGGCTCAGTTCTTTAGGGTTGGTTTTGGAAGGTCTTTCAACTTTGTCCAAATCCTGCTTCGTACGAAATTTTTTCACAGCGCTGTTTCCAAGTGTCCACAAAGAGCTGGTGCTTGAAACTGTCCACATGTACATCTCCCATACTGGTGTGCTCGTTCCCCTACCTGGATTTTGGTTTCCTCTTCTTTCTTTGAAACGACAAGCCTTCTTTCTGTATGCTACACACACCTTGTAGCAGTTTCAGTTTGCAGCATGTTGGTCTCCCCAAAATGCTGAGTATTCTATGTAGAGTGTGTCATTCTACAGCACTGAATACACAACTTAGAGCTCCTTTCAAAGCAGACACACAAACACATCTTTTTGTGAAAGTCTTACTTCAGGTCCCTTGGAAAATATATGGGTTTCTTTGAGAACATGAAGTCGATTACGCTTTTGCACTCTGCAAAGAATAGAAGTGATCTTTTGTACATGCCCGTCTGAATTTCACTGCAAAATGCCCTTCTTTTCTGCTTTCTTGAACATTCCCAAAGCATCAGGTGAAAGAGCGTGTTTGAGGAAGAGTGATGCAGTGTGCGTTTTCCTGGATTTCAAGTGAATTGGGAAACATACTCCTTGTGTTTCCACATTGTCTAAGAAACAACATGAGTCTTGCAAGAGATTGAAACAATGCATCCTAAAACGTATTACCGCAGTGAAAACACACGTTTCTACCAAGACTTGGAAGGAGCAAGCGAAAGAATAGTCGCTGAGTGTTCTTTCGGAGAGAAACACAAGCATTTGTTCCTTCTGGAGTGAGTTTTCAGCCAGGAATTCATATGCATTTTGTACTGTGCAGAATGTAGCTACCTGCTCTTGAGTTGTGTCATAGAAGCACCTTTCCTGGAGGAGCTTATTGCAACATTCTTTGTTTGGCAAAGTTCTTTAGGGTTGGTTTTGGAAGGTCTTTCAACTTTGTCCAAATCCGCTTCGTATGAAATCTTTTCACAGCGCTCTTTCCAAGTGTCCACAAAGAGCTGCTCCTGGAAACTGTCCACATGCACATCTCCCATGCTGGTGTGCTCGTTTCACTACCTGGATTTTGGTTTTCTCTTCTTTCTTTGAAATGACAAGCCTTCTTTCTGCATGCTACACACACCTTGTAGCAGTTCCAGTTTGCAGCATGTTGGTGCTCCTAAAGCGCTGTGTAACCTGTGTAGAGTGTGTCACTCTCCAGCACTGAATACACAACTTAGAGCTCCTTTCACCACAGACACGCAAACACATCTTTTTGTGAAAGTCCTACTTCTTTTCACTTGGAAATGTAAGGGTTTCAACGAGAACATGAAGTCAATGATGCTTTTGCACTCTACTACCAAACGAAATGACCTCTTCTACATGCCCGTCTGAGTTTCAGTGCAAAATGCCCTTGTTTTCTGGTTTCTTGAATGTTCTCAACACATTAGGAGAAAGAGCGTGTTTGAGCAAGAGTGATGCAGTGTGCGTTTCCCTAGATTTCAAGTGATTTGCGAAACATACTCCTTATTTTTCCACATTGTGTAAGAAACATGAGGTTTGCAAGAGATTGAAACAATGCTTCCTAAAACGTATTCCAGCAGTGAAAACACACGTTTCGACAAAGACTTTGAAGGAGCAAGCAAAAGCCTAGTGGCTGAGTGTTCCTTTTGAGAGAAAGACATGCATTTCGTCCTTCTGGAATGAGTTTTCAGCCAGGAATTCGTATGCATTTTGTACTGTGCAGAAAGTAGCTACCTGCTCGGGAGTTGTGTCATAGAAGCACCTTTCTGGAGGAGCTTATTGCAACATTCATTGTTTGGCTCAGTTCTTTAGGGTTGGTTTTGGAAGGTCTTTCAACTTTGTCCAAATCCTGCTTCGTACGAAATTTTTTCACAGCGCTGTTTCCAAGTGTCCACAAAGAGCTGGTGCTTGAAACTGTCCACATGTACATCTCCCATACTGGTGTGCTCGTTCCCCTACCTGGATTTTGGTTTCCTCTTCTTTCTTTGAAACGACAAGCCTTCTTTCTGTATGCTACACACACCTTGTAGCAGTTTCACTTTGCAGCATGTTGGTCTCCCCAAAATGCTGAGTATTCTATGTAGAGTGTGTCATTCTACAGCACTGAATACACAACTTAGAGCTCCTTTCAAAGCAGACACACAAACACATCTTTTTGTGAAAGTCTTACTTCAGGTCCCTTGGAAAATATATGGGTTTCTTTGAGAACATGAAGTCGATTACGCTTTTGCACTCTGCAAAGAATAGAAGTGATCTTTTGTACATGCCCGTCTGAATTTCACTGCAAAATGCCCTTCTTTTCTGCTTTCTTGAACATTCCCAAAGCATCAGGTGAAAGAGCGTGTTTGAGGAAGAGTGATGCAGTGTGCGTTTTCCTGGATTTCAAGTGAATTGGGAAACATACTCCTTGTGTTTCCACATTGTCTAAGAAACAACATGAGTCTTGCAAGAGATTGAAACAATGCATCCTAAAACGTATTACCGCAGTGAAAACACACGTTTCTACCAAGACTTGGAAGGAGCAAGCGAAAGAATAGTCGCTGAGTGTTCTTTCGGAGAGAAACACAAGCATTTGTTCCTTCTGGAGTGAGTTTTCAGCCAGGAATTCATATGCATTTTGTACTGTGCAGAATGTAGCTACCTGCTCTTGAGTTGTGTCATAGAAGCACCTTTCCTGGAGGAGCTTATGGCAACATTCTTTGTTTGGCTCAGTTCTTTAGGGTTGGTTTTGGAAGGTCTTTCAACTTTGTCCAAATCCGCTTCGTATGAAATCTTTTCACAGCGCTCTTTCCAAGTGTCCACAAAGAGCTGCTCCTGGAAACTGTCCACATGCACATCTCCCATGCTGGTGTGCTCGTTTCACTACCTGGATTTTGGTTTTCTCTTCTTTCTTTGAAATGACAAGCCTTCTTTCTGCATGCTACACACACCTTGTAGCAGTTCCAGTTTGCAGCATGTTGGTGCTCCTAAAGCGCTGTGTAACCTGTGTAGAGTGTGTCACTCTCCAGCACTGAATACACAACTTAGAGCTCCTTTCACCACAGACACGCAAACACATCTTTTTGTGAAAGTCCTACTTCTTTTCACTTGGAAATGTAAGGGTTTCAACGAGAACATGAAGTCAATGATGCTTTTGCACTCTACTACCAAACGAAATGACCTCTTCTACATGCCCGTCTGAGGTTCAGTGCAAAATGCCCTTGTTTTCTGGTTTCTTGAATGTTCTCAACACATTAGGAGAAAGAGCGTGTTTGAGCAAGAGTGATGCAGTGTGCGTTTCCCTAGATTTCAAGTGATTTGCGAAACATACTCCTTATTTTTCCACATTGTGTAAGAAACATGAGGTTTGCAAGAGATTGAAACAATGCTTCCTAAAACGTATTCCAGCAGTGAAAACACACGTTTCGACAAAGACTTTGAAGGAGCAAGCAAAAGCCTAGTGGCTGAGTGTTCCTTTTGAGAGAAAGACATGCATTTCGTCCTTCTGGAATGAGTTTTCAGCCAGGAATTCGTATGCATTTTGTACTGTGCAGAAAGTAGCTACCTGCTCGGGAGTTGTGTCATAGAAGCACCTTTCTGGAGGAGCTTATTGCAACATTCATTGTTTGGCTCAGTTCTTTAGGGTTGGTTTTGGAAGGTCTTTCAACTTTGTCCAAATCCTGCTTCGTACAAAATTTTTTCACAGCGCTGTTTCCAAGTGTCCACAAAGAGCTGGTGCTTGAAACTGTCCACATGTACATCTCCCATACTGGTGTGCTCGTTCCCCTACCTGGATTTTGGTTTCCTCTTCTTTCTTTGAAACGACAAGCCTTCTTTCTGTATGCTACACACACCTTGTAGCAGTTTCACTTTGCAGCATGTTGGTCTCCCCAAAATGCTGAGTATTCTATGTAGAGTGTGTCATTCTACAGCACTGAATACACAACTTAGAGCTCCTTTCAAAGCAGACACACAAACACATCTTTTTGTGAAAGTCTTACTTCAGGTCCCTTGGAAAATATATGGGTTTCTTTGAGAACATGAAGTCGATTACGCTTTTGCACTCTGCAAAGAATAGAAGTGATCTTTTGTACATGCCCGTCTGAATTTCACTGCAAAATGCCCTTCTTTTCTGCTTTCTTGAACATTCCCAAAGCATCAGGTGAAAGAGTGTGTTTGAGGAAGAGTGATGCAGTGTGCGTTTTCCTGGATTTCAAGTGAATTGGGAAACATACTCCTTGTGTTTCCACATTGTCTAAGAAACAACATGAGTCTTGCAAGAGATTGAAACAATGCATCCTAAAACGTATTACCGCAGTGAAAACACACGTTTCTACCAAGACTTGGAAGGAGCAAGCGAAAGAATAGTCGCTGAGTGTTCTTTCGGAGAGAAACACAAGCATTTGTTCCTTCTGGAGTGAGTTTTCAGCCAGGAATTCATATGCATTTTGTACTGTGCAGAATGTAGCTACCTGCTCTTGAGTTGTGTCATAGAAGCACCTTTCCTGGAGGAGCTTATTGCAACATTCTTTGTTTGGCAAAGTTCTTTAGGGTTGGTTTTGGAAGGTCTTTCAACTTTGTCCAAATCCGCTTCGTATGAAATCTTTTCACAGCGCTCTTTCCAAGTGTCCACAAAGAGCTGCTCCTGGAAACTGTCCACATGCACATCTCCCATGCTGGTGTGCTCGTTTCACTACCTGGATTTTGGTTTTCTCTTCTTTCTTTGAAATGACAAGCCTTCTTTCTGCATGCTACACACACCTTGTAGCAGTTCCAGTTTGCAGCATGTTGGTGCTCCTAAAGCGCTGTGTAACCTGTGTAGAGTGTGTCACTCTCCAGCACTGAATACACAACTTAGAGCTCCTTTCACCACAGACACGCAAACACATCTTTTTGTGAAAGTCCTACTTCTTTTCACTTGGAAATGTAAGGGTTTCAACGAGAACATGAAGTCAATGATGCTTTTGCACTCTACTACCAAACGAAATGACCTCTTCTACATGCCCGTCTGAGGTTCAGTGCAAAATGCCCTTGTTTTCTGGTTTCTTGAATGTTCTCAACACATTAGGAGAAAGAGCGTGTTTGAGCAAGAGTGATGCAGTGTGCGTTTCCCTAGATTTCAAGTGATTTGCGAAACATACTCCTTATTTTTCCACATTGTGTAAGAAACATGAGGTTTGCAAGAGATTGAAACAATGCTTCCTAAAACGTATTCCAGCAGTGAAAACACACGTTTCGACAAAGACTTTGAAGGAGCAAGCAAAAGCCTAGTGGCTGAGTGTTCCTTTTGAGAGAAAGACATGCATTTCGTCCTTCTGGAATGAGTTTTCAGCCAGGAATTCGTATGCATTTTGTACTGTGCAGAAAGTAGCTACCTGCTCGGGAGTTGTGTCATAGAAGCACCTTTCTGGAGGAGCTTATTGCAACATTCATTGTTTGGCTCAGTTCTTTAGGGTTGGTTTTGGAAGGTCTTTCAACTTTGTCCAAATCCTGCTTCGTACGAAATTTTTTCACAGCGCTGTTTCCAAGTGTCCACAAAGAGCTGGTGCTTGAAACTGTCCACATGTACATCTCCCATACTGGTGTGCTCGTTCCCCTACCTGGATTTTTGTTTCCTCTTCTTTCTTTGAAACGACAAGCCTTCTTTCTGCATGCTACACACACCTTGTAGCAGTTTCAGTTTGCAGCATGTTGGTCTCCCCAAAATGCTGAGTATTCTATGTAGAGTGTGTCATTCTACAGCAATGAATACACAACTTAGAGCTCCTTTCAAAGCAGACACACAAACACATCTTTTTGTGAAAGTCTTACTTCAGGTCCCTTGGAAAATATATGGGTTTCTTTGAGAACATGAAGTCGATTACGCTTTTGCACTCTGCAAAGAATAGAAGTGATCTTTTGTACATGCCCGTCTGAATTTCACTGCAAAATGCCCTTCTTTTCTGCTTTCTTGAACATTCCCAAAGCATCAGGTGAAAGAGCGTGTTTGAGGAAGAGTGATGCAGTGTGCGTTTTCCTGGATTTCAAGTGAATTGGAAACATACTCCTTGTGTTTCCACATTGTCTAAGAAACAACATGAGTCTTGCAAGAGATTGAAACAATGCATCCTAAAACGTATTACCGCAGTGAAAACACACGTTTCTACCAAGACTTGGAAGGAGCAAGCGAAAGAATAGTCGCTGAGTGTTCTTTCGGAGAGAAACACAAGCATTTGTTCCTTCTGGAGTGAGTTTTCAGCCAGGAATTCATATGCATTTCGTACTGTGCAGAATGTAGCTACCTGCTCTTGAGTTGTGTCATAGAAGCACCTTTCCTGGAGGAGCTTATTGCAACATTCTTTGTTTGGCTAAGTTCTTTAGGGTTGGTTTTGGAAGGTCTTTCAACTTTGTCCAAATCCGCTTCATATGAAATCTTTTCACAGCGCTCTTTCCAAGTGTCCACAAAGAGCTGCTCCTGGAAACTGTCCACATGCACATCTCCCATGCTGGTGTGCTCGTTTCACTACCTGGATTTTGGTTTTCTCTTCTTTCTTTGAAATGACAAGCCTTCTTTCTGCATGCTACACACACCTTGTAGCAGTTCCAGTTTGCAGCATGTTGGTGCTCCTAAAACGCTGTGTAACCTGTGTAGAGTGTGTCACTCTCCAGCACTGAATACACAACTTAGAGCTCCTTTCACCACAGACACGCAAACACATCTTTTTGTGAAAGTCCTACTTCTTTTCACTTGGAAATGTAAGGGTTTCAACGAGAACATGAAGTCAATGATTCTTTTGCACTCTACTACCAAACGAAATGACCTCTTCTACATGCCCGTCTGAGTTTCAGTGCAAAATGCCCTTGTTTTCTGGTTTCTTGAATGTTCTCAACACATTAGGAGAAAGAGCGTGTTTGAGCAAGAGTGATGCAGGGTGCGTTTCCCTAGATTTCAAGTGATTTGCGAAACATACTCCTTATTTTTCCACATTGTGTAAGAAACATGAGGTTTGCAAGAGATTGAAACAATGCTTCCTAAAACGTATTCCAGCAGTGAAAACACACGTTTCGACAAAGACTTTGAAGGAGCAAGCAAAAGCCTAGTGGCTGAGTGTTCCTTTTGAGAGAAAGACATGCATTTCGTCCTTCTGGAATGAGTTTTCAGCCAGGAATTCGTATGCATTTTGTACTGTGCAGAAAGTAGCTACCTGCTCGGGAGTTGTGTCATAGAAGCACCTTTCTGGAGGAGCTTATTGCAACATTCATTGTTTGGCTCAGTTCTTTAGGGTTGGTTTTGGAAGGTCTTTCAACTTTGTCCAAATCCTGCTTCGTACGAAATTTTTTCACAGCGCTGTTTCCAAGTGTCCACAAAGAGCTGGTGCTTGAAACTGTCCACATGTACATCTCCCATACTGGTGTGCTCGTTCCCCTACCTGGATTTTGGTTTCCTCTTCTTTCTTTGAAACGACAAGCCTTCTTTCTGTATGCTACACACACCTTGTAGCAGTTTCAGTTTGCAGCATGTTGGTCTCCCCAAAATGCTGAGTATTCTATGTAGAGTGTGTCATTCTACAGCACTGAATACACAACTTAGAGCTCCTTTCACCACAGACACGCAAACACATCTTTTTGTGAAAGTCCTACTTCTTTTCACTTGGAAATGTAAGGGTTTCAACGAGAACATGAAGTCAATGATTCTTTTGCACTCTACTACCAAACGAAATGACCTCTTCTACATGCCCGTCTGAGTTTCAGTGCAAAATGCCCTTGTTTTCTGGTTTCTTGAATGTTCTCAACACATTAGGAGAAAGAGCGTGTTTGAGCAAGAGTGATGCAGTGTGCGTTTCCCTAGATTTCAAGTGATTTGCGAAACATACTCCTTATTTTTCCAAATTGTGTAAGAAACATGAGGCTTGCAAGAGATTGAAACAATGCTTCCTAAAACGTATTCCAGCAATGAAAACACACTTTTCTACAAAGACTTGGAAGGAGCAAGCAAAAGAATAGTAGCTGAGAGTTCTTTCAGAGAGAAACACACGTATTTCATCCTTCTGTAGAGGCGGTTAGGGTTACGATTGGACCTAGGGTTAGGGTTATGTTGAGGGCTAAGGTTAGAGATATGGTTAGGGTTATGATTAGACCTAGGGTTAGGTTTATGTTCAGGGCTAGGGTTAGATAGAAGGTTAGGGTTACAATGGGTCGTAGGGTTAAGGTTATGTTGAGGGCTAGGTTTAGAGATCCGGTTAGGGTTACTATTGACCTAGGGTTAGGGTTGGGTTGATGGCTAGGGTCAGAGAGTCGGTTAGGGTTACGATGGGACCTAGGGTTAGGGTTATGTTGAGAGCTAGGGTTAGAGAGAAGGTTAGGGTTATGATGGGACCTATGGTTAGGTTTATGTTGAGTGCTCGGGTTAGAGAGAAGTTTAGGGTTACTTTTGGACCTAGGGTTAGGTTTATGTTGTGGGCTAGGGTTAGAAAGACGGTTAGGGTTACGTTTTGACCTAGGGTTAGGGTTATGTTGAGGGCTAGGGTTAGAGATCCGGTTAGGATTACGATTGGACCTCGGGTTAGGGGTATGTTGAGGGCTAGATTTAGAGAGAAGTTTAGGGTTACGATTGGACCTAGGGATAGTGTTATGTTGAGGGTTAGGTTTAGAGATCTGGTTAGGGTTACAATTGGAAATAGGGTTACGGTTCTGTTGAGGGCTAGGTTTAGAGATCCGGTTAGAGTTACGATTGGACCTAGGGTTAGGGTTATGTTGAGTGCTAGGGTTAGAGAGACTGTTAGGGTTATGATTGGCCCTAAGGTTAGGGTTATTTTGAGGGCTAGGGTTAGAGACACGTTTAGGGTTACGACTGAACCTAGGTTTAGGGTTATGTTTAGGGCTAGGGTTAGAGATCCGGTTAGTGTTAAGATTGGACATATGGTTAGTGTTATGTTGAGGGCTAGGGTTAGAGATCCGGATAGGGTTACGATTGGACCTAGGGTTAGTGTTATGTTGAGGCCTAGTGTTAGAGATCCGGATAGGGTTACGATTGGACCTAGGGTTAGGGTTATGTTGAAGGCTAGAGTTAGAGATCCGGATAGGGTTACGATTGGACCTAGGGTAGGGTTATGTTGAGGGCCATGTTAGAGATCCGGTGGGTTACGATTGGACTTAGGGTTAGGGTTTTGTTGAGGGCTAGTTTTAGAGATCCGGTTAGGGTTACGATTGGACCTAGGGTTAGGGTTATGTTGAGGGCTAGGGTTAGAGATCCGGTTAGGGTTACGGTTGGAGCTAGGTTTAAGGTGATGCTGAGGGCTAGGGTATTCCAGCAGTGAAAACACACATTTCTATAAAGCCTTTGAAGGAGCAAGCAAAAGCCTAGTGGCTGAGGGTTCTTTCAGAGAGAAACATGCATTTCATCCTTCTGGAGTGAATTTTCATGCTGGAGTTCATATGCATTTTATACTGTGCAGACTGTAGCTACCTGCTGGGGGTTGTGTCATAGAAACACCTTTTCTGCAGGAGCTTATTGGAACATTCATTGTTTGGCTAAGTTATTTAGGGTTGGTTTTGGAAGGTCTTTCAACCTTGGCCAAATCCCGCTTCATAGGCAAGTTTTTAATAACGCTGTTTTCAAGTGCCCACAAAGAGTTGGTGCGTGAAAGTGTCCACATGCACATCTCCCATACTGGTGTGCTCGTTTCACTACCTGGATTTTGGTTTCCTCTTCTTTCTTTGAAATGACAAGTCCTCATTCAGCATGCTACACACACCTTGTAGCGGTTTCAGTTTGAAGCATGTTGGTGCTCTCAAAACGCTGTGTATCCTGTGTAGAGTGTGTCACTCTACAGCACTGAATACACAACTTAGAGCTCCTTTCAACACAGACACGCAAACACATCTTTTTGGGAAAGTCCTAACTCAGGTAAATTGAAAATGGAAGGGTTTCATCGAAAACATGAAGACAATCATGCTTTTCAACTCTGCAACCGAAACAAATGGCTTTTTGTACATGCCATTCTGAATTTCACTGCAAAATTCCCTTCTTTTCTGGTTTGTTGAAAGTTCAAAACACATTAGGAGATAGAACGTGTTTGAAGAAGACTGATGCAGTGTGCGTTTTCCTGGATGTCAAGTGATTCGAGACACATACTCCTTGTTTTTCCACATTGTCTAAGAAACAACATGAGGCTTGCAAGAGATTGAAAAAATGCATCCTAAAACTTATGCGTGCAGTGAAAACACACGTTTCTACAAAGACTTGGAAGGAGCAAGCAAAAGAATAGTGGATGAGAGTTGTTTCAGAGAGAAACACACGTATTTCATCCTTCTGTAGAGACGGTTAGGGTTACGATTGGACCTAGGGTTAGGGTAATGTTGAGGGCTAGGGTTAGAGATATGGTTAGGGTTATGATTGGACCTAAGGTTAGGGTTATGCTGAGGGCTAGGGTTAGAGAGAAGGTTAGGGTTACGATGGGACCTAGGGTTTGGGTGATGTTGAGGGCTAGGGTTAGAGATCCGGTTAGGGTTACGATTGGAAATAGAGTGAGGGATATGTTGGGGGCTAGGGTTAGAGATCCGGTTAGGGTTACGATTGGACCTAGGGTTAGGGTTATGTTTAGGGCTAGGTTAGAGATATGGTTAGGGTTACGATGGAACCTAGAATTAGGGTTATGTTGAGGGCTAGGGTTAGAGATCCGTTTAGTGTTACGATTGGAAATAGGGTGGGGGATATGTTGAGGCCTAGGGTTAGAGAGACGGTTAGGGTTACGATTGGACCTAGGGTTAGGGTTATGTTGAGGGCTAGGTTTGAGAGACGGTTAGGGTTACGATTGGACCTAGGGTTAGGGTTATATTGAGGGCTAGGGTTAGAGATCCGGTTAGGGTTACGATTGAACCTAGGGTTAGGGTTATGTTGAGGGCTAGGGTTAGAGATCCGGTTAGGGTTACGATTTGACCTAGGGTTAGGGTTATGTTGAGGGCTAGGTTTAGAGATCCGGTTAGGGTTACGATTGGACCTAGGGTTAGGGTTATGTTGAGGGCTAGGTCTGAGAGACAGTTAGGGTTACGATTGCACCTAGGGTTAGGCTTATATTGAGGGCTAGGGTTAGAGATCCGGTTAGGGTTACGATTGGACCTAAGGTTAGGGTTATGTTGAGGGCTAGGGTTAGAGATCCGGTTAGGGTTACGATTGGACCTAAGGTTAGGGTTATGTTGAGGGCTAGGGTTAGAGATCCAGTTAGGGTTACGATTGGAAATAGGGTGCGGGATATGTTGAGGGCTAGGGTTAGAGATCCAGTTAGGGTTACGATTGGACCTAGGGTTAGGATTATGTTGAGGGCTAGGTTTGAGAGATGGTTAGGGTTACGATTGGACCTAGGGTTAGGGTTATATTGAGGGCTAGGGTTAGAGATCCGGTTAGGGTTACGATTGGAAATAGGGTGAGGGATATGTTGAGGGCTAGGGTTAGAGATCCGGTTAGGGTTACTATTGGACCTAGGGTGAGGGTTATGTTGAGGGCTAGGTTTGAGAGACGGTTAGGGTTAAATTGGACCTAGGGTTAGGGTTATGTTGAGGTCTAGGGTCAGAGAGACATTTAGGGTTACTATTGGACCTATGGTTAGGGTTATGCTGAGGGCTAGGGTTAGAATTCAGATTAGGGTTACGATTGGACCTAGGGTTAGGGTTCTATTGAGTGCCAGGGTTAGAGGTCATGTTACTGTTACGATTGGACCTAAGGTTAGGGTTATGTTGAGGGCTAGGGTTAGAAATCAGATTAGGGTTACTATTGGACCTAGGGTTAGGTTTATGTTGAGGGCTAGGGTTAGAGACGCGGTTGGTGTTACGATTGGACCTACGGTTAGGGTTATGTTGAGGGCTAGGGTTAGAGATCAGGTTAGGGTTACGATTGGACCTAGGGTTAGGGTTATGTTGAGGGTTAGGGATAGAGATCCGTTTAGGGGTACGTTTGGACCTAGGGTTAGGTTTATGTTGAGGGCTAGGGTTAAAGAGACGGTTAGGGTTACGATTGGACCTAGGGTTATTGTTTGTTGAGGGCTAGGGTTAGATATCCGGTTAGTGTTACGATTGGACCTAGGGTTAGAGTTATGTTGAGGGCCAGGGTTAGAGATCTGGTTAGGGGTATGATTGGACCTTATGTTAGGGTTATGTTGAGGGCTAGGGTTAGAGATATGGTTAGGGTTATGATTGGTCCTAGGATTAGGGTTATGTTGAGGGATAGGGTTAGAGAGAAGTTTAGGGTTACGATGGGACCTAGGGTTAGGGTTATGTTGAGGGCTAGGGTTAGAGAGATGGTTGGTGTTACGATGGGACCTAGGGTTGGTGTTATGTTGAGGGCTAGGGTTAGAGATCAGGTTAGGGTTACGATTGAACCTAGGGTTAGGGTTATGTTGAGGGATAGGTTTAGAGAGACGGTTAGGGTTACGATTGGACCTAGGGATAGGGTTATTTTGAGGGCTAGGGTTAAAGATCTGGTTAGGGTTATGTTTGGACCTAGGGTTAGGGTTATGTTGAGGGCTAGGGTTAGAGATCCGGTTAGGGTGACGATTGGACCTAGGGTTAGAGTTATGCTGAGGGCTAGGGTTAGAATTCAGGTTAGGGTTACGATTGGAACTAGGGTTAGGGTTATGTTGAGTGCTAGGGTTAGAGGTCAAGTTACTGTTACGATTGGACCTAAGGTTAGGGTTATGTTGAGGACTAGGATTAGAGATCCGGTTAGGGTTACGATTTGACCTAGGGTTACGTTTATATTGAGGGCTAGGGTTAGAGATCCGGTTAGGGTTACGATTGGACCTAGGGTTAGGGTCATGTTGAGGGCTTGGGTTAGAGAGACGGTTAGGGTTACGATTGGACCTAAGGTTAGGGTTTTGTTGAGGACTAGAGTTAGAGAGATGGTTAGGGTTACTATTGGACCTAGTGTTAGAGTTATGTTGAGGGCTAGGGTTCGAGACACGGTTAGGGTTACGATTGGACCTAGGGTTAGCGTTATGTTGAGGGCTAGGGTAAGAGATCTGGTTAGGGTTATGATTGGACCTAGAGTTAGTGTTATGTTGAGGGCTAGGGTTAGAGAGACGGTTAGGGATAGGATTGGGCCTAGGGTTAGGGTTATGTTGAGGGCTAGGGTTAGAGAGATGGTTAGGGTTACGATTGGACCTAGGGTTAGGGTTATGTGGAGGGCTAGGTTTAGAGATCTGGTTAGGGTTATGATTGGACCTAGGGTTAGGGTTATGTTGAGGGCTGGGGTTAGAGAGACGGTTAGGGTTACGATTGGACCTAGGGTTAGGGTTATGTTGAGGCCTAGGGTTAGAGAGTCGCGTAGGGTTACGATTAGACCTAGGGTTAGGGTTATGTTTAGGGCTAGGGTTAGAGAGACTGTTGAGGTTAAGATTACACCTAGGGTTAGTGTTATGTAGAGGGCTAAGGACAGAGAGACGGTTACGGTTGATTGGACCTAGGGTTAGGGTTATGTGGAGGGCTAGGGTTAGAGATCCGGTTAGGGTTACGATTGGACCTAGGGTTAGGGTCATGTTGAGGGCTTGGGTTAGAGAGACGGTTAGGGTTAGGATTGGACCTAGGGTTAGGGTTATGTTGAGGGCTAGGGTTCTAGACACGGTTAGGGTTACGATTGGACCTAGGGTAAGAGTTATGTTGAGGGCTTGTGTTAGGACACGGTTAGGGTTACGATAGTATCTAGGGTTAGCGTTACGTTGAGGGCCAGGGTTAGAGATTTGGTTAGGGTTACGATTGGACCTAGGGTTAGGGTTATGTTGAGGGCTAGGGTTAGAGATTCCGTTAGGGTTACGATTGTACCTAGGGTTAGGTTTATGTTGAGGGCTATGGTTAGAGATCCGGTTTGGGGTACTTTTGGACCTAGGGTTAGGTTTATGTTGAGGGCTAGGGTTAGAGAGACGGTTAGGGTTACGATTGGACCTAGGGTTAGTGTTATGTAGAGGGCTACGGTCAGAGAGACGGTTAGGGTTGAGTGGACCTAGGGTTAGGGTTATGTTGAGAGCTAGGGTTAGAGATATGGTTAGGGTTATGATTTAATATAGGGTGAGGGATATGTTGAGGGCTAGGGTTAGAGATCAGGTTAGGGTTACGATTGGACCTAGGGTTAGAGTTATGTTGAGGGCTAGGGTTAGAGATCCGGTTAGTGTTACGATTGGACCTAGGGTTAGGGTTATGTTGAGGGCTAGGGTTAGAGATCCGGTTAGGGTTATCCATTGGACCTAGGGTTATTGTTTGTTGAGGGCTAGGGTTAGAGATCCGGTTAGTGTTACGATTGGACCTAAGGTTAGGGTTATGTTGAGCGACAGGGTTAGAGATCTGGTTAGGGGTACGATTAGACCTAGGGTTAGGGTTATATTGAGGGCTAGGGTTAGGACACGGTTAGGGTTACGATAGTACCTAGGGTTTGGGTTACGTTGAGGGCCAGGGTTAGAGATTTGGTTAGGGTTACGATTGGACCTAAGGTTAGGGTTATGTTGAGGGCTAGGGTTAGAGATCCGGTTAGGGTTACGATTGGACCTAGGGTTAGGGTTATTATGAGTTCTAGGGTTAGAGAGATGGTTAGGGTTACGATTGGACCTAGGGTTAGGGTTATGTTGAGGGCTAGGGTTAGAGAAATGGTTAGGGTTACGATTGGACCTAGGGTTAGGGTTATGTTGAGGGCTAGGGTGAGAGAGACTGTTAGGGTTATGATTGGACCTAGGGTTAGGGTTATGTTGAGGGCTAGGGTTAGAGAGACGGTTAGGGTTACGTTTCGACCTAGGGTTAGGGTGATGTTGAGGGCTAGTGTATTCCAGCATTGAAAACACACATTTCTATAAAGCCTTTGAAGGAGCAAGCAAAAGGCTAGTGGTTGAGTGTTCTTTCAGAGAGAAACATGCATTTCATCCTTCTGGAGTGAATTTTCATGCTGGAGTTCATATGCATTTTATACTGTGCAGAATGTAGCTACCTGCTGGGGGTTGTGTCATAGAAGCACCTTTTCTGCAGGAGCTTATTGGAACATTCATTGTTTGGCTAAGTTATTTAGGGTTGGTTCTGGAAGGTCTTTCAACCTTGGCCAAATCCGCTTTGTACGAAAGTTTTTCACAGCCCTGTTTCCAAGTGCCCACAAAGAGCTGCTGCTTCAAAGTGTCCACATGCACATCTCCCATACTGGTGTGCTCGTTTCACTACCTGGATTTTGGTTTCCTCTTCTTTCTTTGAAATGACAAGCCCTCTTTCTGCATGCTACACACACCTTGTAGCCGTTTCAGTTTGCAGCATATTGGTGCTCTTAAAACGCTGAGTAACCTGTGTAGAGTGTGTCAATCTCCAGCACTGAATACACAACTTAGAGCTCCTTTCACCACAGACACGCAAACACATCTTTTTGTAAAAGTCCTACTTCTTTACTCTTGGAAATGTAAGGGTTTCATCGAGAACTTGAAGTCAATCATGCTTTTGCACTCTGCAACCAATAGGAATGAACTCTTGTACAGACCCGTATGAATCTCAGTGAAAATGCCCTTCTTTTCTGGTTTGTTGAAAGTTCACAACACATTAAGAGATAGAGCGTGTTTGAAGAAGACTGATGCAGTGTTCGTTTTCCTGGATTTCTAGTGATTTGGGAAACATAATCCGTGTTTTTCCACATTGTCTAAGAAACAACATGAGGCTTGCAAGAGATTGAAACAATGCATCCTAAAACGTATTACCGCAGTGAAAACACACGTTTCTACCAAGACTTGGAAGGAGCAAGCGAAAGAATAGTCGCTGAGTGTTCTTTCGGAGAGAAACACAAGCATTTGTTCCTTCTGGAGTGAGTTTTCAGCCAGGAATTCATATGCATTTTGTACTGTGCAGAATGTAGCTACCTGCTCTTGAGTTGTGTCATAGAAGCACCTTTCCTGGAGGAGCTTATTGCAACATTCTTTGTTTGGCTCAGTTCTTTAGGGTTGGTTTTGGAAGGTCTTTCAACTTTGTCCAAATCCGCTTCGTATGAAATCTTTTCACAGCGCTCTTTCCAAGTGTCCACAAAGAGCTGCTCCTGGAAACTGTCCACATGCACATCTCCCATGCTGGTGTGCTCGTTTCACTACCTGGATTTTGGTTTTCTCTTCTTTCTTTGAAATGACAAGTCCTCATTCAGCATGCTACACACACCTTGTAGCGGTTTCAGTTTGAAGCATGTTGGTGCTCTCAAAACGCTGTGTATCCTGTGTAGAGTGTGTCACTCTACAGCACTGAATACACAACTTAGAGCTCCTTTCAACACAGACACGCAAACACATCTTTTTGGGAAAGTCCTAACTCAGGTAAATTGAAAATGGAAGGGTTTCATCGAAAACATGAAGACAATCATGCTTTTCAACTCTGCAACCGAAACAAATGGCTTTTTGTACATGCCATTCTGAATTTCACTGCAAAATTCCCTTCTTTTCTGGTTTGTTGAAAGTTCAAAACACATTAGGAGATAGAACGTGTTTGAAGAAGACTGATGCAGTGTGCGTTTTCCTGGATGTCAAGTGATTCGAGACACATACTCCTTGTTTTTCCACATTGTCTAAGAAACAACATGAGGCTTGCAAGAGATTGAAAAAATGCATCCTAAAACTTATGCGTGCAGTGAAAACACACGTTTCTACAAAGACTTGGAAGGAGCAAGCAAAAGAATAGTGGATGAGAGTTGTTTCAGAGAGAAACACACGTATTTCATCCTTCTGTAGAGACGGTTAGGGTTACGATTGGACCTAGGGTTAGGGTAATGTTGAGGGCTAGGGTTAGAGATATGGTTAGGGTTATGATTGGACCTAAGGTTAAGGTTATGTTGAGGGCTAGGGTTAGAGAGAAGTTTAGGGTTACGATGGGACCTAGGGTTAGGGTGATGTTGAGGGCTAGGGTTAGAGATCCGGTTAGGGTTACGATTGGAAATACGGTGAGGGATATGTTGAGGGCTAGGGTTAGAGAGAAGGTTAGGGTTATGATTGGACCAAGGGGTAGGGTTATGTTGAGAGCTATGGTTAGAGATATGGTTAGGGTTATGATTGGACCTAGGGTTAGGGTTATGTTGAGGGCTAGGTTAGAGATCCGGTTAGGGTTACGATTGGACCTAGGGTTAGGGTTATGTTGAGGGCTAGGTTTGAGAGACGGTTAGGGTTACGAATGGACTTAGGGTTAGGGTTATATTGAGGGCTAGGGTTAGAGATCCGTTTAGGGTTACGATTGGACCCTGGATTAGAGTTATGTTGAGGCCTAGGGTTAGAGACGCGTAGGGTTACGATTAGACCTAGGGTTAGGGATATGTTTAGGGCTAGGGTTAGAGAGACGGTTAGGGTTACGATTGGACCTAGGGTTAGGGTTATGTTGAGGCCTAGGGTTAGAGAGACTGTTAAGGTTAAGATTGGACCTAGGGTTAGTGTTATGTAGAGGGCTACGGTCAGAGAGACTGTTAGGGTTGATTGGACCTACGGTTAAAGTTATGTTGAGAGCTAGGGTTAGAGATATGGTTAGGGTTATGATTGGAAATAGGGTGAGGGATATGTTCAGGGCTAGGGTTAGAGAGGTTATGGTTAATTTTGGACCTAGGGTTAGGTTTATGTTGAGGGCCAGGATTAGAGATCTAGTTAGGGGTACGATTGGACCTAGGGTTAGGGTTATGTTGAAGGCCAGGGTTATAGATCTGGTTAGGGGTACGATTGGACCTAGGGTTAGGGTTATGTTGAGGGCTAGGGATAGGACACGGTTAGGGTTACGATTGGACCTAGGGTTAGGGTTATGTTGAGGGCTAGGGTTAGAGATCTGGTTAGGGTTACGATTGGACCTAGGGTTAGGGTTATGTTGAGGGCTAGGATTACAGAGACGGTTAGGGGAACGATTTGACCTACGGTTTGAGTTATGTTGAGGGCTAGGGTTAGAGAGACGGTTAGGGTTACGATTGGACCTAGGGTTAGCGTTATGTTGAGGGCTAGGGTTAGAGAGGTTAGGGCTAATTTTGGACCTAGGGTTAGGGTTATGTTGAGGGCTAGGATTAGAGAGACTGTTAGGGTGACTTTTGGACCTAGAGTTAGGGTTATGCTGAGGGATAGGGTTAGAGATCCCGTGAGGGTTAAAATTGGACCTAGGGTGAGGGTTATGTTGAGGGCCATGGTTAGAGATCTGGTTAGGGTTACGATTGGACCTAGGGTTAGGGTTATGTTGAGGGCTAGGGTTAGAGATCTGGTTAGGGTTACGATTGGACCTAGGGTTAGGGTTATGTTGAGGGCTAGGTTTAGAGATATGGTTAGGGTTACGATTGGACCTAGGGTTAGGGTTATGTTGAGGGCTAGGGTTAGAGAGACGGTTAGGGTTACGATTGGACCTAGGGTTAGGGTTATGTTGAGGGCTAGGGTTAGAGAGGTTAGGGTTAATTTCGGACCTAGGGTTAGGTTTATGTTGAGGGCTAGGATTAGAGTTCTGGTTAGGGTTACGATTGGAAATAGGGTGAGGGATATGTTGAGGGCTGGGGTTAGAGATCCGGTTAGGGTTATGATTGGACCTAGGGTTAGGTTTATGTTGAGGGCTAGGATCAGAGATATGGTTAGGGTTATGAATGGACCTAGGGTTAGGGTTTTGTTGAGGGCTATGGTTCCAGAGAAATTTAGGGTTACGATGGGACCTAGGGTTAGGGTTATGTTGAGGGCTAGGGTTAGAGATCCGGTTAGGGTTACGATTGGAAATAGGGTGAGGGATATGTTGAGGGCTAGTGTTAGATATCCGGTTAGGGTTACGATGGGACCTAGGGTTAGGGTGATGTTGAGGGCTAGGGTTAGAGATACGGTTAGGGTTATGATTGGACCTAGGGTTAGGGTTACGTTGAGGGCTAGGGTTAGAGAGAAGGTTAGGGTTATGATTGGACCTAGGGTTAGGGTTATGTTGAGGGCTAGGGTTAGAGAGAAGGTTAGGGTTACGATTGGACCTAGGGTTAGGGTTATATTGAGGGCTAGATTTGAGATCCGGTCAGGGTTACGATTGGACCTAGGGTTAGGGTTATGTTGAGGCCTAGGTTTAGAGAAACGCGTAGGGTTACGATTAGACCTAGGGTTAGAGTTATGTTTAGGGCTAGGGTTAGAGAGACGGTTAGGTTTACGATTGGACCTAGGGTTAGGGTTACGTTGAGTGCTAGGGTTAGAGATCTGGTTAGGGTTACGATTGGACCTAGGGTTAGGGTTATGTTGAGGGCTAGGGTTAGAGAGACGGTTAGGGTTACGAAAGGACATAGGGTGAGGGTTATGTTGAGGTCTAGGGTCAGAGAGACGGTTAGGGTTACTATTGGGCCTATGGTTAGGTTTATGTTGAGGGCTAGGGTTAGAGATCCGGTTAGGGTGACGATTGGACCTAGGGTTAGGGTTATGCTGAGGGCTAGGGTTAGAATTCAGGTTAGGGTTACGATGGACCTAGGGTTAGGGTTATGTTGATTGCTAGGGTTAGAAATCACGTTACTGTTACGATTGGACCTAGGGTTAGGGTTATGTTGAATGCTAGGGATAGAGATCAGGTTAGGGTTACGATTGGACCTAGGGTTAGGGTTATGTTGAGGGCTATGGTTAGAGATCCGGTTTGGGGTACTTTTGGACCTAGGGTTAAGTTTATGTTGAGGGCTAGGGTTAAAGAGACGGATAAGGTTACGATTGGACCTAGGGTTATTGTTTGTTGAGGGCTAGGGTTAGAGATCCGGTTAGGGTTACGATTGGACCTAGGGTTAGGGTTACGTTGAGGGCCGGGGTTAGAGATTTGGTTAGGGTTACCATTGGACCTAGGGTTAGGGTTATGTTTAGCGCCAGGGTTAGAGATCTGGTTAGGGGTACGATTAGATCTAGGGTTAGGGTTATGTTGAGGGCTAGGGTTAGAGAGATGGTTAGGGTTACGATTGGGCCTAGGGTTAGGGTTGTTATGAGGGCTAGGGTTAGAGATATGGTTAGGGTTACGATTGGACCTAGGGTTACGGTTATGTTGAGGTCTAGGGTTAGAGAAATGGTTAGGGTTACGATTGGACCTAGGGTTAGGATTATGTTGAGGGCTAGGGTTAGAGAGACGGTTAGGGTTATGATTGGACCTAGGGTTAGGGTTATGTTGAGGGCTAGGGTTAGAGAGACGGTTAGGGTTACGATTTGACCTAGGGTTAGGGTGATGTTGAGGGCTAGTGTATTCCAGCAGTGAAAACACACATTTCTATAAAGCCTTTGAAGGAGCAAGCAAAAGCCTAATGGTTGAGTGTTCTTTCAGAGAGAAACATGCATTTCATCCTTCTGGAGTGAATTTTTATGCTGGAGTTCATATGCTTTTTATATTGTGCAGAATGTAGCTACGTGCTGGGGGTTGTGTCATAGAAACACCTTTTCTGCAGGAGCTTATTGGAACATTCATTGTTTGGCTCAGTTATTTAGGGTTGGTTTTGGAAGGTCTTTCAACCTTGGCCAAATCCCGCTTCGTACGCAAGTTTTTAATAGCGCTGTTTCCAAGTGTCCACAAAGAGCTGCTGCTTGAAACTGTCCACATGCACATCTCCCATACTGGTGAGCTCGTTTCACTACCTGGATTTTGGTTTCCTCTTCTTTCTTTGAAATGACAAGTCTTCATTCATCATTCTACACACACCTTGTAGCAGCTTAAGTTTGAAGCATGTTGGTGCTCTCAAAACGCTGTGTATCCTATGTAGAGTGTGTTAGTCTCCAGCACTGAATACACAACTTAGAGCTCCTTTCACCACAGACACGCAAACACATCTTTTTGGGAAAGTCCCACTTCAGGTCCCTTGGAAATGTAAGGGTTTCATGGAGAACATGAAGTCAATCATGCTTTTGCACTCTACTACCAATAGAAATGACCTCTTGTACATGCCTGACTGAGTTTCACTGCAAAATGCCCTTGTTTTCTGGTTTCTTGAATGTTCTCAACACATTAGGAGAAAGAGCGTGTTTGAGCAAGAGCGATGCAGTGTGCGTTTCCCTAGAATTCAAGTGATTTGGGAAATATCATCCTTATTTTTAGACATTGTGAAAGAAACATGAGGCTTGCAAGAGATTGAAAAAATGCATCCCAAACGTACTCCAGCGGTGAAAGCACACGTTTCTACAAAGACTTTGAAGGAGCAAGTAAAAGCCAATGGCTGAGTGTTCTTTCAGAGAGAAACACACACTTCATCCTTCTGGAGTGAATTTTCAGCCTGGAATTCATATGCATTTGTACCGTGCATAATGTAACTATTTGCTCGGGGGTTCTGTCATAGAAGCAACTTTCCTGCAGGAGCTTATTGGAACTTTCATTGTTTGGCTAAGTTATTTAGGGTTGGTTTTGGAAGGTCTTTCAACCTTGGCCAAATCCGCTTTGTACGAAAGTTTTTCACAGCCCTGTTTCCAAGTGCCCACAAAGAGCTGCTGCTTCAAAGTGTCCACATGCACATCTCCCATACTGGTGTGCTCGTTTCACTACCTGGATTTTGGTTTCCTCTTCTTTCCTTGAAATGACAAGTCTTCATTCAGCATGCTACACACACCTTGTAGCAGTTTTACTTTGAAGCATGTTGGTGCTCTCAATACACTGTGTATCCTGTGTAGAGTGTGTCACTCTACAGCACTGACTACACAACTTAGAGCTCCTTTCAACACAGACACGCAAACACATCTTTTTGGGAAAGTCCTAACTCAAGTAAATTGGAAATGTAAGGGTTTCATCGAAAACATGAAGACAATCATGCTTTTGAACTCTGCAACCGAAACAAATGGCTTTTTGTACATACCATTCTGAATTTCACTGCAAAATGCCCTTCTTTTCTGGTTTGTTGAAAGTTCAAAACACAATAGGAGATAGAACGTGTTTGAAGAAGACTGATGCAGTGTGCGTTTTCCTGGAAGTCAAGTGATTCGGGATACATACTCCTTATTTTTCCACATTGTCTAAGAAATAACATGAGGCTTGCAAGAGATTGAAAAAATACATCCTAAAACTTATGCCTGCAGTGAAAACACACGTTTCTACAAAGACTTGGAAGGAGCAAGCAAAAGAATAGTGGCTGATAGTTCTTTCAGAGAGAAACACACGTATTTCCTTCTTCTATAGAGACGTTTAGGGTTACGATTGGACCTAGGGTTAGGGTAATGTTGAGGGCTAGGGTTAGAGATATGGTTAGGGATATGATTGGACCTAGGGTTAGGGTTATGTTGAGGGCTAGGGTTGGAGAGATGGTTAGGGTTACGATTGGACCTAGGGTTAGGGTTATATTGAGGGCTAGATTTGAGATCCGGTCAGGGTTACGATTGGACCTAGGGTTAGGGTTATGTTGAGGCCTAGGGTTAGAGAAACGCGTAGGGTTACGATTAGACCTAGGGTTAGGGTTATGTTTAGCGCTAGGGTTAGAGAGACGGTTAGGGTTACGATTGGACCTAAGGTTAGTGTTATGTAGAGGGCTATGGTCAGAGAGACGGTTAGGGTTGAGTGGACCTAGGGTTAGGGTTATGTTGAGAGCTAGGGTTAGAGATATGGTTAGGGTTATGATTTAATATAGGGTGAGGGATATGTTGAGGGCTAGGGTTAGAGATCCGGTTAGGGTTACGATTGGACCTAGGGTTAGGGTTATGTTGAGGGCTAGGGTTAGAGAACTGGTTAGGGTTACGACTGGACCTAGGATTAGGGTTATGTTGAGGGCTAGGGTTAGAGAGACGGTTAGGGATACGATTGGACCTAGGGTTAGGGTTATGTTGAGGCCTAGGGTTAGAGAGACGGTTAGGGTTACGAAAGAACATGGGGTTAGGGTTATGTTGAGGTCTAGGGTCAGAGAGACGGTTAGGGTTACTATTGGGCCTAGGGTTAGGGTTATGTTGAGGGCTAGGGTTAGAGATCCGTTTAGGGTTACGATTGGACCTCGGGTTAGGGTTATGTTGAGAGCTAGGGTTAGAGATCCAGTTAGGGTTACGATTGGACCTAGGGTTAGGGTTATGTTGAGGGCTAGGGTTAGAGATCCGGTTAGGGTTACGATTGGACCTAGGGTTAGGGTTATGTTGAGGGCTAGGGTTAGAGATCCGGTTAGGGTTACGATTGGACCTAGGGTTAGGGTTATGTTGAGGGCTAGGGTTAGAGATCCGGTTAGGGTTACGATTGGACCTAGGGTTAGGGTTATGTTGAGGGCTAGGGTTAGAGATCCGGTTAGGGTTACGATTGGACCTAGGGTTAGGGTTATGTTGAGGGCTAGGGTTAGAGATCGGGTTAGGGTTACGATTGGACCTAGGGTTAGGGTTATGTTGAGGGCTAGGGTTAGAGATCCGGTTAGGGTTACGATTGGACCTAGGGTTAGGGTATGTTGCGGGCTAGGGTTAGAGATGCCGTTAGGGTTACGATTTGACCTAGGGTTAGGGTTATGTTGAGGGTTAGGGTTAGAGATCCGGTTAGGGTTACGATTGGACCTAGGGTTAGGGTTTTGTTGAGGGCTAGGGTTAGAGATGCCGTTAGGGTTACGATTGGATCTAGGGTTAGGGTTATGTTGAGGGCTAGGGTTAGAGATCCGGTTAGGGTTACGATTGGACCTAGGGTTAGGGTTATGTTGAGGGCTAGGGTTAGAGATGCGGTTAGGGTTACGATTGGACCTAGGGTTAGGGTTATGTTGAGGGCTAGGGTTAGAGATCCGGTTAGGGTTACGATTGGACCTAGGGTTAGGGTTATGTTGTGGGCTGGGGTTAGAGAGACGGTTAGGGTTACGATTGGACCTAGGGTTAGGGTTATGTTGACGGCTAGGCCTAGAGATGCCGTTAGGGTTACGATTGGACCTAGGGTTAGGGTTATGTTGAAGGTTAGGGTTAGAGATCCGGTTAGGGTTACGATTGCACCTAGGGTTAGCGTTATTTTGAGGGCTAGGGTTAGCGATCCGGTCTGGGTTACGATTGGACCTAGGGTTAGGGTTATGTTGAGGGCTAGGGTTAGAGATCCGGTTAGGGTTACGATTGGACCTAGGGTTAGGGTTATGTTGAGGGTTAGGGTTAGAGATGCGGTTAGGGTTACTATTGGACCTAGGCTTAGGGTTATGTTGAGGGCTAGGGTTAGAGATCCGGTTACGGTTACGATTGGACCTAGGGTTAGGGTTATGTTGAGGGCTAGGGTTAGAGATCCGGTTAGGGTTACGATTGGACCAAGGGTTAGGGTTATGTTGAGGGCTAGGGTTAGAGAAGCGGTTAGGGTTACGATTGGACCTAGGGTTACGGTTATGTTGAGGGCTAGGGTTAGAGATGCGGTTAGGGTTACGATTGGACCTAGTGTTAGGGTTATGTTGAGGGCTAGGTTTAGAGATCCGGTTAGGGTTACGATTGGACCTAGGATTAGGGTTATGTTGACGGCTAGGGCTAGAGATCCGGTTAGGGTTATGATTGGACCTAGGGTTAGGGTTATGTTGAGGGCTAGGGTTAGAGATCCGGTTAGGGTTACGATTGGACCTAGGGTTAGGGTTATGTTGAGGGCTAGGGTTAGAGATGCGGTTAGGGTTACGATTGGACCTAGGGTTAGGGTTATGTTGAGGGCTAGGGTTAGAGATCCGGTCAGGGTTACGATTGGACCTAGGGTTAGGGTTATGTTGAGGGCTAGGGTTAGAGATCCGGTCAGGGTTACGATTGGACCTAGGGTTAGGGTTATGTTGAGGGCTAGGGTTAGAGATCCGGTCAGGGTTACGATTGGACCTAGGGTTAGGGTTATGTTGAGGGCTAGGGTTAGAGATGCGGTTACGGTTACGATTGGACCTAGGGTTAGGGTTATGTTGAGGGCTAGGGTTAGAGATCCGGTTAGGGTTACGATTGGACCTAGGGTTAGGGTTATGTTGAGGGCTAGGGTTAGAGATCCGGTTAGGGTTACGATTGGACCTAGGGTTAGGGTTATGTTGAGGGCTAGGGTTAGAGATCCGGTTAGGGTTACGTTTAGACCTAGGGTTAGGGTTATGTTGAGGGCTAGGGTTAGATATCCGGTTAGGATTACGATTGGACCTAGGGTTAGGGTTATGTTGAGGGCTAGGGTTAGAGATCCGGTTAGGATTACGATTGGACCTAGGGTTAGGGTTATGTTGAGGGCTAGGGTTATAGATGCGGTTAGGGTTACGATTAGACCTAGGGTTAGGGTTATGTTGAGGGCTAGGGTTAGAGATCCGGTTACGGTTACGATTGGACCTAGGTTTAGGGTTATGTTGAGGGCTAGGGTTAGAGATCCGGTTAGGGTTACGATTGGACCTACTGTTAGGGTTATGTTGAGGGCTAGGGTTAGAGAAGCGGTTAGGGTTACGATTGGACCTAGGGTTACGGTTATGTTGAGGGCTAGGGTTAGAGATGCGGTTAGGGTTACGATTGGACCTACTGTTAGGGTTATGTTGAGGGCTAGGGTTAGAGATCCGGTCAGGGTTACAATTGGACCTAGGGTTAGGGTTATGTTGAGGGCTAGGGTTAGAGATCCGGTTAGGGTTACGATTGGACCTAGGGTTAGGGTTATGTTGAGGGCTAGGGTTAGAGATACGGTTTGGGTTACGATTGGACCTAGGGTTAGGGTTATGTTGAGGGCTAGGGTTAGAGATCCGGTTAGGGTTACGATTGGACCTAGGGTTAGGGTTATGTTGAGGGCTAGGGTTAGAGATCCGGTTAGGGTTACGATTGGACCTAGGGTTAGGGTTATGTTGAGGGCTAGGGTTAGAGATGCGGTTAGGGTTACGATTAGACCTAGGGTTAGGGTTATGTTGAGGGCTAGGGTAGGAGATCCGGTTAGGGTTACGATTGGACCTAGGGTTAGGGTTATGTTGAGGGCTAGGGTTAGAGATCCGGTTAGGGTTACGATTGGACCTAGGGTTAGGGTTATGTTGAGGGCTAGGGTTAGAGATCCGGTTAGGGTTACGATTGGACCTAGGGTTAGGGTTATGTTGAGGGCTAGGGTTAGAGATGCGGTTAGGGTTACGAATGGACCTAGGGTTAGGGTTATGTTGAGGGCTAGGGTTAGAGATCCGGTTAGGTTTACGATTGGACCTAGGGTTAGGGTTATGTTGAGGGCTAGGGTTAGAGATGCGGTTAGGGTTACGATTGGACCTAGGGTTAGGGTTATGTTGAGGGCTAGGGTTAGAGATCCGGTTAGGGTTACGATTGGACCTAGGGTTAGGGTTATGTTGAGGGCTAGGGTTGGAGATGCGTTTAGGGTTACGATTGGACCTAGTGTTAGGGTTATGTTGAGGGCTAGGGTTAGAGATGCGTTTAGGGTTACGATTGGACCTAGTGTTAGGGTTATGTTGAGGGCTAGTGTTAGAGATCCGGTTAGGGTTACGATTGGACCTAGGGTTAGGGTTATGTTGACTGCTAGTGTTAGAGATGCCGTTAGGGTTACGATTGGACCTAGGGTTAGGGTTATGTTGAGGGATAGAGTTAGAGATCCGGTTAGGGTTACGATTGGACCTAGAGTTAGGCTTATGTTGAGGGCTAGGGTTAGAGATCCGGTTAGGGTTACGATTGGACCTAGGGTTAGGGTTTGGTTGAGGGCTAGGGTTAGAGATCCGGTTAGGGTTACGATTGGACCTAGGGTTAGGGTTATGTTGAGGGCTAGGGTTAGAGAGACGGTTAGGGTTACTATTGGGCCTAGGGTTAGGTTTATGTTGAGGGCTAGGGTTAGAGATCCGGGTAGGGAGAAGATTGGACCTAGGGTTAGGGTTTGGTTGAGGGCTAGGGTTAGAGATCCGGTTAGGGTTACGATTGGACCTAGGGTTAGGGTTATGTTGAGGGCTAGGGTTAGAGATCTGGTTAGGGTTACGATTGGACCTAGGGTTAGGGTTATGTTGAGGGCTAGGGTTAGAGAAGCGGTTAGGGTTACGATTGGACCTAGGGTTAGGGTTATGTTGAGGGCTAGGGTTAGAGATCCGGTTAGGGTTACGATTGGACCTAGGGTTAGGGTTATGTTGAGGGCTAGGGTTAGAGATCCGGTTAGGGTTACGATTGGACCTAGGGTTAGGGTTATGTTGAGGGCTAGGGTTAGAGATCCGTTTAGGGTTACGATTGGACCTCGGGTTAGGGTTATGTTGAGGGCTAGGGTTAGAGATCCGGTTAGGGTTACGATTGGACCTAGGGTTAGGGTTATGTTGAGGGCTAGGGTTAGAGATCCGGTTAGGGTTACGATTGGACCTAGGGTTAGGGTTATGTTGAGGGCTAGGGTTAGAGATCCGGTTAGGGTTACGATTGGACCTAGGGTTAGGGTTATGTTGAGGGCTAGGGTTAGAGATCGGGTTAGGGTTACGATTGGACCTAGGGTTAGGGTTATGTTGAGGGCTAGGGTTAGAGATCCGGTTAGGGTTGCGATTGGACCTAGGGTTAGGGTTTGGTTGAGGGCTAGGGTTAGAGATCCGGTTAGGGTTACGATTGGACCTAGGGTTAGGGTTATGTTGAGGGCTAGGGTTAGAGATCCGGTTAGGGTTACGATTGGACCTAGGGTTAGGGTTATGTTGAAGGTTAGGGTTAGAGATCCGGTTAGGGTTACGATTGCACCTAGGGTTAGCGTTATTTTGAGGGCTAGGGTTAGCGATCCGGTCTGGGTTACGATTGGACCTAGGGTTAGGGTTATGTTGAGGGCTAGGGTTAGAGATCCGGTTAGGGTTACGATTGGACCTAGGGTTAGGGTTATGTTGAGGGTTAGGGTTAGAGATGCGGTTAGGGTTACTATTGGACCTAGGCTTAGGGTTATGTTGAGGGCTAGGGTTAGAGATCCGGTTACGGTTACGATTGGACCTAGGGTTAGGGTTATGTTGAGGGCTAGGGTTAGAGATCCGGTTAGGGTTACGATTGGACCAAGGGTTAGGGTTATGTTGAGGGCTAGGGTTAGAGAAGCGGTTAGGGTTACGATTGGACCTAGGGTTACGGTTATGTTGAGGGCTAGGGTTAGAGATGCGGTTAGGGTTACGATTGGACCTAGTGTTAGGGTTATGTTGAGGGCTAGGGTTAGAGATCCGGTTAGGGTTACGATTGGACCTAGGATTAGGGTTATGTTGACGGCTAGGGCTAGAGATCCGGTTAGGGTTATGATTGGACCTAGGGTTAGGGTTATGTTGAGGGCTAGGGTTAGAGATCCGGTTAGGGTTACGATTGGACCTAGGGTTAGGGTTATGTTGAGGGCTAGGGTTAGAGATGCGGTTAGGGTTACGATTGGACCTAGGGTTAGGGTTATGTTGAGGGCTAGGGTTAGAGATCCGGTCAGGGTTACGATTGGACCTAGGGTTAGGGTTATGTTGAGGGCTAGGGTTAGAGATCCGGTCAGGGTTACGATTGGACCTAGGGTTAGGGTTATGTTGAGGGCTAGGGTTAGAGATCCGGTCAGGGTTACGATTGGACCTAGGGTTAGGGTTATGTTGAGGGCTAGGGTTAGAGATGCGGTTACGGTTACGATTGCACCTAGGGTTAGCGTTATTTTGAGGGCTAGGGTTAGCGATCCGGTCTGGGTTACGATTGGACCTAGGGTTAGGGTTATGTTGAGGGCTAGGGTTAGAGATCCGGTTAGGGTTACGATTGGACCTAGGGTTAGGGTTATGTTGAGGGTTAGGGTTAGAGATGCGGTTAGGGTTACTATTGGACCTAGGCTTAGGGTTATGTTGAGGGCTAGGGTTAGAGAAGCGGTTAGGGTTACGATTGGACCTAGGGTTACGGTTATGTTGAGGGCTAGGGTTAGAGATGCGGTTAGGGTTACGATTGGACCTAGTGTTAGGGTTATGTTGATGGCTAGGGTTAGAGATCCGGTTAGGGTTACGATTGGACCTAGGATTAGGGTTATGTTGACGGCTAGGGCTAGAGATCCGGTTAGGGTTATGATTGGACCTAGGGTTAGGGTTATGTTGAGGGCTAGGGTTAGAGATCCGGTTAGGGTTACGATTGGACCTAGGGTTAGGGTTATGTTGAGGGCTAGGGTTAGAGATGCGGTTAGGGTTACGATTGGACCTAGGGTTAGGGTTATGTTGAGGGCTAGGGTTAGAGATCCGGTCAGGGTTACGATTGGACCTAGGGTTAGGGTTATGTTGAGGGCTAGGGTTAGAGATCCGGTCAGGGTTACGATTGGACCTAGGGTTAGGGTTATGTTGAGGGCTAGGGTTAGAGATCCGGTCAGGGTTACGATTGGACCTAGGGTTAGGGTTATGTTGAGGGCTAGGGTTAGAGATGCGGTTACGGTTACGATTGGACCTAGGGTTAGGGTTATGTTGAGGGCTAGGGTTAGAGATCCGGTTAGGGTTACGATTGGACCTAGGGTTAGGGTTATGTTGAGGGCTAGGGTTAGAGATCCGGTTAGGGTTACGATTGGACCTAGGGTTAGGGTTATGTTGAGGGCTAGGGTTAGAGATCCGGTTAGGGTTACGTTTGGACCTAGGGTTAGGGTTATGTTGAGGGCTAGGGTTAGATATCCGGTTAGGATTACGATTGGACCTAGGGTTAGGGTTATGTTGAGGGCTAGGGTTAGAGATCCGGTTAGGATTACGATTGGACCTAGGGTTAGGGTTATGTTGAGGGCTAGGGTTAGAGATCCGGTTAGGGTTACGATTGGACCTAGGGTTAGGGTTATGTTGAGGGCTAGGGTTAGAGATCCGGTTAGGGTTACGATTGGACCTAGGGTTAGGGTTATGTTGAGGGCTAGGGTTAGAGATGCGGTTAGGGTTACGATTGGACCTAGGGTTAGGGTTATGTTGAGGGCTAGGGTTAGAGATCCGGTTAGGGTTACGATTGGACCTAGGGTTAGGGTTATGTTGAGGGCTAAGGTTAGAAATGCGGTTAGGGTTACGATTGGACCTAGGGTTAGGGTTATGTTGAGGGCTAGGGTTAGAGATCCGGTTATGCTTACGATTGGACCTAGGGTTAGGGTTATGTTGTGGGCTAGGGTTAGAGAGACGGTTAGGGTTACGATTGGACCTAGGGTTAGGGTTATGTTGACGGCTAGGGCTAGAGATGCCGTTAGGGTTACGATTGCACCTAGGGTTAGGGTTATGTTGAAGGTTAGGGTTAGAGATCCGGTTAGGGTTACGATTGGACCTAGGGTTAGCGTTATGTTGAGGGCTAGGGTTAGAGATCCGGTCTGGGTTACGATTGGACCTAGGGTTAGGGTTATGTTGAGGGCTAGGGTTAGAGATCCGGTTAGGGTTACGATTGGACCAAGGGTTAGGGTTATGTTGAGGGCTAGGGTTAGAGAAGCGGTTAGGGTTACGATTGGACCTAGGGTTACGGTTATGTTGAGGGCTAGGGTTAGAGATGCGGTTAGGGTTACGATTGGACCTAGTGTTAGGGTTATGTTGAGGGCTAGGGTTAGAGATCCGGTTAGGGTTACGATTGGACCTAGGGTTAGGGTTATGTTGAGGGCTAGGGTTAGAGATGCGGTTAGGGTTACGATTGGACCTAGGGTTAGGGTTATGTTCAGAGGTAGGGTTAGAGATCCGGTCAGGGTTACGATTGGACCTAGGGTTAGGGTTATGTTGAGGGCTAGGGTTAGAGATCCGGTCAGGGTTACGATTGGACCTAGGGTTAGGGTTATGTTGAGGGCTAGGGTTAGAGAAGCGGTTAGGGTTACGATTGGACCTAGGGTTAGGGTTATGTTGAGGGCTAGGGTTAGAGATCCGGTTAGGGTTACGATTGGACCTAGGGTTAGGGTTATGTTGAGGGCTAGGGTTAGAGAAGCGGTTAGGGTTACGATTGGACCTAGGGTTAGGGTTATGTTGAGGGCTAGGGTTAGAGATCCGGTTAGGGTTACGATTGGACCTAGGGTTAGGGTTATGTTGAGGGCTAGGGTTAGAGAGACGGTTAGGGTTACTATTGGGCCTAGGGTTAGGTTTATGTTGAGGGCTAGGGTTAGAGATCCGGGTAGGGAGAAGATTGGACCTAGGGTTAGGGTTTGGTTGAGGGCTAGGGTTAGAGATCCGGTTAGGGTTACGATTGGACCTAGGATTAGGGTTATGTTGACGGCTAGGGCTAGAGATCCGGTTAGGGTTATGATTGGACCTAGGGTTAGGGTTATGTTGAGGGCTAGGGTTAGAGATCCGGTTAGGGTTACGATTGGACCTAGGGTTAGGGTTATGTTGAGGGCTAGGGTTAGAGATGCGGTTAGGGTTACGATTGGACCTAGGGTTAGGGTTATGTTGAGGGCTAGGGTTAGAGATCCGGTCAGGGTTATGATTGGACCTAGGGTTAGGGTTATGTTGAGGGCTAGGGTTAGAGATCCGGTCAGGGTTACGATTGGACCTAGGGTTAGGGTTATGTTGAGGGCTAGGGTTAGAGATCCGGTCAGGGTTACGATTGGACCTAGGGTTAGGGTTATGTTGAGGGCTAGGGTTAGAGATGCAGTTACGGTTACGATTGGACTTAGGGTTAGGGTTATGTTGAGGGCTAGGTTTAGAGATCCGGTTAGGGTTACGATTGGACCTAGGGTTAGGGTTATGTTGAGGGCTAGGGTTAGAGATCCGGTTAGGGTTACGATTGGACCTAGGGTTAGGGTTATGTTGAGGGCTAGGGTTAGAGATCCGGTTAGGGTTACGTTTGGACCTAGGGTTAGGGTTATGTTGAGGGCTAGGGTTAGATATCCGGTTAGGATTACGATTGGACCTAGGGTTAGGGTTATGTTGAGGGCTAGGGTTAGAGATCCGGTTAGGATTACGAATGGACCTAGGGTTAGGGTTATGTTGAGGGCTAGGGTTAGAGATCCGGTTAGGGTTACGATTGGACCTAGGGTTAGGGTTATGTTGAGGGCTAGGGTTAGAGATCCGGTTAGGGTTACGATTGGACCTAGGGTTAGGGTTATGTTGAGGGCTAGGGTTAGAGATGCGGTTAGGGTTACGATTGGACCTAGGGTTAGGGTTATGTTGAGGGCTAGGGTTAGAGATCCGGTTAGGGTTACGATTGGACCTAGGGTTAGGGTTATGTTGAGGGCTAAGGTTAGAAATGCGGTTAGGGTTGCGATTGGACCTAGGGTTAGGGTTATGTTGAGGGCTAGGGTTAGAGATCCGGTTATGCTTACGATTGGACCTAGGGTTAGGGTTATGTTGTGGGCTAGGGTTAGAGAGACGGTTAGGGTTACGATTGGACCTAGGGTTAGGGTTATGTTGACGGCTAGGGCTAGAGATGCCGTTAGGGTTACGATTGGACCTAGGGTTAGGGTTATGTTGAAGGTTAGGGTTAGAGATCCGGTTAGGGTTACGATTGGACCTAGGGTTAGCGTTATGTTGAGGGTTAGGGTTAGAGATCCGGTCTGGGTTACGATTGGACCTAGGGTTAGGGTTATGTTGAGGGCTAGGGTTAGAGATCCGGTTAGGGTTACGATTGGACCAAGGGTTAGGATTATGTTGAGGGCTAGGGTTAGAGAAGCGGTTAGGGTTACGATTGGACCTAGGGTTACGGTTATGTTGAGGGCTAGGGTTAGAGATGCGGTTAGGGTTACGATTGGACCTAGTGTTAGGGTTATGTTGAGGGCTAGGGTTAGAAATCCGGTTAGGGTTACGATTGGACCTAGGGTTAGGGTTATGTTGAGGGCTAGGGTTAGAGATGCGGTTAGGGTTACGATTGGACCTAGGGTTAGGGTTATGTTGAGGGCTAGGGTTAGAGATCCGGTTAGGGTTACGATTGGACCTAGGGTTAGGGTTATGTTCAGAGGTAGGGTTAGAGATCCGGTCAGGGTTACGATTGGACCTAGGGTTAGGGTTATGTTGAGGGCTAGGGTTAGAGATCCGGTCAGGGTTACGATTGGACCTAGGGTTAGGGTTATGTTGAGGGCTAGGGTTAGAGATGCGGTTAGGGTTACGATTGGACCTAGGGTTAGGGTTATGTTGAGGGCTAGGGTTAGAGATCCGGTTAGGGTTACGATTGGACCTAGGGTTAGGGTTATGTTGAGGGCTAGGGTTAGAGATGCGGTTAGGGTTACGATTGGACCTAGGGTTAGGGTTATGTTGAGGGCTAGGGTTAGAGATCCGGTTAGGGTTACGATTGGACCTAGGGTTAGGGTTATGTTGAGGGCTAGGGTTAGAGATCCGGTTAGGGTTACGATTGGACCTAGGGTTAGGGTTATGTTGAGGGCTAGGGTTAGAGATCCGGTTAGGGTTACGATTGGACCTAGGGTTAGGGTTATGTTGAGGGCTAGGGTTAGAGATCCGGTTAGGGTTACGATTGGACCTAGGGTTAGGGTTATGTTGAGGGCTAGGGTTAGAGATGCGGTTAGGGTTACGATTGGACCTAGGGTTAGGGTTATGTTGAGGGCTAGGGTTAGAGATCCGGTTAGGGTTACGATTGGACCTAGGGTTAGGGTTATGTTGAGGGCTAGGGTTAGAGATGCGGTTAGGGTTACGATTGGACCTAGGGTTAGGGTTATGTTGAGGGCTAGGGTTAGAGATCCGGTTAGGGTTACGATTGGACCTAGGGTTAGGGTTATGTTGAGGGCTAGGGTTAGAGATCCGGTTAGGGTTACGATTGGACCTAGGGTTAGGGTTTGGTTGAGGGCTAGGGTTAGAGATCCGGTTAGGGTTACGATTCGACCTAGGGTTACGGTTATGTTGAGGGCTAGGGTTAGAGATCCGGTTAGGGTTACGATTGGACCTAGGGTTAGGGTTATGTTGTGGTCTAGGGTTAGAGAGACGGTTAGGGTTACGATTGGACCTAGGGTTAGGGTTATGTTGATGGCTAGGGCTAGAGATGCCGTTAGGGTTACGATTGGACCTAGGGTTAGGGTTATGTTGAAGGTTAGGGTTAGAGATCCGGTTAGGGTTACGATTGCACCTAGGGGTAGCGTTATTTTGAGGGCTAGGGTTAGAGATCCGGTCTGGGTTACGATTGGACCTAGGGTTAGGGTTATGTTGAGGGCTAGGGTTAGAGATCCGGTTAGGGTTACGATTGGACCTAGAGTTAGGGTTATGTTGAGGGCTAGGGTTAGAGATCCGGTTAGGGTTACGATTGGACCTAGGGTTAGGGTTTGCTTGAGGGCTAGGGTTAGAGATCCGGTTAGGGTTACGATTGGACCTAGGGTTAGGGTTATGTTGAGGGCTAGGGTTAGAGAGACGGTTAGGGTTACTATTGGGCCTAGGGTTAGGTTTATGTTGAGGGCTAGGGTTAGAGATCCGGGTAGGGAGAAGATTGGACCTAGGGTTAGGGTTTGGTTGAGGGCTAGGGTTAGAGATCCGGTTAGGGTTACGATTGGACCTAGGGTTAGGGTTATGTTGAGGGCTAGGGTTAGAGATCTGGTTAGGGTTACGATTGGACCTAGGGTTAGGGTTATGTTGAGGGCTAGGGTTAGAGAAGCGGTTAGGGTTACGATTGGACCTAGGGTTAGGGTTATGTTGAGGGCTAGGGTTAGAGATCCGGTTAGGGTTACGATTGGACCTAGGGTTAGGGTTATGTTGAGGGCTAGGGTTAGAGATCCGGTTAGGGTTACGATTGGACCTAGGGTTAGGGTTATGTTGAGGGCTAGGGTTAGAGATCCGTTTAGGGTTACGATTGGACCTCGGGTTAGGGTTATGTTGAGGGCTAGGGTTAGAGATCCGGTTAGGGTTACGATTGGACCTAGGGTTAGGGTTATGTTGAGGGCTAGGGTTAGAGATCCGGTTAGGGTTACGATTGGACCTAGGGTTAGGGTTATGTTGAGGGCTAGGGTTAGAGATCCGGTTAGGGTTACGATTGGACCTAGGGTTAGGGTTATGTTGAGGGCTAGGGTTAGAGATCCGGTTAGGGTTACGATTGGACCTAGGGTTAGGGTTATGTTGAGGGCTAGGGTTAGAGAAGCGGTTAGGGTTACGATTGGACCTAGGGTTAGGGTTATGTTGAGGGCTAGGGTTAGAGATCCGGTTAGGGTTACGATTGGACCTAGGGTTAGGGTTATGTTGAGGGCTAGGGTTAGAGAGACGGTTAGGGTTACTATTGGGCCTAGGGTTAGGTTTATGTTGAGGGCTAGGGTTAGAGATCCGGGTAGGGAGAAGATTGGACCTAGGGTAAGGGTTTGGTTGAGGGCTAGGGTTAGAGATCCGGTTAGGGTTAGGATTGGACCTAGGGTTAGGGTTATGTTGAGGGCTAGGGTTAGAGATCTGGTTAGGGTTACGATTGGACCTAGGGTTAGGGTTATGTTGAAGGCTAGGGTTAGAGAAGCGGTTAGGGTTACGATTGGACCTAGGGTTAGGGTTATGTTGAGGGCTAGGGTTAGAGATCCGGTTAGGGTTACGATTGGACCTAGGGTTAGGGTTATGTTGAGGGCTAGGGTTAGAGATCCGGTTAGGGTTACGATTGGACCTAGGGTTAGGGTTATGTTGAGGGCTAGGGTTAGAGATCCGTTTAGGGTTACGATTGGACCTCGGGTTAGGGTTATGTTGAGGGCTAGGGTTAGAGATCCGGTTAGGGTTACGATTGGACCTAGGGTTAGGGTTATGTTGAGGGCTAGGGTTAGAGATCCGGTTAGGGTTACGATTGGACCTAGGGTTAGGGTTATGTTGAGGGCTAGGGTTAGAGATCCGGTTAGGGTTACGATTGGACCTAGGGTTAGGGTTATGTTGAGGGCTAGGGTCAGAGATCGGGTTAGGGTTACGATTGGACCTAGGGTTAGGGTTATGTTGAGGGCTAGGGTTAGAGATCCGGTTAGGGTTACGATTGGACCTAGGGTTAGGGTTTGGTTGAGGGCTAGGGTTAGAGATCCGGTTAGGGTTACGATTGGACCTAGGGTTAGGGTTATGTTGAGGGCTAGGGTTAGAGATCCGGTTAGGGTTACGATTGGACCTAGGGTTAGGGTTATGTTGTGGGCTAGGGTTAGAGAGACGGTTAGGGTTACGATTGGACCTAGGGTTAGGGTTATGTTGACGGCTAGGCCTAGAGATGCCGTTAGGGTTACGATTGGACCTAGGGTTAGGGTTATGTTGAAGGTTAGGGTTAGAGATCCGGTTAGGGTTACGATTGCACCTAGGGTTAGCGTTATTTTGAGGGCTAGGGTTAGCGATCCGGTCTGGGTTACGATTGGACCTAGGGTTAGGGTTATGTTGAGGGCTAGGGTTAGAGATCCGGTTAGGGTTACGATTGGACCTAGGGTTAGGGTTATGTTGAGGGTTAGGGTTAGAGATGCGGTTAGGGTTACTATTGGACCTAGGCTTAGGGTTATGTTGAGGGCTAGGGTTAGAGATCCGGTTACGGTTACGATTGGACCTAGGGTTAGTGTTATGTTGAGGGCTAGGGTTAGAGATCCGGTTAGGGTTACGATTGGACCAAGGGTTAGGGTTATGTTGAGGGCTAGGGTTAGAGAAGCGGTTAGGGTTACGATTGGACCTAGGGTTACGGTTATGTTGAGGGCTAGGTTTAGAGATGCGGTTAGGGTTACGATTGGACCTAGTGTTAGGGTTATGTTGAGGGCTAGGGTTAGAGATCCGGTTAGGGTTACGATTGGACCTAGGATTAGGGTTATGTTGACGGCTAGGGCTAGAGATCCGGTTAGGGTTATGATTGGATCTAGGGTTAGGGTTATGTTGAGGGCTAGGGTTAGAGATCCGGTTAGGGTTACGATTGGACCTAGGGTTAGGGTTATGTTGAGGGCTAGGGTTAGAGATGCGGTTAGGGTTACGATTGGACCTAGGGTTAGGGTTATGTTGAGGGCTAGGGTTAGAGATCCGGTCAGGGTTATGATTGGACCTAGGGTTAGGGTTATGTTGAGGGCTAGGGTTAGAGATCCGGTCAGGGTTATGATTGGACCTAGGGTTAGGGTTATGTTGAGGGCTAGGGTTAGAGATCCGGTCAGGGTTACGATTGGACCTAGGGTTAGGGTTATGTTGAGGGCTAGGGTTAGAGATCCGGTCAGGGTTACGATTGGACCTAGGGTTAGGGTTATGTTGAGGGCTAGGGTTAGAGATGCAGTTACGGTTACGATTGGACCTAGGGTTAGGGTTATGTTGAGGGCTAGGTTTAGAGATCCGGTTAGGGTTACGATTGGACCTAGGGTTAGGGTTATGTTGAGGGCTAGGGTTAGAGATCCGGTTAGGGTTACGATTGGACCTAGGGTTAGGGTTATGTTGAGGGCTAGGGTTAGAGATCCGGTTAGGGTTACGTTTGGACCTAGGGTTAGGGTTATGTTGAGGGCTAGGGTTAGATATCCGGTTAGGATTACGATTGGACCTAGGGTTAGGGTTATGTTGAGGGCTAGGGTTAGAGATCCGGTTAGGATTACGATTGGACCTAGGGTTAGGGTTATGTTGAGGGCTAGGGTTAGAGATCCGGTTAGGGTTACGATTGGACCTAGGGTTAGGGTTATGTTGAGGGCTAGGGTTAGAGATCCGGTTAGGGTTACGATTGGACCTAGGGTTAGGGTTATGTTGAGGGCTAGGGTTAGAGATGCGGTTAGGGTTACGATTGGACCTAGGGTTAGGGTTATGTTGAGGGCTAGGGTTAGAGATCCGGTTAGGGTTACGATTGGACCTAGGGTTAGGGTTATGTTGAGGGCTAAGGTTAGAAATGCGGTTAGGGTTGCGATTGGACCTAGGGTTAGGGTTATGTTGAGGGCTAGGGTTAGAGATCCGGTTATGCTTACGATTGGACCTAGGGTTAGGGTTATGTTGTGGGCTAGGGTTAGAGAGACGGTTAGGGTTACGATTGGACCTAGGGTTAGGGTTATGTTGACGGCTAGGGCTAGAGATGCCGTTAGGGTTACGATTGGACCTAGGGTTAGGGTTATGTTGAAGGTTAGGGTTAGAGATCCGGTTAGGGTTACGATTGGACCTAGGGTTAGCGTTATGTTGAGGGTTAGGGTTAGAGATCCGGTCTGGGTTACGATTGGACCTAGGGTTAGGGTTATGTTGAGGGCTAGGGTTAGAGATCCGGTTAGGGTTACGATTGGACCAAGGGTTAGGATTATGTTGAGGGCTAGGGTTAGAGAAGCGGTTAGGGTTACGATTGGACCTAGGGTTACGGTTATGTTGAGGGCTAGGGTTAGAGATGCGGTTAGGGTTACGATTGGACCTAGTGTTAGGGTTATGTTGAGGGCTAGGGTTAGAAATCCGGTTAGGGTTACGATTGGACCTAGGGTTAGGGTTATGTTGAGGGCTAGGGTTAGAGATGCGGTTAGGGTTACGATTGGACCTAGGGTTAGGGTTATGTTGAGGGCTAGGGTTAGAGATCCGGTTAGGGTTACGATTGGACCTAGGGTTAGGGTTATGTTCAGAGGTAGGGTTAGAGATCCGGTCAGGGTTACGATTGGACCTAGGGTTAGGGTTATGTTGAGGGCTAGGGTTAGAGATCCGGTCAGGGTTACGATTGGACCTAGGGTTAGGGTTATGTTGAGGGCTAGGGTTAGAGATGCGGTTAGGGTTACGATTGGACCTAGGGTTAGGGTTATGTTGAGGGCTAGGGTTAGAGATCCGGTTAGGGTTACGATTGGACCTAGGGTTAGGGTTATGTTGAGGGCTAGGGTTAGAGATCCGGTTAGGGTTACGATTGGACCTAGGGTTAGGGTTATGTTGAGGGCTAGGGTTAGAGATCCGGTTAGGGTTACGATTGGACCTAGGGTTAGGGTTATGTTGAGGGCTAGGGTTAGAGATCCGGTTAGGGTTACGATTGGACCTAGGGTTAGGGTTATGTTGAGGGCTAGGGTTAGAGATCCGGTTAGGGTTACGATTGGACCTAGGGTTAGGGTTATGTTGAGGGCTAGGGTTAGAGATCCGGTTAGGGCTACGATTGGACCTAGGGTTAGGGTTATGTTGAGGGCTAGGGTTAGAGATGCGGTTAGGGTTACGATTGGACCTAGGGTTAGGGTTATGTTGAGGGCTAGGGTTAGAGATCCGGTTAGGGTTACGATTGGACCTAGGGTTAGGGTTATGTTGAGGGCTAGGGTTAGAGATGCGGTTAGGGTTACGATTGGACCTAGGGTTAGGGTTATGTTGAGGGCTAGGGTTAGAGATCCGGTTAGGGTTACGATTGGACCTAGGGTTAGGGTTATGTTGAGGGCTAGGGTTAGAGATCCGGTTAGGGTTACGATTGGACATAGGGTTAGGGTTTGGTTGAGGGCTAGGGTTAGAGATCCGGTTAGGGTTACGATTGGACCTAGGGTTACGGTTATGTTGAGGGCTAGGGTTAGAGATCCGGTTAGGGTTACGATTGGACCTAGGGTTAGGGTTATGTTGTGGTCTAGGGTTAGAGAGACGGTTAGGGTTACGATTGGACCTAGGGTTAGGGTTATGTTGACGGCTAGGGCTAGAGATGCCGTTAGGGTTACGATTGGACCTAGGGTTAGGGTTATGTTGAAGGTTAGGGTTAGAGATCCGGTTAGGGTTACGATTGCACCTAGGGTTAGCGTTATTTTGAGGGCTAGGGTTAGAGATCCGGTCTGGGTTACGATTGGACCTAGGGTTAGGGTTATGTTGAGGGCTAGGGTTAGAGATCCGGTTAGGGTTACGATTGGACCTAGAGTTAGGGTTATGTTGAGGGCTAGGGTTAGAGATCCGGTTAGGGTTACGATTGGACCTAGGGTTAGGGTTTGGTTGAGGGCTAGGGTTAGAGATCCGGTTAGGGTTACGATTGGACCTAGGGTTAGGGTTATGTTGAGGGCTAGGGTTAGAGAGACGGTTAGGGTTACTATTGGGCCTAGGGTTAGGTTTATGTTGAGGGCTAGGGTTAGAGATCCGGGTAGGGAGAAGATTGGACCTAGGGTTAGGGTTTGGTTGAGGGCTAGGGTTAGAGATCCGGTTAGGGTTACGATTGGACCTAGGGTTAGGGTTATGTTGAGGGCTAGGGTTAGAGATCTGGTTAGGGTTACGATTGGACCTAGGGTTAGGGTTATGTTGAGGGCTAGGGTTAGAGAAGCGGTTAGGGTTACGATTGGACCTAGGGTTAGGGTTATGTTGAGGGCTAGGGTTAGAGATCCGGTTAGGGTTACGATTGGACCTAGGGTTAGGGTTATGTTGAGGGCTAGGGTTAGAGATCCGGTTAGGGTTACGATTGGACCTAGGGTTAGGGTTATGTTGAGGGCTAGGGTTAGAGATCCGTTTAGGGTTACAATTGGACCTCGGGTTAGGGTTATGTTGAGGGCTAGGGTTAGAGATCCGGTTAGGGTTACGATTGGACCTAGGGTTAGGGTTATGTTGAGGGCTAGGGTTAGAGATCCGGTTAGGGTTACGATTGGACCTAGGGTTAGGGTTATGTTGAGGGCTAGGGTTAGAGATCCGGTTAGGGTTACGATTGGACCTAGGGTTAGGGTTATGTTGAGGGCTAGGGTTAGAGATCCGGTTAGGGTTACGATTGGACCTAGGGTTAGGGTTATGTTGAGGGCTAGGGTTAGAGATCGGGTTAGGGTTACGATTGGACCTAGGGTTAGGGTTATGTTGAGGGCTAGGGTTAGAGATCCGGTTAGGGTTACGATTGGACCTAGGGTTAGGGTATGTTGCGGGCTAGGGTTAGAGATGCCGTTAGGGTTACGATTGGACCTAGGGTTAGGGTTATGTTGAGGGTTAGGGTTAGAGATCCAGTTAGGGTTACGATTGGACCTAGGGTTAGGGTTTTGTTGAGGGCTAGGGTTAGAGATGCCGTTAGGGTTACGATTGGATCTAGGGTTAGGGTTATGTTGAGAGCTAGGGTTAGAGATCCGGTTAGGGTTACGATTGGACCTAGGGTTAGGGTTATGTTGAGGGCTAGGGTTAGAGATCCGGTTAGGGTTACGATTGGACCTAGGGTTAGGGTTTGGTTGAGGGCTAGGGTTAGAGATCCGGTTAGGGTTACGATTGGACCTAGGGTTAGGGTTATGTTGAGGGCTAGGGTTAGAGATCCGGTTAGGGGTACGATTGGACCTAGGGTTAGGGTTATGTTGTGGGCTAGGGTTAGAGAGACGGTTAGGGTTACGATTGGACCTAGGGTTAGGGTTATGTTGACGGCTAGGGCTAGAGATGCCGTTAGGGTTACGATTGGACCTAGGGTTAGGGTTATGTTGAAGGTTAGGGTTAGAGATCCGGTTAGGGTTACGATTGCACCTAGGGTTAGCGTTATTTTGAGGGCTAGGGTTAGAGATCCGGTCTGGGTTACGATTGGACCTAGGGTTAGGGTTATGTTGAGGGCTAGGGTTAGAGATCCGGTTAGGGTTACGATTGGACCTAGGGTTAGGGTTATGTTGAGGGTTAGGGTTAGAGATGCGGTTTGGGTTACTATTGGACCTAGGCTTAGGGTTATGTTGAGGGCTAGGGTTAGAGATCCGGTTAGGGTTACGATTGGACCTAGGGTTAGGGTTATGTTGAGGGCTAGGGTTAGAGATCCGGTTAGGGTTACGATTGGACCAAGGGTTAGGGTTATGTTGAGGGCTAGGGTTAGAGAAGTGGTTAGGGTTACGATTGGACCAAGGGTTAGGGTTATGTTGAGGGCTAGGGTTAGAGAAGCGGTTAGGGTTACGATTGGACCTAGTGTTAGGGTTATGTTGAGGGCTAGGGTTAGAGATCCGGTTAGGGTTACGATTGGACCTAGGATTACGGTTATGTTGACGGCTAGGGCTAGAGATCCGGTTAGGGTTATGATTGGACCTAGGGTTAGGGTTATGTTGAGGGCTAGGGTTAGAGATCCGGTTAGGGTTACGATTGGACCTAGGGTTAGGGTTATGTTGAGGGCTAGGGTTAGAGATGCGGTTAGGGTTACGATTGGACCTAGGGTTAGGGTTATGTTGAGGGCTAGGGTTAGAGATCCGGTCAGGGTTACGATTGGACCTAGGGTTAGGGTTATGTTGAGGGCTAGGGTTAGAGATCCGGTCAGGGTTACTATTGGACCTAGGGTTAGGGTTATGTTGAGGGCTAGGGTTAGAGATCCGGTCAGGGTTACGATTGGACCTAGGGTTAGGGTTATGTTGAGGGCTAGGGTTAGAGATGCGGTTACGGATACGATTGGACCTAGGGTTAGGGTTATGTTGAGGGCTAGGGTTAGAGATCCGGTTAGGGTTACGATTGGACCTAGGGTTAGGGTTATGTTGAGGGCTAGGGTTAGAGATCCGGTTAGGGTTACGATTGGACCTAGGGTTAGGGTTATGTTGAGGGCTAGGGTTAGAGATCCGGTTAGGGTTACGATTGGACCTAGGGTTAGGGTTATGTTGAGGGCTAGGGTTAGATATCCGGTTAGGGTTACGATTGGACCTAGGGTTAGGGTTATGTTGAGGGCTAGGGTTAGAGATCCGGTTAGGGTTACGATTGGACCTAGGGTTAGGGTTATGTTGTGGTCTAGGGTTAGAGAGACGGTTAGGGTTACGATTGGACCTAGGGTTAGGGTTATGTTGACGGCTAGGGCTAGAGATGCCGTTAGGGTTACGATTGGACCTAGGGTTAGGGTTATGTTGAAGGTTAGGGTTAGAGATCCGGTTAGGGTTACGATTGCACCTAGGGTTAGCGTTATTTTGAGGGCTAGGGTTAGAGATCCGGTCTGGGTTACGATTGGACCTAGGGTTAGGGTTATGTTGAGGGCTAGGGTTAGAGATCCGGTTAGGGTTACGATTGGACCTAGAGTTAGGGTTATGTTGAGGGCTAGGGTTAGAGATCCGGTTAGGGTTACGATTGGACCTAGGGTTAGGGTTTGGTTGAGGGCTAGGGTTAGAGATCCGGTTAGGGTTACGATTGGACCTAGGGTTAGGGTTATGTTGAGGGCTAGGGTTAGAGAGACGGTTAGGGTTACTATTGGGCCTAGGGTTAGGTTTATGTTGAGGGCTAGGGTTAGAGATCCGGGTAGGGAGAAGATTGGACCTAGGGTTAGGGTTTGGTTGAGGGCTAGGGTTAGAGATCCGGTTAGGGTTACGATTGGACCTAGGGTTAGGGTTATGTTGAGGGCTAGGGTTAGAGATCTGGTTAGGGTTACGATTGGACCTAGGGTTAGGGTTATGTTGAGGGCTAGGGTTAGAGAAGCGGTTAGGGTTACGATTGGACCTAGGGTTAGGGTTATGTTGAGGGCTAGGGTTAGAGATCCGGTTAGGGTTACGATTGGACCTAGGGTTAGGGTTATGTTGAGGGCTAGGGTTAGAGATCCGGTTAGGGTTACGATTGGACCTAGGGTTAGGGTTATGTTGAGGGCTAGGGTTAGAGATCCGTTTAGGGTTACAATTGGACCTCGGGTTAGGGTTATGTTGAGGGCTAGGGTTAGAGATCCGGTTAGGGTTACGATTGGACCTAGGGTTAGGGTTATGTTGAGGGCTAGGGTTAGAGATCCGGTTAGGGTTACGATTGGACCTAGGGTTAGGGTTATGTTGAGGGCTAGGGTTAGAGATCCGGTTAGGGTTACGATTGGACCTAGGGTTAGGGTTATGTTGAGGGCTAGGGTTAGAGATCCGGTTAGGGTTACGATTGGACCTAGGGTTAGGGTTATGTTGAGGGCTAGGGTTAGAGATCGGGTTAGGGTTACGATTGGACCTAGGGTTAGGGTTATGTTGAGGGCTAGGGTTAGAGATCCGGTTAGGGTTACGATTGGACCTAGGGTTAGGGTATGTTGCGGGCTAGGGTTAGAGATGCCGTTAGGGTTACGATTGGACCTAGGGTTAGGGTTATGTTGAGGGTTAGGGTTAGAGATCCAGTTAGGGTTACGATTGGACCTAGGGTTAGGGTTTTGTTGAGGGCTAGGTTTAGAGATGCCGTTAGGGTTACGATTGGATCTAGGGTTAGGGTTATGTTGAGAGCTAGGGTTAGAGATCCGGTTAGGGTTACGATTGGACCTAGGGTTAGGGTTATGTTGAGGGCTAGGGTTAGAGATCCGGTTAGGGTTACGATTGGACCTAGGGTTAGGGTTTGGTTGAGGGCTAGGGTTAGAGATCCGGTTAGGGTTACGATTGGACCTAGGGTTAGGGTTATGTTGAGGGCTAGGGTTAGAGATCCGGTTAGGGGTACGATTGGACCTAGGGTTAGGGTTATGTTGTGGGCTAGGGTTAGAGAGACGGTTAGGGTTACGATTGGACCTAGGGTTAGGGTTATGTTGACGGCTAGGGCTAGAGATGCCGTTAGGGTTACGATTGGACCTAGGGTTAGGGTTATGTTGAAGGTTAGGGTTAGAGATCCGGTTAGGGTTACGATTGGACCTAGGGTTAGGGTTATGTTGAGGGCTAGGGTTAGAGATCCGGTTAGGGTTACGATTGGACCAAGGGTTAGGGTTATGTTGAGGGCTAGGGTTAGAGATCCGGTCTGGGTTACGATTGGACCTAGGGTTAGGGTTATGTTGAGGGCTAGGGTTAGAGATCCGGTTAGGGTTACGATTGGACCTAGGGTTAGGGTTATGTTGAGGGTTAGGGTTAGAGATGCGGTTTGGGTTACTATTGGACCTAGGCTTAGGGTTATGTTGAGGGCTAGGGTTAGAGATCCGGTTAGGGTTACGATTGGACCTAGGGTTAGGGTTATGTTGAGGGCTAGGGTTAGAGATCCGGTTAGGGTTACGATTGGACCAAGGGTTAGGGTTATGTTGAGGGCTAGGGTTAGAGAAGTGGTTAGGGTTACGATTGGACCAAGGGTTAGGGTTATGTTGAGGGCTAGGGTTAGAGAAGCGGTTAGGGTTACGATTGGACCTAGTGTTAGGGTTATGTTGAGGGCTAGGGTTAGAGATCCGGTTAGGGTTACGATTGGACCTAGGATTACGGTTATGTTGACGGCTAGGGCTAGAGATCCGGTTAGGGTTATGATTGGACCTAGGGTTAGGGTTATGTTGAGGGCTAGGGTTAGAGATCCGGTTAGGGTTACGATTGGACCTAGGGTTAGGGTTATGTTGAGGGCTAGGGTTAGAGATGCGGTTAGGGTTACGATTGGACCTAGGGTTAGGGTTATGTTGAGGGCTAGGGTTAGAGATCCGGTCAGGGTTACGATTGGACCTAGGGTTAGGGTTATGTTGAGGGCTAGGGTTAGAGATCCGGTCAGGGTTACTATTGGACCTAGGGTTAGGGTTATGTTGAGGGCTAGGGTTAGAGATCCGGTCAGGGTTACGATTGGACCTAGGGTTAGGGTTATGTTGAGGGCTAGGGTTAGAGATGCGGTTACGGTTACGATTGGACCTAGGGTTAGGGTTATGTTGAGGGCTAGGGTTAGAGATCCGGTTAGGGTTACGATTGGACCTAGGGTTAGGGTTATGTTGAGGGCTAGGGTTAGAGATCCGGTTAGGGTTACGATTGGACCTAGGGTTAGGGTTATGTTGAGGGCTAGGGTTAGAGATCCGGTTAGGGTTACGATTGGACCTAGGGTTAGGGTTATGTTGAGGGCTAGGGTTAGATATCCGGTTAGGATTACGATTGGACCTAGGGTTAGGGTTATGTTGAGGGCTAGGGTTAGAGATCCGGTTAGGATTACGATTGGACCTAGGGTTAGGGTTATGTTGAGGGCTAGGGTTAGAGATCCGGTTAGGGTTACGATTGGACCTAGGGTTACGGTTATGTTGAGGGCTAGGGTTAGAGATCCGGTTAGGGTTACGATTGGACCTAGGGTTAGGGTTATGTTGAGGGCTAGGGTTAGAGATGCGGTTAGGTTTACGATTGGACCTAGGGTTAGGGTTATGTTGAGGGCTAGGGTTAGAGATCCGGTTAGGGTTACGATTGGACCTAGGGTTAGGGTTATGTTGAGGGCTAGGGTTAGAAATGCGGTTAGGGTTACGATTGGACCTAGGGTTAGGGTTATGTTGAGGGCTAGGGTTAGAGATCCGGTTATGCTTACGATTGGACCTAGGGTTAGGGTTATGTTGTGGGCTAGGGTTAGAGAGACGGTTAGGGTTACGATTGGACCTAGGGTTAGGGTTATGTTGACGGCTAGGGCTAGAGATGCCGTTAGGGTTACGATTGGACCTAGGGTTAGGGTTATGTTGAGGGTTAGGTTTAGAGATGCGGTTAGGGTTACTATTGGACCTAGGGTTAGGGTTATGTTGAGGGCTAGGGTTAGAGATCCGGTTCGGGTTACGATTGGACCTAGGGTTAGGGTTATGTTGAGGGCTAGGGTTAGAGAAGCGGTTAGGGTTACGATTGGACCTAGGGTTACGGTTATGTTGAGGGCTAGGGTTTGAGATGCGGTTAGGGTTACGATTGGACCTAGTGTTAGGGTTATGTTGAGGGCTAGGGTTAGAGATCCGGTTAGGGTTACGATTGGACCTAGGGATAGGGTTATGTTGAGGGCTAGGGTTAGAGATGCAGTTAGGGTTACGATTGGACCTAGGGTTAGGGTTATGTTGATGGCTAGGGTTAGAGATCCGGTTAGGGTTACGATTGGACCTAGGGTTAGGGTTATGTTGAGAGGTAGGGTTAGAGATCCAGTCAGGGTTATGATTGGACCTAGGGTTAGGGTTATGTTGAGGGCTAGGGTTAGAGATCCGGTCAGGGTTACGATTGGACCTAGGGTTAGGGTTATGTTGAGGGCTAGGGTTAGAGATCCGGTCAGGGTTACGATTGGACCTAGGGTTAGGGTTATGTTGAGGGCTAGGGTTAGAGATGCGGTTAGGGTTACGATTGGACCTAGGGTTAGGGTTATGTTGAGGGCTAGGGTTAGAGATCCGGTTAGGGTTACAATTGGACCTAGGGTTAGGGTTATGTTGAGGGCTAGGGTTAGAGATCCGGTTAGGGTTACGATTGGACCTAGGGTTAGGGTTATGTTGAGGGCTAGGGTTAGATATCCGGTTAGGGTTACGATTGGACCTAGGGTTAGGGTTATGTTGAGGGCTAGGGTTAGAGATCCGGTTAGGGTTACGATTGGACCTAGGGTTAGGGTTATATTGAGGGCTAGGGTTAGAGATCCGTTTAGGGTTACGATTGGACCTAGGGTTAGGGTTATGTTGAGGGCTAGGGTTAGAGATCCGGTTAGGGTTACGATTGGACCTAGGGTTAGGGTTATGTTGAGGGCTAGGGTTAGAGATGCGGTTAGGGTTACGATTGGACCTAGGGTTAGGGTTATGTTGAGGGCTAGGTTTAGAGATGCGGTTAGGGTTACGATTGGACCTAGGGTTAGGGTTATGTTGAGGGCTAGGGTTAGAGATGCGGTTAGGGTTACGATTGCACCTAGGGTTAGGGTTATGTTGAGGGCTAGGGTTAGAGATCCGGTTAGGGTTACGTTTGGACCTAGGGTTAGGGTTATGTTGAGGGCTAGGGTTAGAGATGCGTTTAGGGTTACGATTGGACCTAGTGTTAGGGTTATGTTGAGGGCTAGGGTTAGAGATGCGTTTAGGGTTACGATTGGACCTAGTGTTAGGGTTATGTTGAGGGCTAGTGTTAGAGATCCGGTTAGGGTTACGATTGGACATAGGGTTACGGTTATGTTGACTGCTAGTGTTAGAGATGCCGTTAGGGTTACGATTGGACCTAGGGTTAGGGTTATGTTGAGGGATAGGGTTAGAGATCCGGTTAGGGTTACGATTGGACCTAGAGTTAGGGTTATGTTGAGGGCTAGGGTTAGAGATCCTGTTAGGGTTACGATTGGACCTAGGGTTAGGGTTTGGTTGAGGGCTAGGGTTAGAGATCCGGTTAGGGTTACGATTGGACCTAGGGTTAGGGTTATGTTGAGGGCTAGGGTTAGAGAGACGGTTAGGGTTACTATTGGGCCTAGGGTTAGGTTTATGTTGAGGGCTGGGTTAGAGATCCGGGTAGGGAGAAGATTGGACCTAGGGTTAGGGTTTGGTTGAGGGCTAGGGTTAGAGATCCGGTTAGGGTTACGATTGGACCTAGGGTTAGGGTTATGTTGAGAGCTAGGGTTAGAGATCTGGTTAGGGTTACGATTGGACCTAGGGTTAGGGTTATGTTGAGGGCTAGGGTTAGAGAAGCGCTTTGGGTGACGATTGAACCTAGGGTTAGGGTTATGTTGAGGGCTAGGGCTAGAGATCCGGTTAGGGTTACGATTGGACCTAGGGTTAGGGTTATGTTGAGGGCTAGGGTTAGAGATCCGGTTAGGGTTACGATTGGACCTAGGGTTAGGGTTATGTTGAGGGCTAGGGTTAGAGATCCGTTTAGGGTTACGATTGGACCTCGGGTTAGGGTTATGTTGAGGGCTAGGGTTAGAGATCGGGTTAGGGTTACGATTGGACCTAGGGTTAGGGTTATGTTGAGGGCTAGGGTTAGAGATCCGGTTAGGGTTACGATTGGACCTAGGGTTAGGGTTATGTTGAGGGCTAGGGTTAGAGATCCGGTTAGGGTTACGATTGGACCTAGGGTTAGGGTTATGTTGAGGGCTAGGTTTAGAGATCCGGTTAGGGTTACGATTGGACCTAGGGTTAGGGTTATGTTGAGGGCTAGGGTTAGAAATGCGGTTAGGGTTACGATTGGACCTAGGGTTAGGGTTATGTTGAGGGCTAGGGTTAGAGATCCGGTTATGCTTACGATTGGACCTAGGGTTAGGGTTATGTTGTGGGCTAGGGTTAGAGAGACGGTTAGGGTTACGATTGGACCTAGGGTTAGGGTTATGTTGACGGCTAGGGCTAGAGATGCCGTTAGGGTTACGATTGGACCTAGGGTTAGGGTTATGTTGAGGGTTAGGTTTAGAGATGCGGTTAGGGTTACTATTGGACCTAGGGTTAGGGTTATGTTGAGGGCTAGGGTTAGAGATCCGGTTCGGGTTACGATTGGACCTAGGGTTAGGGTTATGTTGAGGGCTAGGGTTAGAGAAGCGGTTAGGGTTACGATTGGACCTAGGGTTACGGTTATGTTGAGGGCTAGGGTTAGAGATGCGGTTAGGGTTACGATTGGACCTAGTGTTAGGGTTATGTTGAGGGCTAGGGTTAGAGATCCGGTTAGGGTTACGATTGGACCTAGGGTTAGGGTTATGTTGAGGGCTAGGGTTAGAGATGCAGTTAGGGTTACGATTGGACCTAGGGTTAGGGTTATGTTGATGGCTAGGGTTAGAGATCCGGTTAGGGTTACGATTGGACCTAGGGTTAGGGTTATGTTGAGAGGTAGGGTTAGAGATCCAGTCAGGGTTATGATTGGACCTAGGGTTAGGGTTATGTTGAGGGCTAGGGTTAGAGATCCGGTCAGGGTTACGATTGGACCTAGGGTTAGGGTTATGTTGAGGGCTAGGGTTAGAGATCCGGTCAGGGTTACGATTGGACCTAGGGTTAGGGTTATGTTGAGGGCTAGGGTTAGAGATGCGGTTAGGGTTACGATTGGACCTAGGGTTAGGGTTATGTTGAGGGCTAGGGTTAGAGATCCGGTTAGGGTTACAATTGGACCTAGGGTTAGGGTTATGTTGAGGGCTAGGGTTAGAGATCCGGTTAGGGTTACGATTGGACCTAGGGTTAGGGTTATGTTGAGGGCTAGGGTTAGATATCCGGTTAGGGTTACGATTGGACCTAGGGTTAGGGTTATGTTGAGGGCTAGGGTTAGAGATCCGGTTAGGGTTACGATTGGACCTAGGGTTAGGGTTATATTGAGGGCTAGGGTTAGAGATCCGTTTAGGGTTACGATTGGACCTAGGGTTAGGGTTATGTTGAGGGCTAGGGTTAGAGATCCGGTTAGGGTTACGATTGGACCTAGGGTTAGGGTTATGTTGAGGGCTAGGGTTAGAGATGCGGTTAGGGTTACGATTGGACCTAGGGTTAGGGTTATGTTGAGGGCTAGGTTTAGAGATGCGGTTAGGGTTACGATTGGACCTAGGGTTAGGGTTATGTTGAGGGCTAGGGTTAGAGATGCGGTTAGGGTTACGATTGCACCTAGGGTTAGGGTTATGTTGAGGGCTAGGGTTAGAGATCCGGTTAGGGTTACGATTGGACCTAGGGTTAGGGTTATGTTGAGGGCTAGGGTTAGAGATGCGTTTAGGGTTACGATTGGACCTAGTGTTAGGGTTATGTTGAGGGCTAGGGTTAGAGATGCGTTTAGGGTTACGATTGGACCTAGTGTTAGGGTTATGTTGAGGGCTAGTGTTAGAGATCCGGTTAGGGTTACGATTGGACATAGGGTTACGGTTATGTTGACTGCTAGTGTTAGAGATGCCGTTAGGGTTACGATTGGACCTAGGGTTAGGGTTATGTTGAGGGATAGGGTTAGAGATCCGGTTAGGGTTACGATTGGACCTAGAGTTAGGGTTATGTTGAGGGCTAGGGTTAGAGATCCTGTTAGGGTTACGATTGGACCTAGGGTTAGGGTTTGGTTGAGGGCTAGGGTTAGAGATCCGGTTAGGGTTACGATTGGACCTAGGGTTAGGGTTATGTTGAGGGCTAGGGTTAGAGAGGCGGTTAGGGTTACTATTGGGCCTAGGGTTAGGTTTATGTTGAGGGCTGGGTTAGAGATCCGGGTAGGGAGAAGATTGGACCTAGGGTTAGGGTTTGGTTGAGGGCTAGGGTTAGAGATCCGGTTAGGGTTACGATTGGACCTAGGGTTAGGGTTATGTTGAGAGCTAGGGTTAGAGATCTGGTTAGGGTTACGATTGGACCTAGGGTTAGGGTTATGTTGAGGGCTAGGGTTAGAGAAGCGCTTTGGGTGACGATTGGACCTAGGGTTAGGGTTATGTTGAGGGCTAGGGCTAGAGATCCGGTTAGGGTTACGATTGGACCTAGGGTTAGGGTTATGTTGAGGGCTAGGGTTAGAGATCCGGTTAGGGTTACGATTGGACCTAGGGTTAGGGTTATGTTGAGGGCTAGGGTTAGAGATCCGTTTAGGGTTACGATTGGACCTCGGGTTAGGGTTATGTTGAGGGCTAGGGTTAGAGATCCGGTTAGGGTTACGATTGGACCTAGGGTTAGGGTTATGTTGAGGGCTAGGGTTAGAGATCGGGTTAGGGTTACGATTGGACCTAGGGTTAGGGTTATGTTGAGGGCTAGGGTTAGAGATCCGGTTAGGGTTACGATTGGACCTAGGGTTAGGGTTATGTTGAGGGCTAGGGTTAGAGATCGGGTTAGGGTTACGATTGGACCTAGGGTTAGGGTTATGTTGAGGGCTAGGGTTAGAGATCCGGTTAGGGTTACGATTGGACCTAGGGTTAGGGTATGTTGCGGGCTAGGGTTAGAAATGCCGTTAGGGTTACGATTGGACCTAGGGTTAGGGTTATGTTGAGGGTTAGGGTTAGAGATCCGGTTAGGGTTACGATTGGACCTAGGGTTAGGGTTTTGTTGAGGGCTAGGGTTAGAGATGCCGTTAGGGTTACGATTGGATCTAGGGTTAGGGTTATGTTGAGGGCTAGGGTTAGAGATCCGGTTAGGGTTACGATTGGACCTAGGGTTAGGGTTATGTTGAGGGCTAGGGTTAGAGATCCGGTTAGGGTTACGATTGGACCTAGGGTTAGGGTTTGGTTGAGGGCTAGGGTTAGAGATCCGGTTAGGGTTACGATTGGACCTAGGGTTAGGGTTATGTTGAGGGCTAGGGTTAGAGATCCGGTTAGGGTTACGATTGGACCTAGGGTTAGGGTTATGTTGTGGGCTAGGGTTAGAGAGACGGTTAGGGTTACGATTGGACCTAGGGTTAGGGTTATGTTGACGGCTAGGGCTAGAGATGCCGTTAGGGTTACGATTGGACCTAGGGTTAGGGTTATGTTGAAGGTTAGGGTTAGAGATCCGGTTAGGGTTACGATTGCACCTAGGGTTAGCGTTATGTTGAGGGCTAGGGTTAGAGATCCGGTCTGGGTTACGATTGGACCTAGGGTTACGGTTATGTTGAGGGCTAGGGTTAGAGATGCGTTTAGGGTTACGATTGGACCTAGTGTTAGGGTTATGTTGAGGGCTAGGGTTAGAGATCCGGTTAGGGTTACGATTGGACCTAGGATTAGGGTTATGTTGACGGCTAGGGCTAGAGATCCGGTTAGGGTTATGATTGGACCTAGGGTTAGGGTTATGTTGAGGGCTAGGGTTAGAGATCCGGTTAGGGTTACGATTGGACCTAGGGTTAGGGTTATGTTGAGGGCTAGGGTTAGAGATGCGGTTAGGGTTACGATTGGACCTAGGGTAAGGGTTATGTTGAGGGCTAGGGTTAGAGATCCGGTTAGGGTTACGATTGGACCTAGGGTTAGGGTTATGTTGAGGGCTAGGGTCAGAGATCCGGTCAGGGTTACGATTGGACCTAGGGTTAGGGTTATGTTGAGGGCTAGGGTTAGAGATCCGGTCAGGGTTACGATTGGACCTAGGGTTAGGGTTATGTTGAGGGCTAGGTTTAGAGATGCGGTTAGGGTTACGATTGGACCTAGGGTTAGGGTTATGTTGAGGGCTAGGGTTAGAGATCCGGTTAGGTTTACGATTGGACCTAGGGTTAGGGTTATGTTGAGGGCTAGGGTTAGAGATCCGGTTAGGGTTACGATTGGACCTAGGGTTAGGGTTATGTTGAGGGCTAGGGTTAGATATCCGGTTAGGGTTACGATTGGACCTAGGGTTAGGGTTATGTTGAGGGCTAGGGTTAGAGATCCGGTTAGGGTTACGATTGGACCTAGGGTTAGGGTTATGTTGAGGGCTAGGGTTAGAGATCCGGTTAGGGTTACGATTGGACCTAGGGTTAGGGTTATGTTGAGGGCTAGGGTTAGAGATCCGGTTAGGGTTACGATTGGACCTAGGGTTAGGGTTATGTTGAGGGCTAGGGTTAGAGATGCGGTTAGGGTTACGATTGGACCTAGGGTTAGGGTTATGTTGAGGGCTAGGGTTAGAGATGCCGTTAGGGTTACGATTGGACCTAGGGTTAGGGTTATGTTGAGGGCTAGGGTTAGAGATGCGGTTAGGGTTACGATTGGACCTAGGGTTAGGGTTATGTTGAGGGCTAGGGTTAGAGATGCGTTTAGGGTTACGATTGGACCTAGTGTTAGGGTTATGTTGAGGGCTAGGGTTAGAGATGCGTTTAGGGTTACGATTGGACCTAGTGTTAGGGTTATGTTGAGGGCTAGTGTTAGAGATCCGGTTAGGGTTACGATTGGACCTAGGGTTAGGGTTATGTTGACTGCTAGTGTTAGACATGCCGTTAGGGTTACGATTGGACCTAGGGTTAGGGTTATGTTGAGGGCTAGGGTTAGAGATCCGGTTAGGGTTACGATTGGACCTAGAGTTAGGGTTATGTTGAGGGCTAGGGTTAGATATCCGGTTAGGGTTACGATTGGACCTAGGGTTAGGGTTTGGTTGAGGGCTAGGGTTAGAGATCCGGTTAGGGTTACGATTGGACCTAGGGTTAGGGTTATGTTGAGGGCTAGGGTTAGAGATCCGTTTAGGGTTACGATTGGACCTAGGGTTAGGGTTATGTTGAGGGCTAGGGTTAGAGATCCGGTTAGGGTTACGATTGGACCTAGGGTTAGGGTTATGTTGAGGGCTAGGGTTAGAGATACGGTTAGGGTTACGATTGGACCTAGGGTTAGGGTTATGTTGAGGGCTAGGTTTAAAGATCCGGTTAGTGTTACGATTGGACCTAGGGTTAGGGTTATGTTGAGGGCTAGGGTTAGAGATCCGGTTAGGGTTACGATTGGACCTAGGGTTGGGTTATGTTGAGGGCTAGGGTCAGAGATCCGGTTAGGGTTACGATTGGACCTAGGGTTAGGGTTATGTTGAGGGCTAGGGTTAGAGATGCCGTTAGGGTTACGATTGGACCTAGGGTTAGGGTTATGTTGAGGGCTAGGGTTAGCGATGCCGTTAGGGTTGCGATTGGACCTAGGGTTAGGGTTATGTTGAGGGTTAGGGTTAGAGATCCGGTTAGGGTTACGATTGGACCTAGGGTTAGGGTTATGTTGAGGGCTAGGGTTAGAGATGCGGTTAGGGTTACGAATGGACCTAGGGTTAGGGTAATGTTGAGGGCTAGGGTTACAGATCCGGTTAGGGTTACGATTGGACCTAGGGTTAGGGTTATGTTGAGGGCTAGGGTTAGAGATCCGGTTAGGGTTACGATTGGACCTAGGGTTAGGGTTATGTTGAGGGCTAGGGTTAGAGATCCGGTTAGGGTTACGATTGGACCTAGGGTTAGGGTTATGTTGAGGGCTAGGGTTAGAGATCCGGTTAGGGTTACGATTGGACCTAGGGTTAGGGTTATGTTGAGGGCTAGGGTTAGAGATCCGGTTAGGGTTACGATTGGACCTAGGGTTAGGGTTATGTTGAGGGCTAGGGTTAGAGATCCAGTTAGGGTTACGATTGGACCTAGGGTTAGGGTTATGTTGAGGGCTAGGGTTAGAGATCCGGTTATGGTTGGGATTGGACCTAGGGTTAGGGTTATGTTGAGGGTTAGGGTTAGAGATCCGGTTAGGGTTACGATTGGACCTGGTGTTAGCGTTATATTGAGGGCTAGGGTTTGAGATCCGGTTAGGGTTACGATTGGACCTAGGGTTAGGGTTATGTTGAGGGCTAGGGTTAGAGATGCGGTTAGGGTTACGATTGGACCTAGGGTTAGGCTTATGTTGAGGGCTAGGGTTAGAGATCCGGTTAGGGTTACGATTGGACCTAGGGTTAGGGTTATGTTGAGGGCTAGGGTTAGAGATCCGGTTAGGGTTACGATTCGACCTAGGGTTAGGGTTATGTTGAGGGCTAAGGTTAGAGAAGCGGTTCGGGTTACGATTCGACCTAGGGTTAGGGTTATGTTGAGGGCTAGGGTTAGAGATCCGGTTAGGGTTACGATTAGACCTAGGGTTAGGGTTATGTTGAGGGCTAGGGTTAGAGATCCGGTTAGGGTTACGATTGGACCTAGGGTTAGGGTTATGTTGAGGGCTAGGGTTAGAGATCCGGTTAGGGTTACGATTGGACCTAGGGTTAGGGTTATGTTGAGGGCTAGGGTTAGAGATCCGGTTAGGGTTACGATTGGACCTAGGGTTAGGGTTATGTTGAGGGCTAGGGTTAGAGATCTGGTTAGGGTTACGATTGGACCTAGGGTTAGGGTTTGGTTGAGGGCTAGGGTTAGAGATCCGGTTAGGGTTACGATTGGACCTAGGGTTAGGGTTATGTTGAGGGCTAGGGTTAGAGATCCGGTTAGGGTTACGATTGGACCTAGGGTTAGGGTTATGTTGTGGGCTAGGGTTAGAGAGACGGTTAGGGTTACGATTGGACCTAGGGTTAGGGTTATGTTGAAGGCTAGGGCTAGAGATGCCGTTAGGGTTACGATTGGACCTAGGGTTAGGGTTATGTTGAAGGTTAGGGTTAGAGATCCGGTTAGGGTTACGATTGCACCTAGGGTTAGCGTTATGTTGAGGGCTAGGGTTAGAGATCCGGTCTGGGTTACGATTGGACCTAGGGTTACGGTTATGTTGAGGGCTAGGGTTAGAGATGCGGTTAGGGTTACGATTGGACCTAGTGTTAGGGTTATGTTGAGGGCTAGGGTTAGAGATCCGGTTAGGGTTACGATTGGACCTAGGGTTAGGGTTATGTTGAGGGCTAGGGTTAGAGATCTGGTTAGGGTTACGATTGGACCTAGGGTTAGGGTTATGTTGAGGGCTAGGGTTAGAGAAGCGGTTAGGGTTACGATTGGACCTAGGGTTAGGGTTATGTTGAGGGCTAGGGTTAGAGATCCGGTTAGGGTTACGATTGGACCTAGGGTTAGGGTTATGTTGAGGGCTAGGGTTCGAGATCCGGTTAGGGTTACGATTGGACCTAGGGTTAGGGTTATGTTGAGGGCTAGGGTTAGAGATGCGGTTAGGGTTACGATTGGACCTAGGGTTAGGGTTATGTTGAGGGCTAGGGTTAGAGATCGGGTTAGGGTTACGATTGGACCTAGGGTTAGGGTTATGTTGAGGGCTAGGGTTAGAGATGCCGTTAGGGTTACGATTGGACCTAGGGTTAGTGTTATGTTGAGGGCTAGGGTTAGAGATCCGGTTAGGGTTACGATTGGACTTAGGGTTAGGGTTATGTTGAGGGCTAGGGTTAGAGATGCGTTTAGGGTTACGATTGGACCTAGTGTTAGGGTTATGTTGAGGGCTAGGGTTAGAGATGCGTTTAGGGTTACGATTGGACCTAGTGTTAGGGTTATGTTGAGGGCTAGTGTTAGAGATCCGGTTAGGGATACGATTGGACCTAGGGTTAGGGTTATGTTGACTGCTAGTGTTAGACATGCCGTTAGGGTTACGATTGGACCTAGGGTTAGGGTTATGTTGAGGGCTAGGGTTAGAGATCCGGTTAGGGTTACGATTGGACCTAGAGTTAGGGTTATGTTGAGGGCTAGGGTTAGATATCCGGTTAGGGTTACGATTGGACCTAGGGTTAGGGTTTGGTTGAGGGCTAGGGTTAGAGATCCGGTTAGGGTTACGATTGGACCTAGGGTTAGGGTTATGTTGAGGGCTAGGGTTAGAGATCCGGTTAGGGTTACGATTGGACCTAGGGTTAGGGTTTGGTTGAGGGCTAGGGTTAGAGATCCGGTTAGGGTTACGATTGGACCTAGGGTTAGGGTTATGTTGAGGGCTAGGGTTAGAGATCCGGTTAGGGGTACGATTGGACCTAGGGTTAGGGTTATGTTGTGGGCTAGGGTTAGAGAGACGGTTAGGGTTACGATTGGACCTAGGGTTAGGGTTATGTTGACGGCTAGGGCTAGAGATGCCGTTAGGGTTACGATTGGACCTAGGGTTAGGGTTATGTTGAAGGTTAGGGTTAGAGATCCGGTTAGGGTTACGATTGCACCTAGGGTTAGCGTTATTTTGAGGGCTAGTGTTAGAGATCCGGTCTGGGTTACGATTGGACCTAGGGTTAGGGTTATGTTGAGGGCTAGGGTTAGAGATCCGGTTAGGGTTACGATTGGACCTAGGGTTAGGGTTATGTTGAGGGTTAGGGTTAGAGATGCGGTTTGGGTTACTATTGGACCTAGGCTTAGGGTTATGTTGAGGGCTAGGGTTAGAGATCCGGTTAGGGTTACGATTGGACCTAGGGTTAGGGTTATGTTGAGGGCTAGGGTTAGAGATCCGGTTAGGGTTACGATTGGACCAAGGGTTAGGGTTATGTTGAGGGCTAGGGTTAGAGAAGCGGTTAGGGTTACGATTGAACCAAGGGTTAGGGTTATGTTGAGGGCTAGGGTTAGAGAAGCGGTTAGGGTTACGATTGGACCTAGTGTTAGGGTTATGTTGAGGGCTAGGGTTAGAGATCCGGTTAGGGTTACGATTGGACCTAGGATTAGGGTTATGTTGACGGCTAGGGCTAGAGATCCGGTTAGGGTTATGATTGGACCTAGGGTTAGGGTTATGTTGAGGGCTAGGGTTAGAGATCCGGTTAGGGTTACGATTGGACCTAGGGTTAGGGTTATGTTGAGGGCTAGGGTTAGAGATGCGGTTAGGGTTACGATTGGACCTAGGGTTAGGGTTATGTTGAGGGCTAGGGTTAGAGATCCGGTCAGGGTTACGATTGGACCTAGGGTTAGGGTTATGTTGAGGGCTAGGGTTAGAGATCCGGTCAGGGTTACTATTGGACCTAGGGTTAGGGTTATGTTGAGGGCTAGGGTTAGAGATCCGGTCAGGGTTACGATTGGACCTAGGGTTAGGGTTATGTTGAGGGCTAGGGTTAGAGATGCGGTTACGGTTACGATTGGACCTAGGGTTAGGGTTATGTTGAGGGCTAGGGTTAGAGATCCGGTTAGGGTTACGATTGGACCTAGGGTTAGGGTTATGTTGAGGGCTAGGGTTAGAGATCCGGTTAGGGTTACGATTGGACCTAGGGTTAGGGTTATGTTGAGGGCTAGGGTTAGAGATCCGGTTAGGGTTACGATTGGACCTAGGGTTAGGGTTATGTTGAGGGCTAGGGTTAGATATCCGGTTAGGATTACGATTGGACCTAGGGTTAGGGTTATGTTGAGGGCTAGGGTTAGAGATCCGGTTAGGATTACGATTGGACCTAGGGTTAGGGTTATGTTGAGGGCTAGGGTTAGAGATCCGGTTAGGGTTACGATTGGACCTAGGGTTAGGGTTATGTTGAGGGCTAGGGTTAGAGATCCGGTTAGGGTTACGATTGGACCTAGGGTTAGGGTTATGTTGAGGGCTAGGGTTAGAGATGCGGTTAGGTTTACGATTGGACCTAGGGTTAGGGTTATGTTGAGGGCTAGGGTTAGAGATCCGGTTAGGGTTACGATTGGACCTAGGGTTAGGGTTATGTTGAGGGCTAGGGTTAGAAATGCGGTTAGGGTTACGATTGGACCTAGGGTTAGGGTTATGTTGAGGGCTAGGGTTAGAGATCCGGTTATGCTTACGATTGGACCTAGGGTTAGGGTTATGTTGTGGGCTAGGGTTAGAGAGACGGTTAGGGTTACGATTGGACCTAGGGTTAGGGTTATGTTGAAGGTTAGGGTTAGAGATCCGGTTAGGGTTACGATTGCACCTAGGGTTAGCGTTATGTTGAGGGCTAGGGTTAGAGATCCGGTCTGGGTTACGATTGGACCTAGGGTTACGGTTATGTTGAGGGCTAGGGTTAGAGATGCGGTTAGGGTTACGATTGGACCTAGTGTTAGGGTTATGTTGAGGGCTAGGGTTAGAGATCCGGTTAGGGTTACGATTGGACCTAGGGTTAGGGTTATGTTGAGGGCTAGGGTTAGAGATCTGGTTAGGGTTACGATTGGACCTAGGGTTAGGGTTATGTTGAGGGCTAGGGTTAGAGAAGCGGTTAGGGTTACGATTGGACCTAGGGTTAGGGTTATGTTGAGGGCTAGGGTTAGAGATCCGGTTAGGGTTACGATTGGACCTAGGGTTAGGGTTATGTTGAGGGCTAGGGTTCGAGATCCGGTTAGGGTTACGATTGGACCTAGGGTTAGGGTTATGTTGAGGGCTAGGGTTAGAGATGCGGTTAGGGTTACGATTGGACCTAGGGTTAGGGTTATGTTGAGGGCTAGGGTTAGAGATCGGGTTAGGGTTACGATTGGACCTAGGGTTAGGGTTATGTTGAGGGCTAGGGTTAGAGATGCCGTTAGGGTTACGATTGGACCTAGGGTTAGTGTTATGTTGAGGGCTAGGGTTAGAGATCCGGTTAGGGTTACGATTGGACTTAGGGTTAGGGTTATGTTGAGGGCTAGGGTTAGAGATGCGTTTAGGGTTACGATTGGACCTAGTGTTAGGGTTATGTTGAGGGCTAGGGTTAGAGATGCGTTTAGGGTTACGATTGGACCTAGTGTTAGGGTTATGTTGAGGGCTAGTGTTAGAGATCCGGTTAGGGATACGATTGGACCTAGGGTTAGGGTTATGTTGACTGCTAGTGTTAGACATGCCGTTAGGGTTACGATTGGACCTAGGGTTAGGGTTATGTTGAGGGCTAGGGTTAGAGATCCGGTTAGGGTTACGATTGGACCTAGAGTTAGGGTTATGTTGAGGGCTAGGGTTAGATATCCGGTTAGGGTTACGATTGGACCTAGGGTTAGGGTTTGGTTGAGGGCTAGGGTTAGAGATCCGGTTAGGGTTACGATTGGACCTAGGGTTAGGGTTATGTTGAGGGCTAGGGTTAGAGATCCGGTTAGGGTTACGATTGGACCTAGGGTTAGGGTTTGGTTGAGGGCTAGGGTTAGAGATCCGGTTAGGGTTACGATTGGACCTAGGGTTAGGGTTATGTTGAGGGCTAGGGTTAGAGATCCGGTTAGGGGTACGATTGGACCTAGGGTTAGGGTTATGTTGTGGGCTAGGGTTAGAGAGACGGTTAGGGTTACGATTGGACCTAGGGTTAGGGTTATGTTGACGGCTAGGGCTAGAGATGCCGTTAGGGTTACGATTGGACCTAGGGTTAGGGTTATGTTGAAGGTTAGGGTTAGAGATCCGGTTAGGGTTACGATTGCACCTAGGGTTAGCGTTATTTTGAGGGCTAGGGTTAGAGATCCGGTCTGGGTTACGATTGGACCTAGGGTTAGGGTTATGTTGAGGGCTAGGGTTAGAGATCCGGTTAGGGTTACGATTGGACCTAGGGTTAGGGTTATGTTGAGGGTTAGGGTTAGAGATGCGGTTTGGGTTACTATTGGACCTAGGCTTAGGGTTATGTTGAGGGCTAGGGTTAGAGATCCGGTTAGGGTTACGATTGGACCTAGGGTTAGGGTTATGTTGAGGGCTAGGGTTAGAGATCCGGTTAGGGTTACGATTGGACCAAGGGTTAGGGTTATGTTGAGGGCTAGGGTTAGAGAAGCGGTTAGGGTTACGATTGAACCAAGGGTTAGGGTTATGTTGAGGGCTAGGGTTAGAGAAGCGGTTAGGGTTACGATTGGACCTAGTGTTAGGGTTATGTTGAGGGCTAGGGTTAGAGATCCGGTTAGGGTTACGATTGGACCTAGGATTAGGGTTATGTTGACGGCTAGGGCTAGAGATCCGGTTAGGGTTATGATTGGACCTAGGGTTAGGGTTATGTTGAGGGCTAGGGTTAGAGATCCGGTTAGGGTTACGATTGGACCTAGGGTTAGGGTTATGTTGAGGGCTAGGGTTAGAGATGCGGTTAGGGTTACGATTGGACCTAGGGTTAGGGTTATGTTGAGGGCTAGGGTTAGAGATCCGGTCAGGGTTACGATTGGACCTAGGGTTAGGGTTATGTTGAGGGCTAGGGTTAGAGATCCGGTCAGGGTTACTATTGGACCTAGGGTTAGGGTTATGTTGAGGGCTAGGGTTAGAGATCCGGTCAGGGTTACGATTGGACCTAGGGTTAGGGTTATGTTGAGGGCTAGGGTTAGAGATGCGGTTACGGTTACGATTGGACCTAGGGTTAGGGTTATGTTGAGGGCTAGGGTTAGAGATCCGGTTAGGGTTACGATTGGACCTAGGGTTAGGGTTATGTTGAGGGCTAGGGTTAGAGATCCGGTTAGGGTTACGATTGGACCTAGGGTTAGGGTTATGTTGAGGGCTAGGGTTAGAGATCCGGTTAGGGTTACGATTGGACCTAGGGTTAGGGTTATGTTGAGGGCTAGGGTTAGATATCCGGTTAGGATTACGATTGGACCTAGGGTTAGGGTTATGTTGAGGGCTAGGGTTAGAGATCCGGTTAGGATTACGATTGGACCTAGGGTTAGGGTTATGTTGAGGGCTAGGGTTAGAGATCCGGTTAGGGTTACGATTGGACCTAGGGTTAGGGTTATGTTGAGGGCTAGGGTTAGAGATCCGGTTAGGGTTACGATTGGACCTAGGGTTAGGGTTATGTTGAGGGCTAGGGTTAGAGATGCGGTTAGGTTTACGATTGGACCTAGGGTTAGGGTTATGTTGAGGGCTAGGGTTAGAGATCCGGTTAGGGTTACGATTGGACCTAGGGTTAGGGTTATGTTGAGGGCTAGGGTTAGAAATGCGGTTAGGGTTACGATTGGACCTAGGGTTAGGGTTATGTTGAGGGCTAGGGTTAGAGATCCGGTTATGCTTACGATTGGACCTAGGGTTAGGGTTATGTTGTGGGCTAGGGTTAGAGAGACGGTTAGGGTTACGATTGGACCTAGGGTTAGGGTTATGTTGACGGCTAGGGCTAGAGATGCCGTTAGGGTTACGATTGGACCTAGGGTTAGGGTTATGTTGAGGGTTAGGTTTAGAGATGCGGTTAGGGTTACTATTGGACCTAGGGTTAGGGTTATGTTGAGGGCTAGGGTTAGAGATCCGGTTCGGGTTACGATTGGACCTAGGGTTAGGGTTATGTTGAGGGCTAGGGTTAGAGAAGCGGTTAGGGTTACGATTGGACCTAGGGTTACGGTTATGTTGAGGGCTAGGGTTAGAGATGCCGTTAGGGTTACGATTGGACCTAGTGTTAGGGTTATGTTGAGGGCTAGGGTTAGAGATCCGGTTAGGGTTACGATTGGACCTAGGGTTAGGGTTATGTTGAGGGCTAGGGTTAGAGATGCGGTTAGGGTTACGATTGGACCTAGGGTTAGGGTTATGTTGATGGCTAGGGTTAGAGATCCGGTTAGGGTTACGATTGGACCTAGGGTTAGGGTTATGTTGAGAGGTAGGGTTAGAGATCCAGTCAGGGTTATGATTGGACCTAGGGTTAGGGTTATGTTGAGGGCTAGGGTTAGAGATCCGGTCAGGGTTACGATTGGACCTAGGGTTAGGGTTATGTTGAGGGCTAGGGTTAGAGATCCGGTCAGGGTTACGATTGGACCTAGGGTTAGGGTTATGTTGAGGGCTAGGGTTAGAGATGCGGTTAGGGTTACGATTGGACCTAGGGTTAGGGTTATGTTGAGGGCTAGGGTTAGAGATCCGGTTAGGGTTACAATTGGACCTAGGGTTAGGGTTATGTTGAGGGCTAGGGTTAGAGATCCGGTTAGGGTTACGATTGGACCTAGGGTTAGGGTTATGTTGAGGGCTAGGGTTAGATATCCGGTTAGGGTTACGATTGGACCTAGGGTTAGGGTTATGTTGAGGGCTAGGGTTAGAGATCCGGTTAGGGTTACGATTGGACCTAGGGTTAGGGTTATATTGAGGGCTAGGGTTAGAGATCCGTTTAGGGTTACGATTGGACCTAGGGTTAGGGTTATGTTGAGGGCTAGGGTTAGAGATCCGGTTAGGGTTACGATTGGACCTAGGGTTAGGGTTATGTTGAGGGCTAGGGTTAGAGATGCGGTTAGGGTTACGATTGGACCTAGGGTTAGGGTTATGTTGAGGGCTAGGTTTAGAGATGCGGTTAGGGTTACGATTGGACCTAGGGTTAGGGTTATGTTGAGGGCTAGCGTTAGAGATGCGGTTAGGGTTACGATTGCACCTAGGGTTAGGGTTATGTTGAGGGCTAGGGTTAGAGATCCGGTTAGGGTTACGATTGGACCTAGGGTTAGGGTTATGTTGAGGGCTAGGGTTAGAGATGCGTTTAGGGTTACGATTGGACCTAGTGTTAGGGTTATGTTGAGGGCTAGGGTTAGAGATGCGTTTAGGGTTACGATTGGACCTAGTGTTAGGGTTATGTTGAGGGCTAGTGTTAGAGATCCGGTTAGGGTTACGATTGGACCTAGGGTTACGGTTATGTTGACTGCTAGTGTTAGAGATGCCGTTAGGGTTACGATTGGACCTAGGGTTAGGGTTATGTTGAGGGATAGGGTTAGAGATCCGGTTAGGGTTACGATTGGACCTAGAGTTAGGGTTATGTTGAGGGCTAGGGTTAGAGATCCTGTTAGGGTTACGATTGGACCTAGGGTTAGGGTTTGGTTGAGGGCTAGGGTTAGAGATCCGGTTAGGGTTACGATTGGACCTAGGGTTAGGGTTATGTTGAGGGCTAGGGTTAGAGAGACGGTTAGGGTTACTATTGGGCCTAGGGTTAGGTTTATGTTGAGGGCTGGGTTAGAGATCCGGGTAGGGAGAAGATTGGACCTAGGGTTAGGGTTTGGTTGAGGGCTAGGGTTAGAGATCCGGTTAGGGTTACGATTGGACCTAGGGTTAGGGTTATGTTGAGAGCTAGGGTTAGAGATCTGGTTAGGGTTACGATTGGACCTAGGGTTAGGGTTATGTTGAGGGCTAGGGTTAGAGAAGCGCTTAGGGTGACGATTGGACCTAGGGTTAGGGTTATGTTGAGGGCTAGGGCTAGAGATCCGGTTAGGGTTACGATTGGACCTAGGGTTAGGGTTATGTTGAGGGCTAGGGTTAGAGATCCGGTTAGGGTTACGATTGGACCTAGGGTTAGGGTTATGTTGAGGGCTAGGGTTAGAGATCCGTTTAGGGTTACGATTGGACCTCGGGTTAGGGTTATGTTGAGGGCTAGGGTTAGAGATCGGGTTAGGGTTACGATTGGACCTAGGGTTAGGGTTATGTTGAGGGCTAGGGTTAGAGATCCAGTTAGGGTTACGATTGGACCTAGGGTTAGGGTTATGTTGAGGGCTAGGGTTAGAGATCCGGTTAGGGTTACGATTGGACCTAGGGTTAGGGTTATGTTGAGGGCTAGGGTTAGAGATCCGGTTAGGGTTACGATTGGACCTAGGGTTAGGGTTATGTTGAGGGCTAGGGTTAGAGATCGGGTTAGGGTTACGATTGGACCTAGGGTTAGGGTTATGTTGAGGGCTAGGGTTAGAGATCCGGTTAGGGTTACGATTGGACCTAGGGTTAGGGTATGTTGCGGGCTAGGGTTAGAAATGCCGTTAGGGTTACGATTGGACCTAGGGTTAGGGTTATGTTGAGGGTTAGGGTTAGAGATCCGGTTAGGGTTACGATTGGACCTAGGGTTAGGGTTTTGTTGAGGGCTAGGGTTAGAGATGCCGTTAGGGTTATGATTGGATCTAGGGTTAGGGTTATGTTGAGGGCTAGGGTTAGAGATCCGGTTAGGGTTACGATTGGACCTAGGGTTAGGGTTATGTTGAGGGCTAGGGTTAGAGATCCGGTTAGGGTTACGATTGGACCTAGGGTTAGGGTTTGGTTGAGGGCTAGGGTTAGAGATCCGGTTAGGGTTACGATTGGACCTAGGGTTAGGGTTATGTTGAGGGCTAGGGTTAGAGATCCGGTTAGGGTTACGATTGGACCTAGGGTTAGGGTTATGTTGTGGGCTAGGGTTAGAGAGACGGTTAGGGTTACGATTGGACCTAGGGTTAGGGTTATGTTGACGGCTAGGGCTAGAGATGCCGTTAGGGTTACGATTGGACCTAGGGTTAGGGTTATGTTGAAGGTTAGGGTTAGAGATCCGGTTAGGGTTACGATTGCACCTAGGGTTAGCGTTATGTTGAGGGCTAGGGTTAGAGATCCGGTCTCGGTTACGATTGGACCTAGGGTTACGGTTATGTTGAGGGCTAGGGTTAGAGATGCGTTTAGGGTTACGATTGGACCTAGTGTTAGGGTTATGTTGAGGGCTAGGGTTAGAGATCCGGTTAGGGTTACGATTGGACCTAGGATTAGGGTTATGTTGACGGCTAGGGCTAGAGATCCGGTTAGGGTTATGATTGGACCTAGGGTTAGGGCTATGTTGAGGGCTAGGGTTAGAGATCCGGTTAGGGTTACGATTGGACCTAGGGTTAGGGTTATGTTGAGGGCTAGGGTTAGAGATGCGGTTAGGGTTACGATTGGACCTAGGGTAAGGGTTATGTTGAGGGCTAGGGTTAGAGATCCGGTTAGGGTTACGATTGGACCTAGGGTTAGGGTTATGTTGAGGGCTAGGGTTAGAGATCCGGTCAGGGTTATGATTGGACCTAGGGTTAGGGTTATGTTGAGGGCTAGGGTTAGAGATCCGGTCAGGGTTACGATTGGACCTAGGGTTAGGGTTATGTTGAGGGCTAGGGTTAGAGATCCGGTCAGGGTTACGATTGGACCTAGGGTTAGGGTTATGTTGAGGGCTAGGTTTAGAGATGCGGTTAGGGTTACGATTGGACCTAGGGTTAGGGTTATGTTGAGGGCTAGGGTTAGAGATCCGGTTAGGTTTACGATTGGACCTAGGGTTAGGGTTATGTTGAGGGCTAGGGTTAGAGATCCGGTTAGGGTTACGATTGGACCTAGGGTTAGGGTTATGTTGAGGGCTAGGGTTAGATATCCGGTTAGGGTTACGATTGGACCTAGGGTTAGGGTTATGTTGAGGGCTAGGGTTAGAGATCCGGTTAGGGTTACGATTGGACCTAGGGTTAGGGTTATGTTGAGGGCTAGGGTTAGAGATCCGGTTAGGGTTACGATTGGACCTAGGGTTAGGGTTATGTTGAGGTCTAGGGTTAGAGATCCGGTTAGGGTTACGATTGGACCTAGGGTTAGGGTTATGTTGAGGGCTAGGGTTAGAGATGCGGTTAGGGTTACGATTGGACCTAGGGTTAGGGTTATGTTGAGGGCTAGGGTTAGAGATGCCGTTAGGGTTACGATTGGACCTAGGGTTAGGGTTATGTTGAGGGCTAGGGTTAGAAATCCGGTTAGGGTTACGATTGGACCTAGGGTTAGGGTTATGTTGAGGGCTAGGGTTAGAGATGCGTTTAGGGTTACGATTGGACCTAGTGTTAGGGTTATGTTGAGGGCTAGGGTTAGAGATGCGTTTAGGGTTACGATTGGACCTAGTGTTAGGGTTATGTTGAGGGCTAGTGTTAGAGATCCGGTTAGGGTTACGATTGGACCTAGGGTTAGGGTTATGTTGACTGCTAGTGTTAGACATGCCGTTAGGGTTACGATTGGACCTAGGGTTAGGGTTATGTTGAGGGCTAGGGTTAGAGATCCGGTTAGGGTTACGATTGGACCTAGAGTTAGGGTTATGTTGAGGGCTAGGGTTAGATATCCGGTTAGGGTTACGATTGGACCTAGGGTTAGGGTTATGTTGAGGGCTAGGGTTAGAGATCCGGTTAGGGTTACGATTGGACCTAGGGTTAGGGTTATGTTGAGGGCTAGGGTTAGAGATCCGGTTAGGGTTACGATTGGACCTAGGGTTAGGGTTATGTTGAGGGCTAGGGTTAGAGATCCGGTTAGGGTTACGATTGGACCTAGGGTTAGGGTTTGGTTGAGGGCTAGGGTTAGAGATCCGGTTAGGGTTACGATTGGACCTAGGGTTAGGGTTATGTTGAGGGCTAGGGTTAGAGATCCGGTTAGGGGTACGATTGGACCTAGGGTTAGGGTTATGTTGTGGGCTAGGGTTAGAGAGACGGTTAGGGTTACGATTGGACCTAGGGTTAGGGTTATGTTGACGGCTAGGGCTAGAGATGCCGTTAGGGTTACGATTGGACCTAGGGTTAGGGTTATGTTGAAGGTTAGGGTTAGAGATCCGGTTAGGGTTACGATTGCACCTAGGGTTAGCGTTATTTTGAGGGCTAGGGTTAGAGATCCGGTCTGGGTTACGATTGGACCTAGGGTTAGGGTTATGTTGAGGGCTAGGGTTAGAGATCCGGTTAGGGTTACGATTGGACCTAGGGTTAGGGTTATGTTGAGGGTTAGGGTTAGAGATGCGGTTTGGGTTACTATTGGACCTAGGCTTAGGGTTATGTTGAGGGCTAGGGTTAGAGATCCGGTTAGGGTTACGATTGGACCTAGGGTTAGGGTTATGTTGAGGGCTAGGGTTAGAGATCCGGTTAGGGTTACGATTGGACCAAGGGTTAGGGTTATGTTGAGGGCTAGGGTTAGAGAAGCGGTTAGGGTTACGATTGAACCAAGGGTTAGGGTTATGTTGAGGGCTAGGGTTAGAGAAGCGGTTAGGGTTACGATTGGACCTAGTGTTAGGGTTATGTTGAGGGCTAGGGTTAGAGATCCGGTTAGGGTTACGATTGGACCTAGGATTAGGGTTATGTTGACGGCTAGGGCTAGAGATCCGGTTAGGGTTATGATTGGACCTAGGGTTAGGGTTATGTTGAGGGCTAGGGTTAGAGATCCGGTTAGGGTTACGATTGGACCTAGGGTTAGGGTTATGTTGAGGGCTAGGGTTAGAGATGCGGTTAGGGTTACGATTGGACCTAGGGTTAGGGTTATGTTGAGGGCTAGGGTTAGAGATCCGGTCAGGGTTACGATTGGACCTAGGGTTAGGGTTATGTTGAGGGCTAGGGTTAGAGATCCGGTCAGGGTTACTATTGGACCTAGGGTTAGGGTTATGTTGAGGGCTAGGGTTAGAGATCCGGTCAGGGTTACGATTGGACCTAGGGTTAGGGTTATGTTGAGGGCTAGGGTTAGAGATGCGGTTACGGTTACGATTGGACCTAGGGTTAGGGTTATGTTGAGGGCTAGGGTTAGAGATCCGGTTAGGGTTACGATTGGACCTAGGGTTAGGGTTATGTTGAGGGCTAGGGTTAGAGATCCGGTTAGGGTTACGATTGGACCTAGGGTTAGGGTTATGTTGAGGGCTAGGGTTAGAGATCCGGTTAGGGTTACGATTGGACCTAGGGTTAGGGTTATGTTGAGGGCTAGGGTTAGATATCCGGTTAGGATTACGATTGGACCTAGGGTTAGGGTTATGTTGAGGGCTAGGGTTAGAGATCCGGTTAGGATTACGATTGGACCTAGGGTTAGGGTTATGTTGAGGGCTAGGGTTAGAGATCCGGTTAGGGTTACGATTGGACCTAGGGTTAGGGTTATGTTGAGGGCTAGGGTTAGAGATCCGGTTAGGGTTACGATTGGACCTAGGGTTAGGGTTATGTTGAGGGCTAGGGTTAGAGATGCGGTTAGGTTTACGATTGGACCTAGGGTTAGGGTTATGTTGAGGGCTAGGGTTAGAGATCCGGTTAGGGTTACGATTGGACCTAGGGTTAGGGTTATGTTGAGGGCTAGGGTTAGAAATGCGGTTAGGGTTACGATTGGACCTAGGGTTAGGGTTATGTTGAGGGCTAGGGTTAGAGATCCGGTTATGCTTACGATTGGACCTAGGGTTAGGGTTATGTTGTGGGCTAGGGTTAGAGAGACGGTTAGGGTTACGATTGGACCTAGGGTTAGGGTTATGTTGACGGCTAGGGCTAGAGATGCCGTTAGGGTTACGATTGGACCTAGGGTTAGGGTTATGTTGAGGGTTAGGTTTAGAGATGCGGTTAGGGTTACTATTGGACCTAGGGTTAGGGTTATGTTGAGGGCTAGGGTTAGAGATCCGGTTCGGGTTACGATTGGACCTAGGGTTAGGGTTATGTTGAGGGCTAGGGTTAGAGAAGCGGTAGGGTTACGATTGGACCTAGGGTTACGGTTATGTTGAGGGCTAGGGTTAGAGATGCCGTTAGGGTTACGATTGGACCTAGTGTTAGGGTTATGTTGAGGGCTAGGGTTAGAGATCCGGTTAGGGTTACGATTGGACCTAGGGTTAGGGTTATGTTGAGGGCTAGGGTTAGAGATGCGGTTAGGGTTACGATTGGACCTAGGGTTAGGGTTATGTTGATGGCTAGGGTTAGAGATCCGGTTAGGGTTACGATTGGACCTAGGGTTAGGGTTATGTTGAGAGGTAGGGTTAGAGATCCAGTCAGGGTTATGATTGGACCTAGGGTTAGGGTTATGTTGAGGGCTAGGGTTAGAGATCCGGTCAGGGTTACGATTGGACCTAGGGTTAGGGTTATGTTGAGGGCTAGGGTTAGAGATCCGGTCAGGGTTACGATTGGACCTAGGGTTAGGGTTATGTTGAGGGCTAGGGTTAGAGATGCGGTTAGGGTTACGATTGGACCTAGGGTTAGGGTTATGTTGAGGGCTAGGGTTAGAGATCCGGTTAGGGTTACAATTGGACCTAGGGTTAGGGTTATGTTGAGGGCTAGGGTTAGAGATCCGGTTAGGGTTACGATTGGACCTAGGGTTAGGGTTATGTTGAGGGCTAGGGTTAGATATCCGGTTAGGGTTACGATTGGACCTAGGGTTAGGGTTATGTTGAGGGCTAGGGTTAGAGATCCGGTTAGGGTTACGATTGGACCTAGGGTTAGGGTTATATTGAGGGCTAGGGTTAGAGATCCGTTTAGGGTTACGATTGGACCTAGGGTTAGGGTTATGTTGAGGGCTAGGGTTAGAGATCCGGTTAGGGTTACGATTGGACCTAGGGTTAGGGTTATGTTGAGGGCTAGGGTTAGAGATGCGGTTAGGGTTACGATTGGACCTAGGGTTAGGGTTATGTTGAGGGCTAGGTTTAGAGATGCGGTTAGGGTTACGATTGGACCTAGGGTTAGGGTTATGTTGAGGGCTAGGGTTAGAGATGCGGTTAGGGTTACGATTGCACCTAGGGTTAGGGTTATGTTGAGGGCTAGGGTTAGAGATCCGGTTAGGGTTACGATTGGACCTAGGGTTAGGGTTATGTTGAGGGCTAGGGTTAGAGATGCGTTTAGGGTTACGATTGGACCTAGTGTTAGGGTTATGTTGAGGGCTAGGGTTAGAGATGCGTTTAGGGTTACGATTGGACCTAGTGTTAGGGTTATGTTGAGGGCTAGTGTTAGAGATCCGGTTAGGGTTACGATTGGACCTAGGGTTACGGTTATGTTGACTGCTAGTGTTAGAGATGCCGTTAGGGTTACGATTGGACCTAGGGTTAGGGTTATGTTGAGGGATAGGGTTAGAGATCCGGTTAGGGTTACGATTGGACCTAGAGTTAGGGTTATGTTGAGGGCTAGGGTTAGAGATCCTGTTAGGGTTACGATTGGACCTAGGGTTAGGGTTTGGTTGAGGGCTAGGGTTAGAGATCCGGTTAGGGTTACGATTGGACCTAGGGTTAGGGTTATGTTGAGGGCTAGGGTTAGAGAGACGGTTAGGGTTACTATTGGGCCTAGGGTTAGGTTTATGTTGAGGGCTGGGTTAGAGATCCGGGTAGGGAGAAGATTGGACCTAGGGTTAGGGTTTGGTTGAGGGCTAGGGTTAGAGATCCGGTTAGGGTTACGATTGGACCTAGGGTTAGGGTTATGTTGAGAGCTAGGGTTAGAGATCTGGTTAGGGTTACGATTGGACCTAGGGTTAGGGTTATGTTGAGGGCTAGGGTTAGAGAAGCGCTTAGGGTGACGATTGGACCTAGGGTTAGGGTTATGTTGAGGGCTAGGGCTAGAGATCCGGTTAGGGTTACGATTGGACCTAGGGTTAGGGTTATGTTGAGGGCTAGGGTTAGAGATCCGGTTAGGGTTACGATTGGACCTAGGGTTAGGGTTATGTTGAGGGCTAGGGTTAGAGATCCGTTTAGGGTTACGATTGGACCTCGGGTTAGGGTTATGTTGAGGGCTAGGGTTAGAGATCGGGTTAGGGTTACGATTGGACCTAGGGTTAGGGTTATGTTGAGGGCTAGGGTTAGAGATCCAGTTAGGGTTACGATTGGACCTAGGGTTAGGGTTATGTTGAGGGCTAGGGTTAGAGATCCGGTTAGGGTTACGATTGGACCTAGGGTTAGGGTTATGTTGAGGGCTAGGGTTAGAGATCCGGTTAGGGTTACGATTGGACCTAGGGTTAGGGTTATGTTGAGGGCTAGGGTTAGAGATCGGGTTAGGGTTACGATTGGACCTAGGGTTAGGGTTATGTTGAGGGCTAGGGTTAGAGATCCGGTTAGGGTTACGATTGGACCTAGGGTTAGGGTATGTTGCGGGCTAGGGTTAGAAATGCCGTTAGGGTTACGATTGGACCTAGGGTTAGGGTTATGTTGAGGGTTAGGGTTAGAGATCCGGTTAGGGTTACGATTGGACCTAGGGTTAGGGTTTTGTTGAGGGCTAGGGTTAGAGATGCCGTTAGGGTTATGATTGGATCTAGGGTTAGGGTTATGTTGAGGGCTAGGGTTAGAGATCCGGTTAGGGTTACGATTGGACCTAGGGTTAGGGTTATGTTGAGGGCTAGGGTTAGAGATCCGGTTAGGGTTACGATTGGACCTAGGGTTAGGGTTTGGTTGAGGGCTAGGGTTAGAGATCCGGTTAGGGTTACGATTGGACCTAGGGTTAGGGTTATGTTGAGGGCTAGGGTTAGAGATCCGGTTAGGGTTACGATTGGACCTAGGGTTAGGGTTATGTTGTGGGCTAGGGTTAGAGAGACGGTTAGGGTTACGATTGGACCTAGGGTTAGGGTTATGTTGACGGCTAGGGCTAGAGATGCCGTTAGGGTTACGATTGGACCTAGGGTTAGGGTTATGTTGAAGGTTAGGGTTAGAGATCCGGTTAGGGTTACGATTGCACCTAGGGTTAGCGTTATGTTGAGGGCTAGGGTTAGAGATCCGGTCTCGGTTACGATTGGACCTAGGGTTACGGTTATGTTGAGGGCTAGGGTTAGAGATGCGTTTAGGGTTACGATTGGACCTAGTGTTAGGGTTATGTTGAGGGCTAGGGTTAGAGATCCGGTTAGGGTTACGATTGGACCTAGGATTAGGGTTATGTTGACGGCTAGGGCTAGAGATCCGGTTAGGGTTATGATTGGACCTAGGGTTAGGGCTATGTTGAGGGCTAGGGTTAGAGATCCGGTTAGGGTTACGATTGGACCTAGGGTTAGGGTTATGTTGAGGGCTAGGGTTAGAGATGCGGTTAGGGTTACGATTGGACCTAGGGTAAGGGTTATGTTGAGGGCTAGGGTTAGAGATCCGGTTAGGGTTACGATTGGACCTAGGGTTAGGGTTATGTTGAGGGCTAGGGTTAGAGATCCGGTCAGGGTTATGATTGGACCTAGGGTTAGGGTTATGTTGAGGGCTAGGGTTAGAGATCCGGTCAGGGTTACGATTGGACCTAGGGTTAGGGTTATGTTGAGGGCTAGGGTTAGAGATCCGGTCAGGGTTACGATTGGACCTAGGGTTAGGGTTATGTTGAGGGCTAGGTTTAGAGATGCGGTTAGGGTTACGATTGGACCTAGGGTTAGAGTTATGTTGAGGGCTAGGGTTAGAGATCCGGTTAGGTTTACGATTGGACCTAGGGTTAGGGTTATGTTGAGGGCTAGGGTTAGAGATCCGGTTAGGGTTACGATTGGACCTAGGGTTAGGGTTATGTTGAGGGCTAGGGTTAGATATCCGGTTAGGGTTACGATTGGACCTAGGGTTAGGGTTATGTTGAGGGCTAGGGTTAGAGATCCGGTTAGGGTTACGATTGGACCTAGGGTTAGGGTTATGTTGAGGGCTAGGGTTAGAGATCCGGTTAGGGTTACGATTGGACCTAGGGTTAGGGTTATGTTGAGGTCTAGGGTTAGAGATCCGGTTAGGGTTACGATTGGACCTAGGGTTAGGGTTATGTTGAGGGCTAGGGTTAGAGATGCGGTTAGGGTTACGATTGGACCTAGGGTTAGGGTTATGTTGAGGGCTAGGGTTAGAGATGCCGTTAGGGTTACGATTGGACCTAGGGTTAGGGTTATGTTGAGGGCTAGGGTTAGAAATCCGGTTAGGGTTACGATTGGACCTAGGGTTAGGGTTATGTTGAGGGCTAGGGTTAGAGATGCGTTTAGGGTTACGATTGGACCTAGTGTTAGGGTTATGTTGAGGGCTAGGGTTAGAGATGCGTTTAGGGTTACGATTGGACCTAGTGTTAGGGTTATGTTGAGGGCTAGTGTTAGAGATCCGGTTAGGGTTACGATTGGACCTAGGGTTAGGGTTATGTTGACTGCTAGTGTTAGACATGCCGTTAGGGTTACGATTGGACCTAGGGTTAGGGTTATGTTGAGGGCTAGGGTTAGAGATCCGGTTAGGGTTACGATTGGACCTAGAGTTAGGGTTATGTTGAGGGCTAGGGTTAGATATCCGGTTAGGGTTACGATTGGACCTAGGGTTAGGGTTATGTTGAGGGCTAGGGTTAGAGATCCGGTTAGGGTTACGATTGGACCTAGGGTTAGTGTTATGTTGAGGGCTAGGGTTAGAGATCCGGTTAGGGTTACGATTGGACCTAGGGTTAGGGTTATGTTGAGGGCTAGGGTTAGAGATCCGGTTAGGGTTACGATTGGACCTAGGGTTAGGGTTATGTTGAGGGCTAGGGTTAGAGATCCAGTTAGGGTTACGATTGGACCTAGGGTTAGGGTTATGTTGAGGGCTAGGGTTAGAGATCCGGTTAGGGTTGGGATTGGACCTAGGGTTAGGGTTATGTTGAGGGTTAGGGTTAGAGATCCGGTTAGGGTTACGATTGGACCTGGTGTTAGCGTTATATTGAGGGCTAGGGTTTGAGATCCGGTTAGGGTTACGATTGGACCTAGGGTTAGGGTTATGTTGAGGGCTAGGGTTAGAGATGCGGTTAGGGTTACGATTGGACCTAGGGTTAGGGTTATGTTGAGGGCTAGGGTTAGAGATCCGGTTAGGGTTACGATTGGACCTAGGGTTAGGGTTATGTTGAGGGCTAGGGTTAGAGATCCGGTTAGGGTTACGATTCGACCTAGGGTTAGGGTTATGTTGAGGGCTAAGGTTAGAGAAGCGGTTCGGGTTACGATTCGACCTAGGGTTAGGGTTATGTTGAGGGCTAGGGTTAGAGATCCGGTTAGGGTTACGATTGGACCTAGGGTTAGGGTTATGTTGAGGGCTAGGGTTAGAGATCCGGTTAGGGTTACGATTGGACCTAGGGTTAGGGTTATGTTGAGGGCTAGGGTTAGAGATCCGGTTAGGGTTACGATTGGACCTAGGGTTAGGGTTATGTTGAGGGCTAGGGTTAGAGATCCGGTTAGGGTTACGATTGGACCTAGGGTTAGGGTTATGTTGAGGGCTAGGGTTAGAGATCTGGTTAGGGTTACGATTGGACCTAGGGTTAGGGTTTGGTTGAGGGCTAGGGTTAGAGATCCGGTTAGGGTTACGATTGGACCTAGGGTTAGGGTTATGTTGAGGGCTAGGGTTAGAGATCCGGTTAGGGTTACGATTGGACCTAGGGTTAGGGTTATGTTGTGGGCTAGGGTTAGAGAGACGGTTAGGGTTACGATTGGACCTAGGGTTAGGGTTATGTTGACGGCTAGGGCTAGAGATGCCGTTACGGTTACGATTGGACCTAGGGTTAGGGTTATGTTGAAGGTTAGGGTTAGAGATCCGGTTAGGGTTACGATTGCACCTAGGGTTAGCGTTATGTTGAGGGCTAGGGTTAGAGATCCGGTCTGGGTTACGATTGGACCTAGGGTTACGGTTATGTTGAGGGCTAGGGTTAGAGATGCGGTTAGGGTTACGATTGGACCTAGTGTTAGGGTTATGTTGAGGGCTAGGGTTAGAGATCCGGTTAGGGTTACGATTGGACCTAGGATTAGGGTTATGTTGACGGCTAGGGCTAGAGATCCGGTTAGGGTTATGATTGGACCTAGGGTTAGGGTTATGTTGAGGGCTAGGGTTAGATATACGGTTAGGGTTACGATTGGACCTAGGGTTAGGGTTATGTTGAGGGCTAGGGTTAGAGATGCGGTTAGGGTTACGATTGGACCTAGGGTTAGGGTTATGTTGAGGGCTAGGGTTAGAGATCCGGTTAGGGTTACGATTGGACCTAGGGTTAGGGTTATGTTGAGGGCTAGGGTTAGAGATCCGGTCAGGGTTATGATTGGACCTAGGGTTAGGGTTATGTTGAGGGCTAGGGTTAGAGATCCGGTCAGGGTTACGATTGGACCTAGGGTTAGGGTTATGTTGAGGGCTAGGGTTAGAGATCCGGTCAGGGTTACGATTGGACCTAGGGTTAGGGTTATGTTGAGGGCTAGGTTTAGAGATGCGGTTAGGGTTACGATTGGACCTAGGGTTAGGGTTATGTTGAGGGCTAGTGTTAGAGATCCGGTTAGGGTTACGATTGGACCTAGGGTTAGGGTTATGTTGAGGGCTAGGGTTAGAGATCCGGTTAGGGTTACGATTGGACCTAGGGTTAGGGTTATGTTGAGGGCTAGTGTTAGAGATCCGGTTAGGGTTACGATTGGACCTAGGGTTAGGGTTATGTTGAGGGCTAGGGTTAGATATCCGGTTAGGGATACGATTGGACCTAGGGTTAGGGTTATGTTGAGGGCTAGGGTTAGAGATCCGGTTAGGGTTACGATTGGACCTAGGGTTAGGGTTATGTTGAGGGCTAGGGTTAGAGATCCGGTTAGGGTTACGATTGGACCTAGGGTTAGGGTTATGTTGAGGGCTAGGGTTCGAGATCCGGTTAGGGTTACGATTGGACCTAGGGTTAGGGTTATGTTGAGGGCTAGGGTTAGAGATGCGGTTAGGGTTACGATTGGACCTAGGGTTAGGGTTATGTTGAGGGCTAGGGTTAGAGATCGGGTTAGGGTTACGATTGGACCTAGGGTTAGGGTTATGTTGAGGGCTAGGGTTAGAGATGCCGTTAGGGTTACGATTGGACCTAGGGTTAGGGTTATGTTGAGGGCTAGGGTTAGAGATCCGGTTAGGGTTACGATTGGACTTAGGGTTAGGGTTATGTTGAGGGCTAGGGTTAGAGATGCGTTTAGGGTTACGATTGGACCTAGTGTTAGGGTTATGTTGAGGGCTAGGGTTAGAGATGCGTTTAGGGTTACGATTGGACCTAGTGTTAGGGTTATGTTGAGGGCTAGTGTTAGAGATCCGGTTAGGGATACGATTGGACCTAGGGTTAGGGTTATGTTGACTGCTAGTGTTAGACATGCCGTTAGGGTTACGATTGGACCTAGGGTTAGGGTTATGTTGAGGGCTAGGGTTAGAGATCCGGTTAGGGTTACGATTGGACCTAGAGTTAGGGTTATGTTGAGGGCTAGGGTTAGATATCCGGTTAGGGTTACGATTGGACCTAGGGTTAGGGTTTGGTTGAGGGCTAGGGTTAGAGATCCGGTTAGGGTTACGATTGGACCTAGGGTTAGGGTTATGTTGAGGGCTAGGGTTAGAGATCCGTTTAGGGTTACGATTGGACCTAGGGTTAGGGTTATGTTGAGGGCTAGGGTTAGAGATCCGGTTAGGGTTACGATTGGACCTAGGGTTAGGGTTATGTTGAGGGCTAGGGTTAGAGATCCGGTTAGGGTTACGATTGGACCTAGGGTTAGGGTTATGTTGAGGGCTAGGGTTAGAGATCCGGTTAGGGTTACGATTGGACCTAGGGTTAGGGTTATGTTGAGGGCTAGGGTTAGAGATGCGGTTAGGGTTACGTTTGGACCTAGGGTTAGGGTTATGTTGAGGGCTAGGGTTAGAGATCCGGTTAGGGTTACGATTGGACCTAGGGTTAGGGTTATGTTGAGGGCTAGGGTTAGAGATCCGGTCAGGGTTATGATTGGACCTAGGGTTAGGGTTATGTTGAGGGCTAGGGTTAGAGATCCGGTCAGGGTTACGATTGGACCTAGGGTTAGGGTTATGTTGAGGGCTAGGGTTAGAGATCCGGTCAGGGTTACGGTTGGACCTAGGGTTAGGGTTATGTTGAGGGCTAGGTTTAGAGATGCGGTTAGGGTTACGATTGGACCTAGGGTTAGGGTTATGTTGAGGGCTAGGGTTAGAGATCCGGTTAGGGTTACGATTGGACCTAGGGTTAGGGTTATGTTGAGGGCTAGGGTTAGAGATCCGGTTAGGGTTACGATTGGACCTAGGGTTAGGGTTATGTTGAGGGCTAGGGTTAGATATCCGGTTAGGGTTACGATTGGACCTAGGGTTAGGGTTATGTTGAGGGCTAGGGTTAGAGATCCGGTCAGGGTTACGGTTGGACCTAGGGTTAGGGTTATGTTGAGGGCTAGGTTTAGAGATGCGGTTAGGGTTACGATTGGACCTAGGGTTAGGGTTATGTTGAGGGCTAGGGTTAGAGATCCGGTTAGGGTTACGATTGGACCTAGGGTTAGGGTTATGTTGAGGGCTAGGGTTAGAGATCCGGTTAGGGTTACGATTGGACCTAGGGTTAGGGTTATGTTGAGGGCTAGGGTTAGATATCCGGTTAGGGTTACGATTGGACCTAGGGTTAGGGTTATGTTGAGGGCTAGGGTTAGAGATCCGGTTAGGGTTACGATTGGACCTAGGGTTAGGGTTATGTTGAGGGCTAGGGTTAGAGATCCGGTTAGGGTTACGATTGGACCTAGGGTTAGGGTTATGTTGAGGGCTAGGGTTAGAGATCCGGTTAGGGTTACGATTGGACCTAGGGTTAGGGTTATGTTGAGGGCTAGGGTTAGAGATGCGGTTAGGGTTACGATTGGACCTAGGGTTAGGGTTATGTTGAGGGCTAGGGTTAGAGATCGGGTTAGGGTTACGATTGGACCTAGGGTTAGGGTTATGTTGAGGGCTAGGGTTAGAGATGCCGTTAGGGTTACGATTGGACCTAGGGTTAGGGTTATGTTGAGGGCTAGGGTTAGAGATCCGGTTAGGGTTACGATTGGACTTAGGGTTAGGGTTATGTTGAGGGCTAGGGTTAGAGATGCGTTTAGGGTTACGATTGGACCTAGTGTTAGGGTTATGTTGAGGGCTACGGTTAGAGATGCGTTTAGGGTTACGATTGGACCTAGTGTTAGGGTTATGTTGAGGGCTAGTGTTAGAGATCCGGTTAGGGTTACGATTGGACCTAGGGTTAGGGTTATGTTGACTGCTAGTGTTAGACATGCCGTTAGGGTTACGATTGGACCTAGGGTTAGGGTTATGTTGAGGGCTAGGGTTAGAGATCCGGTTAGGGTTACGATTGGACCTAGAGTTAGGGTTATGTTGAGGGCTAGGGTTAGATATCCGGTTAGGGTTACGATTGGACCTAGGGTTAGGGTTTGGTTGAGGGCTAGGGTTAGAGATCCGGTTAGGGTTACGATTGGACCTAGGGTTAGGGTTATGTTGAGGGCTAGGGTTAGAGATCCGTTTATGATTACGATTGGACCTAGGGTTAGGGTTATGTTGAGGGCTAGGGTTAGAGATCCGGTTAGGGTTACGATTGGACCTACGGTTAGGGTTATGTTGAGGGCTAGGGTTAGAGATACGGTTAGGGTTACGATTGGACCTAGGGTTAGGGTTATGTTGAGGGCTAGGGTTAAAGATCCGGTTAGTGTTACGATTGGACCTAGGGTTAGGGTTATGTTGAGGGCTAGGGTTAGAGATCCGGTTAGGGTTACGATTGGACCTAGGGTTAGGGTTATGTTGAGGGCTAGGGTTAGAAATCCGGTTAGGGTTACGATTGGACCTAGGGTTAGGGTTATGTTGAGGGATAGGGTTAGAGATGCCGTTAGGGTTACGATTGGACCTAGGGTTAGGGTTATGTTGAGGGCTAGGGTTAGAGATGCCGTTAGGGTTGCGATTGGACCTAGGGTTAGGGTTATGTTGAGGGTTAGGGTTAGAGATCCGGTTAGGGTTACGATTGGACCTAGGGTTAGGGTTATGTTGAGGGCTAGGGTTAGAGATCCGGTTAGGGTTACGATTGGACCTAGGGTTAGGGTTATGTTGAGGGCTAGGGTTAGAGATCCGGTTAGGGTTACGATTGGACCTAGGGTTAGGGTTATGTTGAGGGCTAGGGTTAGAGATCCGGTTAGGGTTACGATTGGACCTAGGGTTAGGGTTATGTTGAGGGCTAGGGTTAGAGATCCAGTTAGGGTTACGATTGGACCTAGGGTTAGGGTTATGTTGAGGGCTAGGGTTAGAGATCCGGTTAGGGTTGGGATTGGACCTAGGGTTAGGGTTATGTTGAGGGTTAGGGTTAGAGATCCGGTTAGGGTTACGATTGGACCTGGTGTTAGCGTTATATTGAGGGCTAGGGTTTGAGATCCGGTTAGGGTTACGATTGGACCTAGGGTTAGGGTTATGTTGAGGGCTAGGGTTAGAGATGCGGTTAGGGTTACGATTGGACCTAGGGTTAGGGTTATGTTGAGGGCTAGGGTTAGAGATCCGGTTAGGGTTACGATTGGACCTAGGGTTAGGGTTATGTTGAGGGCTAGGGTTAGAGATCCGGTTAGGGTTACGATTCGACCTAGGGTTAGGGTTATGTTGAGGGCTAAGGTTAGAGAAGCGGTTCGGGTTACGATTCGACCTAGGGTTAGGGTTATGTTGAGGGCTAGGGTTAGAGATCCGGTTAGGGTTACGATTGGACCTAGGGTTAGGGTTATGTTGAGGGCTAGGGTTAGAGATCCGGTTAGGGTTACGATTGGACCTAGGGTTAGGGTTATGTTGAGGGCTAGGGTTAGAGATCCGGTTAGGGTTACGATTGGACCTAGGGTTAGGGTTATGTTGAGGGCTAGGGTTAGAGATCCGGTTAGGGTTACGATTGGACCTAGGGTTAGGGTTATGTTGAGGGCTAGGGTTAGAGATCTGGTTAGGGTTACGATTGGACCTAGGGTTAGGGTTTGGTTGAGGGCTAGGGTTAGAGATCCGGTTAGGGTTACGATTGGACCTAGGGTTAGGGTTATGTTGAGGGCTAGGGTTAGAGATCCGGTTAGGGTTACGATTGGACCTAGGGTTAGGGTTATGTTGTGGGCTAGGGTTAGAGAGACGGTTAGGGTTACGATTGGACCTAGGGTTAGGGTTATGTTGACGGCTAGGGCTAGAGATGCCGTTAGGGTTACGATTGGACCTAGGGTTAGGGTTATGTTGAAGGTTAGGGTTAGAGATCCGGTTAGGGTTACGATTGCACCTAGGGTTAGCGTTATGTTGAGGGCTAGGGTTAGAGATCCGGTCTGGGTTACGATTGGACCTAGGGTTACGGTTATGTTGAGGGCTAGGGTTAGAGATGCGGTTAGGGTTACGATTGGACCTAGTGTTAGGGTTATGTTGAGGGCTAGGGTTAGAGATCCGGTTAGGGTTACGATTGGACCTAGGATTAGGGTTATGTTGACGGCTAGGGCTAGAGATCCGGTTAGGGTTATGATTGGACCTAGGGTTAGGGTTATGTTGAGGGCTAGGGTTAGATATACGGTTAGGGTTACGATTGGACCTAGGGTTAGGGTTATGTTGAGGGCTAGGGTTAGAGATGCGGTTAGGGTTACGATTGGACCTAGGGTTAGGGTTATGTTGAGGGCTAGGGTTAGAGATCCGGTTAGGGTTACGATTGGACCTAGGGTTAGGGTTATGTTGAGGGCTAGGGTTAGAGATCCGGTCAGGGTTATGATTGGACCTAGGGTTAGGGTTATGTTGAGGGCTAGGGTTAGAGATCCGGTCAGGGTTACGATTGGACCTAGGGTTAGGGTTATGTTGAGGGCTAGGGTTAGAGATCCGGTCAGGGTTACGATTGGACCTAGGGTTAGGGTTATGTTGAGGGCTAGGTTTAGAGATGCGGTTAGGGTTACGATTGGACCTAGGGTTAGGGTTATGTTGAGGGCTAGTGTTAGAGATCCGGTTAGGGTTTCGATTGGACCTAGGGTTAGGGTTATGTTGAGGGCTAGGGTTAGAGATCCGGTTAGGGTTACGATTGGACCTAGGGTTAGGGTTATGTTGAGGGCTAGTGTTAGAGATCCGGTTAGGGTTACGATTGGACCTAGGGTTAGGGTTATGTTGAGGGCTAGGGTTAGATATCCGGTTAGGGATACGATTGGACCTAGGGTTAGGGTTATGTTGAGGGCTAGGGTTAGAGATCCGGTTAGGGTTACGATTGGACCTAGGGTTAGGGTTATGTTGAGGGCTAGGGTTAGAGATCCGGTTAGGGTTACGATTGGACCTAGGGTTAGGGTTATGTTGAGGGCTAGGGTTCGAGATCCGGTTAGGGTTACGATTGGACCTAGGGTTAGGGTTATGTTGAGGGCTAGGGTTAGAGATGCGGTTAGGGTTACGATTGGACCTAGGGTTAGGGTTATGTTGAGGGCTAGGGTTAGAGATCGGGTTAGGGTTACGATTGGACCTAGGGTTAGGGTTATGTTGAGGGCTAGGGTTAGAGATGCCGTTAGGGTTACGATTGGACCTAGGGTTAGGGTTATGTTGAGGGCTAGGGTTAGAGATCCGGTTAGGGTTACGATTGGACTTAGGGTTAGGGTTATGTTGAGGGCTAGGGTTAGAGATGCGTTTAGGGTTACGATTGGACCTAGTGTTAGGGTTATGTTGAGGGCTAGGGTTAGAGATGCGTTTAGGGTTACGATTGGACCTAGTGTTAGGGTTATGTTGAGGGCTAGTGTTAGAGATCCGGTTAGGGATACGATTGGACCTAGGGTTAGGGTTATGTTGACTGCTAGTGTTAGACATGCCGTTAGGGTTACGATTGGACCTAGGGTTAGGGTTATGTTGAGGGCTAGGGTTAGAGATCCGGTTAGGGTTACGATTGGACCTAGAGTTAGGGTTATGTTGAGGGCTAGGGTTAGATATCCGGTTAGGGTTACGATTGGACCTAGGGTTAGGGTTTGGTTGAGGGCTAGGGTTAGAGATCCGGTTAGGGTTACGATTGGACCTAGGGTTAGGGTTATGTTGAGGGCTAGGGTTAGAGATCCGTTTAGGGTTACGATTGGACCTAGGGTTAGGGTTATGTTGAGGGCTAGGGTTAGAGATCCGGTTAGGGTTACGATTGGACCTAGGGTTAGGGTTATGTTGAGGGCTAGGGTTAGAGATCCGGTTAGGGTTACGATTGGACCTAGGGTTAGGGTTATGTTGAGGGCTAGGGTTAGAGATCCGGTTAGGGTTACGATTGGACCTAGGGTTAGGGTTATGTTGAGGGCTAGGGTTAGAGATGCGGTTAGGGTTACGTTTGGACCTAGGGTTAGGGTTATGTTGAGGGCTAGGGTTAGAGATCCGGTTAGGGTTACGATTGGACCTAGGGTTAGGGTTATGTTGAGGGCTAGGGTTAGAGATCCGGTCAGGGTTATGATTGGACCTAGGGTTAGGGTTATGTTGAGGGCTAGGGTTAGAGATCCGGTCAGGGTTACGATTGGACCTAGGGTTAGGGTTATGTTGAGGGCTAGGGTTAGAGATCCGGTCAGGGTTACGGTTGGACCTAGGGTTAGGGTTATGTTGAGGGCTAGGTTTAGAGATGCGGTTAGGGTTACGATTGGACCTAGGGTTAGGGTTATGTTGAGGGCTAGGGTTAGAGATCCGGTTAGGGTTACGATTGGACCTAGGGTTAGGGTTATGTTGAGGGCTAGGGTTAGAGATCCGGTTAGGGTTACGATTGGACCTAGGGTTAGGGTTATGTTGAGGGCTAGGGTTAGATATCCGGTTAGGGTTACGATTGGACCTAGGGTTAGGGTTATGTTGAGGGCTAGGGTTAGAGATCCGGTCAGGGTTACGGTTGGACCTAGGGTTAGGGTTATGTTGAGGGCTAGGTTTAGAGATGCGGTTAGGGTTACGATTGGACCTAGGGTTAGGGTTATGTTGAGGGCTAGGGTTAGAGATCCGGTTAGGGTTACGATTGGACCTAGGGTTAGGGTTATGTTGAGGGCTAGGGTTAGAGATCCGGTTAGGGTTACGATTGGACCTAGGGTTAGGGTTATGTTGAGGGCTAGGGTTAGATATCCGGTTAGGGTTACGATTGGACCTAGGGTTAGGGTTATGTTGAGGGCTAGGGTTAGAGATCCGGTTAGGGTTACGATTGGACCTAGGGTTAGGGTTATGTTGAGGGCTAGGGTTAGAGATCCGGTTAGGGTTACGATTGGACCTAGGGTTAGGGTTATGTTGAGGGCTAGGGTTAGAGATCCGGTTAGGGTTACGATTGGACCTAGGGTTAGGGTTATGTTGAGGGCTAGGGTTAGAGATGCGGTTAGGGTTACGATTGGACCTAGGGTTAGGGTTATGTTGAGGGCTAGGGTTAGAGATCGGGTTAGGGTTACGATTGGACCTAGGGTTAGGGTTATGTTGAGGGCTAGGGTTAGAGATGCCGTTAGGGTTACGATTGGACCTAGGGTTAGGGTTATGTTGAGGGCTAGGGTTAGAGATCCGGTTAGGGTTACGATTGGACTTAGGGTTAGGGTTATGTTGAGGGCTAGGGTTAGAGATGCGTTTAGGGTTACGATTGGACCTAGTGTTAGGGTTATGTTGAGGGCTACGGTTAGAGATGCGTTTAGGGTTACGATTGGACCTAGTGTTAGGGTTATGTTGAGGGCTAGTGTTAGAGATCCGGTTAGGGTTACGATTGGACCTAGGGTTAGGGTTATGTTGACTGCTAGTGTTAGACATGCCGTTAGGGTTACGATTGGACCTAGGGTTAGGGTTATGTTGAGGGCTAGGGTTAGAGATCCGGTTAGGGTTACGATTGGACCTAGAGTTAGGGTTATGTTGAGGGCTAGGGTTAGATATCCGGTTAGGGTTACGATTGGACCTAGGGTTAGGGTTTGGTTGAGGGCTAGGGTTAGAGATCCGGTTAGGGTTACGATTGGACCTAGGGTTAGGGTTATGTTGAGGGCTAGGGTTAGAGATCCGTTTATGATTACGATTGGACCTAGGGTTAGGGTTATGTTGAGGGCTAGGGTTAGAGATCCGGTTAGGGTTACGATTGGACCTACGGTTAGGGTTATGTTGAGGGCTAGGGTTAGAGATACGGTTAGGGTTACGATTGGACCTAGGGTTAGGGTTATGTTGAGGGCTAGGGTTAAAGATCCGGTTAGTGTTACGATTGGACCTAGGGTTAGGGTTATGTTGAGGGCTAGGGTTAGAGATCCGGTTAGGGTTACGATTGGACCTAGGGTTAGGGTTATGTTGAGGGCTAGGGTTAGAAATCCGGTTAGGGTTACGATTGGACCTAGGGTTAGGGTTATGTTGAGGGATAGGGTTAGAGATGCCGTTAGGGTTACGATTGGACCTAGGGTTAGGGTTATGTTGAGGGCTAGGGTTAGAGATGCCGTTAGGGTTGCGATTGGACCTAGGGTTAGGGTTATGTTGAGGGTTAGGGTTAGAGATCCGGTTAGGGTTACGATTGGACCTAGGGTTAGGGTTATGTTGAGGGCTAGGGTTAGAGATGCGGTTAGGGTTACGATTGGACCTAGGGTTAGGGTTATGTTGAGGGCTAGGGTTACAGATCCGGTTAGGGTTACGATTGGACCTAGGGTTAGGGTTATGTTGAGGGCTAGGGTTAGAGATCCGGTTAGGGTTACGATTGGACCTAGGGTTAGGGTTATGTTGAGGGCTAGGGTTAGAGATCCGGTTAGGGTTACGATTGGACCTAGGGTTAGGGTTATGTTGAGGGCTAGGGTTAGAGATCCGGTTAGGGTTACGATTGGACCTAGGGTTAGGGTTACGTTGAGGGCTAGGGTTAGAGATCCGGTTAGGGTTACGATTGGACCTAGGGTTAGGGTTATGTTGAGGGCGAGGGTTAGAGATCCAGTTAGGGTTACGATTGGACCTAGGGTTAGGGTTATGTTGAGGGCTAGGGTTAGAGATCCGGTTAGGGTTGGGATTGGACCTAGGGTTAGGGTTATGTTGAGGGTTAGGGTTAGAGATCCGGTTAGGGTTACGATTGGACCTGGTGTTAGCGTTATATTGAGGGCTAGGGTTTGAGATCCGGTTAGGGTTACGATTGGACCTAGGGTTAGGGTTATGTTGAGGGCTAGGGTTAGAGATGCGGTTAGGGTTACGATTCGACCTAGGGTTAGGGTTATGTTGAGGGCTAGGGTTAGAGAAGCGGTTCGGGTTACGATTCGACCTAGGGTTAGGGTTATGTTGAGGGCTAGGGTTAGAGATGCGGTTAGGGTTACGATTGGACCTAGGGTTAGGGTTATGTTGAGGGCTAGGGTTAGAGATCCGGTTAGGGTTACGATTGGACCTAGGGTTAGGGTTATGTTGAGGGCTAGGGTTAGAGATCCGGTTAGGGTTACAATTGGACCTAGGGTTAGGGTTATGTTGAGGGCTAGGGTTAGAGATCCGGTTAGGGTTACGATTGGACCTAGGGTTACGGTTATGTTAAGGGCTAGGGTTAGAGATCCGGTTAGGGTTACGATTGGACCTAGGGTTAGGGTTATGTTGAGGGCTAGGGTTAGAGAAGCGGTTCGGGTTACGATTCGAGCTAGGGTTAGGGTTATGTTGAGGGCTAGGGTTAGAGATGCGGTTAGGGTTACGATTGGACCTAGGGTTAGGGTTATGTTGAGGGCTAGGGTTAGAGATCCGGTTAGGGTTACGATTGGACCTAGGGTTAGGGTTATGTTGAGGGCTAGGGTTAGAGATCCGGTTAGGGTTACGATTGGACCTAGGGTTAGGGTTATGTTGAGGGCTAGGGTTAGAGATCCGGTTAGGGTTACGATTGGACCTAGGGTTAGGGTTATGTTTAGGGCTAGGGTTAGCGATCCAGTTAGGGTTACGATTGGACCTAGGGTTAGGGTTATGTTGAGGGCTAGGTTAGAGATCCGGTTAGGGTTACGATTGGACCTAGGGTTAGGGTTATGTTGAGGGCTAGGTTTAGAGATGCCGTTAGGGTTGGGATTGGACCTAGGGTTAGGGTTATGTTGAGGGTTAGGGTTAGAGATCCGGTTATGGTTACGATTGGACCTGGTGTTAGCGTTATATTGAGGGCTAGGGTTTGAGATCCGGTTAGGGTTACGATTGGACCTAGGGTTAGGGTTATGTTGAGGGCTAGGGTTAGAGATGCGGTTAGGGTTACGATTGGACCTAGGGTTAGGCTTATGTTGAGGGCTAGGGTTAGAGATCTGGTTAGGGTTACGATTGGACCTAGGGTTAGGGTTATGTTGAGGGCTAGGGTTAGAGATGCGGTTAGGGTTACGATTGGACCTAGGGTTAGGCTTATGTTGAGGGCTAGGGTTAGAGATCTGGTTAGGGTTACGATTGGACCTAGGGTTAGGGTTATGTTGAGGGCTAGGGTTAGAGATCCGGTTAGGGTTACGATTGGACCAAGGGTTAGGGTTATGATGAGGGCTAGGGTTAGAGAAGCGGTTAGGGTTACGATTCGACCTAGGGTTAGGGTTATGTTGAGGGCTAGGGTTAGAGATCCGGTTAGGGTTACGATTCGACCTAGGGTTAGGGTTATGTTGAGGGCTAGGGTTAGAGATCCGGTTAGGGTTACGATTGGACCTAGGGTTAGGGTTATGTTGAGGGCTAGGGTTAGAGATCCGGTTAGGGTTACGATTGGACCTAGGGTTAGGGTTATGTTGAGGGCTAGGGTTAGAGATGCCGTTAGGGTTACGATTGGACCTAGGGTTAGGGTTATGTTGAGGGCTAGGGTTAGAGATGCCGTTAGGGTTGCGATTGGACCTAGGGTTAGGGTTATGTTGAGGGTTAGGGTTAGAGATCCGGTTAGGGTTACGATTGGACCTAGGGTTAGGCTTATGTTGAGGGCTAGGGTTACAGATCCGGTTAGGGTTACGATTGGACCTAGGGTTAGGGTTATGTTGAGGGCTAGGGTTAGAGATCCGGTTAGGGTTACGATTGGACCTAGGGTTAGGGTTATGTTGAGGGCTAGGGTTAGAGATCCGGTTAGGGTTACGATTGGACCTAGGGTTAGGGTTATGTTGAGGGCTAGGGTTAGAGATCCGGTTAGGGTTACGATTGGACCTAGGGTTAGGGTTATGTTGAGGGCTAGGGTTAGAGATCCGGTTAGGGTTGGGATTGGACCTAGGGTTAGGGTTATGTTGAGGGCTAGGGTTACAGATCCGGTTAGGGTTACGATTGGACCTAGGGTTAGGGTTATGTTGAGGGCTAGGGTTAGAGATCCGGTTAGGGTTACGATTGGACCTAGGGTTAGGGTTATGTTGAGGGCTAGGGTTAGAGATCCGGTTAGGGTTACGATTGGACCTAGGGTTAGGGTTATGTTGAGGGCTAGGGTTAGAGATGCGGTTAGGGTTACGATTGGACCTAGGGTTAGGGTTATGTTGAGGGCTAGGGTTAGAGATTCGGTTAGGGTTACGATTGGACCTAGGGTTAGGGTTATGTTGAGGGCTAGGGTTAGAGATCCAGTTCGGGTTACGATTGGACCTAGGGTTAGGGTTATGTTGAGGGCTAGGGTTAGAGATCCGGTTAGGGTTGGGATTGGACCTAGGGTTAGGGTTATGTTGAGGGTTAGGGTTAGAGATCCGGTTAGGGTTACGATTGGACCTGGTGTTAGCGTTATATTGAGGGCTAGGGTTTGAGATCCGGTTAGGGTTACGATTGGACCTAGGGTTAGGGTTATGTTGAGGGATAGGGTTAGAGATGCGGTTAGGGTTACGATTGGACCTAGGGTTAGGCTTATGTTGAGGGCTAGGGTTAGAGATCCGGTTAGGGTTACGATTGGACCTAGGGTTAGGGTTATGTTGAGGGCTAGGGTTAGAGAAGCGGTTCGGGTTACGATTCGAGCTAGGGTTAGGGTTATGTTGAGGGCTAGGGTTAGAGAAGCGGTTCGGGTTACGATTCGAGCTAGGGTTAGGGTTATGTTGAGGGCTAGGGTTAGAGATGCGGTTAGGGTTACGATTGGACCTAGGGTTAGGGTTATGTTGAGGGCTAGGGTTAGAGATCCGGTTAGGGTTACGATTGGACCTAGGGTTAGGGTTATGTTGAGGGCTAGGGTTAGAGATCCGGTTAGGGTTACGATTGGACCTAGGGTTAGGGTTATGTTGAGGGCTAGGGTTAGAGATCCGGTTAGGGTTACGATTGGACCTAGGGTTAGGGTTATGTTTAGGGCTAGGGTTAGAGATCCAGTTAGGGTTACGATTGGACCTAGGGTTAGGGTTATGTTGAGGGCTAGGTTAGAGATCCGGTTAGGGTTACGATTGGACCTAGGGTTAGGGTTATGTTGAGGGCTAGGTTTAGAGATGCCGTTAGGGTTGGGATTGGACCTAGGGTTAGGGTTATGTTGAGGGTTAGGGTTAGAGATCCGGTTATGGTTACGATTGGACCTGGTGTTAGCGTTATATTGAGGGCTAGGATTTGAGATCCGGTTAGGGTTACGATTGGACCTAGGGTTAGGGTTATGTTGAGGGCTAGGGTTAGAGATGCGGTTAGGGTTACGATTGGACCTAGGGTTAGGCTTATGTTGAGGGCTAGGGTTAGAGATCTGGTTAGGGTTACGATTGGACCTAGGGTTAGGGTTATGTTGAGGGCTAGGGTTAGAGATGCGGTTAGGGTTACGATTGGACCTAGGGTTAGGCTTATGTTGAGGGCTAGGGTTAGAGATCTGGTTAGGGTTACGATTGGACCTAGGGTTAGGGTTATGTTGAGGGCTAGGGTTAGAGATGCCGTTAGGGTTGCGATTGGACCTAGGGTTAGGGTTATGTTGAGGGTTAGGGTTAGAGATCCTGTTAGGGTTACGATTGGACCTAGGGTTAGGGTTATGTTGAGGGCTAGGGTTAGAGATGCGGTTAGGGTTACGATTGGACCTAGGGTTAGGGTTATGTTGAGGGCTAGGGTTACAGATCCGGTTAGGGTTACGATTGGACCTAGGGTTAGGGTTATGTTGAGGGCTAGGGTTAGAGATCCGGTTAGGGTTACGATTGGACCTAGGGTTAGGGTTATGTTGAGGGCTAGGGTTAGAGATCCGGTTAGGGTTACGATTGGACCTAGGGTTAGGGTTATGTTGAGGGCTAGGGTTAGAGATCCGGTTAGGGTTACGATTGGACCTAGGGTTAGGGTTATGTTGAGGGCTAGGGTTAGAGATCCGGTTAGGGTTACGATTGGACCTAGGGTTAGGGTTATGTTGAGGGCTAGGGTTAGAGATCCAGTTCGGGTTACGATTGGACCTAGGGTTAGGGTTATGTTGAGGGCTAGGGTTAGAGATCCGGTTAGGGTTGGGATTGGACCTAGGGTTAGGGTTATGTTGAGGGTTAGGGTTAGAGATCCGGTTAGGGTTACGATTGGACCTGGTGTTAGCGTTATATTGAGGGCTAGGGTTTGAGATCCGGTTAGGGTTACGATTGGACCTAGGGTTAGGGTTATGTTGAGGGATAGGGTTAGAGATGCGGTTAGGGTTACGATTGGACCTAGGGTTAGGCTTATGTTGAGGGCTAGGGTTAGAGATCCGGTTAGGGTTACGATTGGACCTAGGGTTAGGGTTATGTTGAGGGCTAGGGTTAGAGATCCGGTTAGGGTTACGATTGGACCTAGGGTTAGGGTTATGTTGAGGGCTAGGGTTAGAGAAGCGGTTCGGGTTACGATTCGACCTAGGGTTAGGGTTATGTTGAGGGCTAGGGTTAGAGATGCGGTTAGGGTTACGATTGGACCTAGGGTTAGGGTTATGTTGAGGGCTAGGGTTAGAGATCCGGTTAGGGTTACGATGGACCTAGGGTTAGGGTTATGTTGAGGGCTAGGGTTAGAGATCCGGTTAGGGTTACGATTGGACCTAGGGTTAGGGTTATGTTGAGGGCTAGGGTTAGAGATCCGGTTAGGGTTACGATTGGACCTAAGGTTAGGGTTATGTTGAGGGCTAGGGTTAGAGATCCGGTTAGGGTTACGATTGGACCTAGGGTTAGGGTTATGTTGAGGGCTAGGGTTAGAGAAGCGGTTCGGGTTACGATTCGACCTAGGGTTAGGGTTATGTTGAGGGCTAGGGTTAGAGATGCGGTTAGGGTTACGATTGGACCTAGGGTTAGGGTTATGTTGAGGGCTAGGGTTAGAGATCCGGTTAGGGTTACGATTGGACCTAGGGTTAGGGTTATGTTGAGGGCTAGGGTTAGAGATCCGGTTAGGGTTACGATTGGACCTAGGGTTAGGGTTATGTTGAGGGCTAGGGTTAGAGATCCGGTTAGGGTTCCGATTGGACCTAGGGTTAGGGTTATGTTGAGGGCTAGGGTTAGAGATCCGGTTAGGGTTACGATTGGACCTAGGGTTAGGGTTATGTTTAGGGCTAGGGTTAGAGATCCAGTTAGGGTTACGATTTTACCTAGGGTTAGGGTTATGTTGAGGGCTAGGGTTAGAGATCCGGTTAGGGTTACGATTGGACCTAGGGTTAGGGTTATGTTGAGGGCTAGGTTTAGAGATGCCGTTAGGGTTGGGATTGGACCTAGGGTTAGGGTTATGTTGAGGGTTAGGGTTAGAGATCCGGTTAGGGTTACGATTGGACCTGGTGTTAGCGTTATATTGAGGGCTAGGGTTTGAGATCCGGTTAGGGTTACGATTGGACCTAGGGTTAGGGTTATGTTGAGGGCTAGGGTTAGAGATGCGGTTAGGGTTACGATTGGACCTAGGGTTAGGCTTATGTTGAGGGCTAGGGTTAGAGATCTGCTTAGGGTTACGATTGGACCTAGGGTTAGGGTTACGATTGGACCTAGGGTTAGGCTTATGTTGAGGGCTAGGTTTAGAGATCTGGTTAGGGTTACGATTGGACCTAGGGTTAGGGTTATGTTGAGGGCTAGGGTTAGAGATCCGGTTAGGGTTACGATTGGACCTAGGGTTAGGGTTATGTTGAGGGCTAGGGTTAGAGATCCGGTTAGGGTTACGATTGGACCAAGGGTTAGGGTTATGTTGAGGGCTAGGGTTAGAGAAGCGGTTAGGGTTACGATTCGACCTAGGGTTAGGGTTATGTTGAGGGCTAGGGTTAGAGATCCGGTTAGGGTTACGATTGGACCTACGGTTAGGGTTATGTTGAGGGCTAGGGTTAGAGATCCGGTTAGGGTTACGATTGGACCTAGGGTTAGGGTTATGTTGAGGGCTAGGGTTAGAGATCCGGTTAGGGTTACGATTGGACCTAGGGTTAGGGTTATGTTGAGGGCTAGGGTTAGAGATCCGGTTAGGGTTACGATTGGACCTAGGGTTAGGGTTATGTTGAGGGCTAGGGTTAGACATCCGGTTAGGGTTACGATTGGACCTAGGGTTAGGGTTATGTTGAGGGCTAGGGTTAGAGATCCGGTTAGGGTTACGATTGGACCTAGGGTTAGGGTTATGTTGAGGGCTAGGGTTAGACATCCGGTTAGGGTTACGATTGGACCTAGGGTTAGGCTTATGTTGAGGGCTAGGGTTAGAGATCTGGTTAGGGTTACGATTGGACCTAGGGTTAGGGTTATGTTGAGGGCTAGGGTTAGAGATCCGGTTAGGGTTACGATTGGACCTAGGGTTAGGGTTATGTTGAGGGCTAGGGTTAGAGATCCGGTTAGGGTTACGATTGGACCAAGGGTTAGGGTTATGTTGAGGGCTAGGGTTAGAGAAGCGGTTAGGGTTACGATTCGACCTAGGGTTAGGGTTATGTTGAGGGCTAGGGTTAGAGATCCGGTTAGGGTTACGATTGGACCTACGGTTAGGGTTATGTTGAGGGCTAGGGTTAGAGATCCGGTTAGGGTTACGATTGGACCTAGGGTTAGGGTTATGTTGAGGGCTAGGGTTAGAGATCCGGTTAGGGTTACGATTGGACCTAGGGTTAGGGTTATGTTGAGGGCTAGGGTTAGAGATCCGGTTAGGGTTACGATTGGACCTAGGGTTAGGGTTATGTTGAGGGCTAGGGTTAGACATCCGGTTAGGGTTACGATTGGACCTAGGGTTAGGGTTATGTTGAGGGCTAGGGTTAGAGATCCGGTTAGGGTTACGATTGGACCTAGGGTTAGGGTTATGTTGAGGGCTAGGGTTAGACATCCGGTTAGGGTTACGATTGGACCTAGGGTTAGGGTTATGTTGAGGGCTAGGGTTAGAGATCCGGTTAGGGTTACGATTGGACCTAGGGTTAGGGTTATGTTGTGGGCTAGGGTTAGAGAGACGGTTAGCGTTACGAATGGACCTAGGGTTAGGGTTATGTTGAGGGCTAGGGTTAGAGATCCGGTTAGGGTTACGATTGGACCTAGGGTTAGGGTTATGTTGAGGGCTAGGGTTAGAGATGCCGTTAGGGTTACGATTGGACCTAAGGTTAGGGTTATGTTGAGGGTTAGGGTTAGAGATCCGGTTAGGTTTACGATTGGACCTAGGGTTAGGGTTATGTTGAGGGCTAGGGTTAGAGAATCGGTTAGGGTTACGATTGGACCTAGGGTTAGGGTTATGTTGAGGGCTAGGGTTAGAGATCCGGTTAGGGGTACGAATGGACCTAGGGTTAGGGTTATGTTGAGGGCTAGGGTTAGAGATCCGGTTAGGGTTACGATTGGACCTAGGGTTAGGGTTATGTTGAGGGCTAGGTTTAGAGATCCCGTTAGGGTTACGATTGGACCAAGGGTTAGGGTTATGTTGAGGGCTAGTGTTAGAGATCCGGTTAGGGTTACGATTGGACCTAGGGTTAGGGTTATGTTGTGGGCTAGGGTTAGAGAGACGGTTAGGGTTACGATTGGACCTAGGGTTAGGGTTATGTTGTGGGCTAGGGTTAGAGAGACGGTTAGGGTTACGATTGGACCTAGGGTTAGGGTTATGTTGACGGCTAGGGTTAGAGATGCCGTTAGGGTTACGATTGGATCTAGGGTTAGGGTTATGTTGAGGGCTAGGGTTAGAGAACCGGTTAGGGTTACGATTGGACCTAGGGTTAGGGTTATGTTGAGGGCTAGGGTTAGAGATCCGGTTAGGGTTACGATTGGACCTAGGGTTAGGGTTATGTTGAGGGTTAGGGTTAGAGATCCGGTTAGGGTTACGATTGGACCTAGGGTTAGGGTTATGTTGTGGGCTAGGGTTAGAGAGACGGTTAGGGTTACGATTGGACCTAGGGTTAGGGTTATGTTGACGGCTAGGGTTAGAGATGCCGTTAGGGTTACGATTGGATCTAGGGTTAGGGTTATGTTGAGGGCTAGGGTTAGAGAACCGGTTAGGGTTACGATTGGACCTAGGGTTAGGGTTATGTTGAGGGCTAGGGTTAGAGATCCGGTTAGGGTTACGATTGGACCTAGGGTTAGGGTTATGTTGAGGGTTAGGGTTAGAGATCCGGTTAGGGTTACGATTGGACCTAGGGTTAGGGTTATGTTGAGGGCTAGGGTTAGAGATCCGGTTAGGGTTACGATTGGACCTAGGGTTAGGGTTTGGTTGAGGGCTAGGGTTAGAGATCCGGTTAGGGTTACGATTGGACCTAGGGTTAGGGTTATGTTGAGGGCTAGGGTTAGAGAGACGGTTAGGGTTACGATTAGACCTAGGGTTAGGGTTATGTTGACGGCTAGGGCTAGAGATGCCGTTAGGGTTACGATTGGACCTAGGGTTAGGGTTATGTTGAAGGTTAGGGTTAGAGATTCGGTTAGGGTTACGATTGGACCTAGGGTTAGCGTTATGTTGAGGGCTAGGGTTAGAGATCCGGTCTGGGTTACGATTGGACCTAGGGTTAGGGTTATCTTGAGGGCTAAGGTTAGAGATCCGGTTAGGGTTACGATTGGACCTAGGGTTAGGGTTATGTTGAGGGTAAGGGTTAGAGATGCGGTTAGGGTTACTATTGGACCTAGGGTTAGGGTTATGTTGAGGGCTAGGGTTAGAGATACGGTTAGGGTTACGATTGGACCTAGGGTTAGGGTTATGTTGAGGGCTAGTGTTAGAGATCCGGTTAGGGTTACGATTGGACCTAGGGTTAGGGTTATGTTGAGGGGTAGGGTTAGAGATCCGGTTAGGGTATGATTGGACCTAGGGTTAGGGTTCTTTTGAGGGCTAGGGTTAGAGATCCGGTCAGAGTTACTATTGGACCTAGGGTTAGGGTTATGTTGAGGGCTAGGGTTAGAGATCCGGTCAGGGTTACGATTGGACCTAGGGTTAGGGTTATGTTGAGTGTTAGGGTTAGAGATCCGGTTAGGGTTACGATTGGACCTAGGGTTAGGCTTATGTTGAGGGCTAGGGTTAGAGATCCGGTTAGGGTTCCGATTGGACCTAGGGTTAGGGTTTGGTTGAGGGCTAGGGGTAGAGATCCGGTTAGGGTTACGATTGGACCTAGGGTTAGGGTTATGTTGAGGGCTAGGGTTAGAGATCCGGTTAGGGTTATGATTGGACCTAGGGTTAGGGTTATGTTGTGGGCTAGGGTTAGAGAGACGGTTAGGGTTACGATTAGACCTAGGGTTAGGGTTATGTTGACGGCTAGGGCTAGAGATGCCGTTAGGGTTACGATTGGACCTAGGGTTAGGGTTATGTTGAAGGTTAGGGTTAGAGATCCGGTTAGGGTTACGATTGGACCTAGGGTTAGCGTTATGTTGAGGGCTAGGGTTAGAGATCCGGTCTGGGTTACGATTGGACCTAGGGTTAGGGTTATGTTGAGGGCTAAGGTTAGAGATCGGGTTAGGGTTACGATTGGACCTAGGGTTAGGGTTATGTTGAGGGTAAGGGTTAGAGATGCGGTTAGGGTTACTATTGGACCTAGGGTTAGGGTTATGTTGAGGGCCAGGGTTAGAGATTCGGTTAGGGTTACGATTGGACCTAGGGTTACGGTTATGTTGAGGGCTAGGGTTAGAGATCCGGTTAGGGTTACGATTGGACCTAGGGTTAGGGTTATGTTGAGGGCTAGGGTTAGAGATCCGGTTAGGGTTACGATTGGACCAAGGGTTAGGGTTATGTTGAGGGCTAGGGTTAGAGAAGCGGTTAGGGTTACGATTGGACCTAGGGTTACGGTTATGTTGAGGGCTAGGGTTAGAGATGCGGTTAGGGTTACGATTGGACCTAGTGTTAGGGTTATGTTGAGGGCTAGGGTTAGAGATCCGGTTAGGGTTACGATTGGACCTAGGATTAGGGTTATGTTGACGGCTAGGGCTAGACATCCGGTTAGGGTTACGATTGGACCTAGGGTTAGGGTTATGTTGAGGGCTAGGGTTAGAGATCCGGTTAGGGTTACGATTGGACCTAGGGTTAGGGTTATGTTGAGGGCTAGGGTTAGAGATCCGGTTAGGGTTACGATTGGACCTAGGGTTAGGGTTATGTTGAGGGCTAGGGTTAGAGATCCGGTTAGGGTTACGATTGGACCTAGGGTTAGGGTTATGTTGAGGGGTAGGGTTAGAGATCCGGTTAGGGTATGATTGGACCTAGGGTTAGGGTTATTTTGAGGGCTAGGGTTAGAGATCCGGTCAGAGTTACGATTGGACCTAGGGTTAGGGTTATGTTGAGGGCTAGGGTTAGAGATCCGGTCAGGGTTACGATTGGACCTAGGGTTACGGTTATGTTGAGGGCTAGGGTTAGAGATCCGGTTAGGGTTACGATTGGACCTAGGGTTAGGGTTATGTTGAGGGGTAGGGTTAGAGATCCGGTTAGGGTTACGATTGGACCTAGGGTTAGGGTTATGTTGAGGGCTAGGGTTAGAGATCCGGTTAGGGTTACGATTGGACCTAGGGTTAGGGTTATGTTGAGGGCTAGGGTTAGAGATCCGGTTAGGGTTACGATTGGACCTAGGGTTAGGGTTATGTTGAGGGCTAGGGTTAGAGATCCGGTCTGGGTTACGATTGGACCTAGGGTTAGGGTTATGTTGAGGGCTAGGGTTAGAGAGACGGTTAGGGTTACGATTGGACCTAGGGTTAGCGTTATGTTGACGGCTAGGGCTAGAGATGCCGTTAGGGTTACGATTGGACCTAGGGTTAGGGTTATGTTGAAGGTTAGGGTTAGAGATCCGGTTAGGGTTACGATTGGACCTAGGGTTAGCGTTATGTTGAGGGCTAGGGTTAGAGATCCGGTCTGGGTTACGATTGGACCTAGGGTTAGGTTTATGTTGAGGGCTAGGGTTAGAGATCCGGTTAGGGTTACGATTGGACCTAGGGTTAGGGTTATGTTGAGGGCTAGGGTTAGAGATCCGGTTAGGGTTACGATTGGACCTAGGGTTAGGGTTATGTTGAGGGCTAGGGTTAGAGAAGCGGTTAGGGTTACGATTGGACCTAGGGTTACGGTTATGTTGAGGGCTAGGGTTAGAGATCCGGTTAGGGTTACGATTGGACCTAGGGTTAGGGTTATGTTGAGGGCTAGTGTTAGAGATCCGGTTAGGGTTACGATTGGACCTAGGGTTAGGGTTATGTTGAGGGCTAGGGTTAGAGATCCGGTTAGGGTTACGATTGGACCTAGGGTTAGGGTTATGTTGAGGGCTAGGGTTAGAGATCCGGTTAGGGTTACGATTGGACCTAGGGTTAGGGTTATGTTGAGGGCTAGGTTTAGAGATCCGGTTAGGGTTACGATTGGACCAAGGGTTAGGGTTATGTTGAGGGCTAGTGTTAGAGATCCGGTTAGGGTTACGATTGGACCTAGGGTTAGGGTTATGTTGTGGGCTAGGGTTAGAGAGACGGTTAGGGTTACGATTGGACCTAGGGTTAGGGTTATGTTGACGGCTAGGGTTAGAGATGCCGTTAGGGTTACGATTGGATCTAGGGTTAGGGTTATGTTGAGGGCTAGGGTTAGAGATGCGGTTAGGGTTACGATTGGACCTAGGGTTAGGGTTATGTTGAGGGCTAGGGTTAGAGATCCGGTTAGGGTTACGATTGGACCTAGGGTTAGGGTTATGTTGAGGGTTAGGGTTAGAGATCCAGTTAGGGTTACGATTGGACCTAGGGTTAGGGTTATGTTGAGGGCTAGGGTTAGAGATCCGGTTAGGGTTACGATTGGACCTAGGGTTAGGGTTTGGTTGAGGGCTAGGGGTAGAGATCCGGTTAGGGTTACGATTGGACCTAGGGTTAGGGTTATGTTGAGGGCTAGGGTTAGAGATCCGGTTAGGGTTACGATTGAACCTAGGGTTAGGGTTATGTTGTGGGCTAGGGTTAGAGAGACGGTTAGGGTTACGATTAGACCTAGGGTTAGGGTTATGTTGACGGCTAGGGTTAGAGATGCCGTTAGGGTTACGATTGGACCTAGGGTTAGGGTAATGTTGAAGGTTAGGGTTAGAGATCCGGTTAGGGTTACGATTGGACCTAGGGTTAGCGTTATGTTGAGGGCTAGGGTTAGAGATCCGGTCTGGGTTACGATTGGACCTAGGGTTAGGGTTATGTTGAGGGCTAAGGTTAGAGATCCGGTTAGGGTTACGATTGGACCTAGGGTTAGGGTTATGTTGAGGGTAAGGGTTAGAGATGCGGTTAGGGTTACTATTTGACCTAGGTTTAGGGTTATGTTGAGGGCCAGGGTTAGAGATTCGGTTAGGGTTACGATTGGACCTAGGGTTACGGTTATGTTGAGGGCTAGGGTTAGAGATCCGGTTAGGGTTACGATTGGACCTAGGGTTAGGGTTATGTTGAGGGCTAGGGTTAGAGATCCGGTTAGGGTTACGATTGGACCTAGGGTTAGGGTTATGTTGAGGGCTAGGGTTTGAGAAGCGGTTAGGGTTACGATTGGACCTAGGATTAGGGTTATGTTGACGGCTAGGGCTAGAGATCCGGTTAGGGTTACGATTGGACCTAGGGTTAGGGTTATGTTGAGGGCTAGGGTTAGAGATCCGGTTAGGGTTACGATTGGACCTAGGGTTAGGGTTATGTTGAGGGCTAGGGTTAGAGATACGGTTAGGGTTACGATTGGACCTAGGGTTAGGGTTATGTTGAGGGCTAGGGTTAGAGATCCGGTTAGGGTTACGATTGGACCTAGGGTTAGGGTTATGTTGAGGGGTAGGGTTAGAGATCCGGTTAGGGTATGATTGGACCTAGGGTTAGGGTTATTTTGAGGGCTAGGGTTAGAGATCCGGTCAGAGTTACGATTGGACCTAGGGTTAGGGTTATGTTCAGGGCTAGGGTTAGAGATCCGGTCAGGGTTACGATTGGACCTAGGGTTACGGTTATGTTGAGGGCTAGGGTTAGAGATCCGGTTAGGGTTACGATTGGACCTAGGGTTAGGGTTATGTTGAGGGGTAGGGTTAGAGATCCGGTTAGGGTTACGATTGGACCTAGGGTTAGGGTTATGTTGAGGGCTAGGGTTAGAGATCCGGTTAGGGTTACGATTGGTCCTAGGGTTAGGGTTATGTTGAGGGCTAGGGTTAGAGATCCGGTTAGGGTTACGATTGGACCTAGGGTTAGGGTTATGTTGAGGGCTAGGGTTAGAGAGACGGTTAGGGTTACGATTGGACCTAGGGTTAGCGTTAGGTTGACGGCTAGGGCTAGAGATGCCGTTAGGGTTACGATTGGACCTAGGGTTAGGGTTATGTTGAAGGTTAGGGTTAGAGATCCGGTTAGGGTTACGATTGGACCTAGGGTTAGCGTTATGTTGAGGGCTAGGGTTAGAGATCCGGTCTGGGTTACGATTGGACCTAGGGTTAGGGTTATGTTGAGGGCTAGGGTTAGAGATCCGGTTAGGGTTACGATTGGACCTAGGGTTAGGGTTATGTTGAGGGCTAGGGTTAGAGATCCGGTTAGGGTTACGATTGGACCTAGGGTTAGGGTTATGTTGAGGGCTAGGGTTAGAGATCCGGTTAGGGTTACGATTGGACCTAGGGTTAGGGTTATGTTGAGGGCTAGGGTTAGAGATCCGGTTAGGGTTGGGATTGGACCTAGGGTTAGGGTTATGTTGAAGGTTAGGGTTAGAGATCCGGTTAGGGTTACGATTGGACCTAGGGTTAGCGTTATGTTGAGGGCTAGGGTTAGAGATCCGGTCTGGGTTACGATTGGACCTAGGGTTAGGGTTATGTTGAGGGCTAGGGTTAGAGATCCGGTTAGGGTTACGATTGGACCTAGGGTTAGGGTTATGTTGAGGGCTAGGGTTAGAGATCCGGTTAGGGTTACGATTGGACCTAGGGTTAGGGTTATGTTGAGGGCTAGGGTTAGAGATCCGGTTAGGGTTACGATTGGACCTAGGGTTAGGGTTATGTTGAGGGCTAGGGTTAGAGATCCGGTTAGGGTTACGATTGGACCTAGGGTTAGGGTTATGTTGTGGGCTAGGGTTAGAGAGACGGTTAGGGTTACGATTGGACCTAGGGTTAGGGTTATGTTGACGGCTAGGGTTAGAGATGCCATTAGGGTTACGATTGGACCTAGGGTTAGGGTTATGTTGAGGGCTAGGGTTAGAGATGCCGTTAGGGTTACGATTGGACCTAGGGTTAGGGTAATGTTGAAGGTTAGGGTTAGAGATCCGGTTAGGGTTACGATTGGACCTAGGGTTAGCGTTATGTTGAGGGCTAGGGTTAGAGATCCGGTCTGGGTTACGATTGGACCTAGGGTTAGGGTTATGTTGAGGGCTAAGGTTAGAGATCCGGTTAGGGTTCCGATTGGACCTAGGGTTAGGGTTATGTTGAGGGTAAGGGTTAGAGATGCGGTTAGGGTTACTATTTGACCTAGGGTTAGGGTTATGTTGAGGGCCAGGGTTAGAGATTCGGTTAGGGTTACGATTGGACCTAGGGTTACGGTTATGTTGAGGGCTAGGGTTAGAGATCCGGTTAGGGTTACGATTGGACCTAGGGTTAGGGTTATGTTGAGGGCTAGGGTTAGAGATCCGGTTAGGGTTACCATTGGACCTAGGGTTAGGGTTATGTTGAGGGCTAGGGTTAGAGAAGCGGTTAGGGTTACGATTCGACCTAGGATTAGGGTTATGTTGACGGCTAGGGCTAGAGATCCGGTTAGGGTTACGATTGGACCTAGGGTTAGGGTTATGTTGAGGGCTAGGGTTAGAGATCCGGTTAGGGTTACGATTGGACCTAGGGTTAGGGTTATGTTGAGGGCTAGGGTTAGAGATACGGTTAGGGTTACGATTGGACCTAGGGTTAGGGTTATGTTGAGGGCTAGGGTTAGAGATCCGGTTAGGGTTACGATTGGACCTAGGGTTAGGGTTATGTTGAGGGGTAGGGTTAGAGATCCGGTTAGGGTATGATTGGACCTAGGGTTAGGGTTATTTTGAGGGCTAGGGTTAGAGATCCGGTCAGAGTTACGATTGGACCTAGGGTTAGGGTTATGTTCAGGGCTAGGGTTAGAGATCCGGTCAGGGTTACGATTGGACCTAGGGTTACGGTTATGTTGAGGGCTAGGGTTAGAGATCCGGTTAGGGTTACGATTGGACCTAGGGTTAGGGTTATGTTGAGGGGTAGGGTTAGAGATCCGGTTAGGGTTACGATTGGACCTAGGGTTAGGGTTATGTTGAGGGCTAGGGTTAGAGATCCGGTTAGGGTTACGATTGGTCCTAGGGTTAGGGTTATGTTGAGGGCTAGGGTTAGAGATCCGGTTAGGGTTACGATTGGACCTAGGGTTAGGGTTATGTTGAGGGCTAGGGTTAGAGAGACGGTTAGGGTTACGATTGGACCTAGGGTTAGCGTTATGTTGACGGCTAGGGCTAGAGATGCCGTTACGGTTACGATTGGACCTAGGGTTAGGGTTATGTTGAAGGTTAGGGTTAGAGATCCGGTTAGGGTTACGATTGGACCTAGGGTTAGCGTTATGTTGAGGGCTAGGGTTAGAGATCCGGTCTGGGTTACGATTGGACCTAGGGTTAGGGTTATGTTGAGGGCTAGGGTTAGAGATCCGGTTAGGGTTACGATTGGACCTAGGGTTAGGGTTATGTTGAGGGCTAGGGTTAGAGATCCGGTTAGGGTTACGATTGGACCTAGGGTTAGGGTTATGTTGAGGGCTAGGGTTAGAGATCCGGTTAGGGTTACGATTGGACCTAGGGTTAGGGTTATGTTGAGGGCTAGGGTTAGAGATCCGGTTAGGGTTACGATTGGACCTAGGGTTAGGGTTATGTTGAGGGCTAGGGTTAGAGATCCGGTTAGGGTTACGATTGGACCTAGGGTTAGGGTTATGTTGTGGGCTAGGGTTAGAGAGACGGTTAGGGTTACGATTGGACCTAGGGTTAGGGTTATGTTGACGGCTAGGGTTAGAGATGCCGTTAGGGTTACGATTGGACCTAGGGTTAGGGTTATGTTGAGGGCTAGGGTTAGAGATCCGGTTAGGGTTACGATTGGACCTAGGGTTAGTGTTATGTTGAGGGCTAGTTTTAGAGATCCGGTTAGGGTTACGATTGGACCTAGGGTTAGGGTTATGTTGTGGGCTAGGGTTAGAGAGACGGTTAGGGTTACGATTGGACCTAGGGTTAGGGTTATGTTGAGGGCTAGGGTTAGAGATCCGGTCTGGGTTACGATTGGACCTAGGGTTAGGGTTATGTTGAGGGCTAGGGTTAGAGATGCGGTTAGGGTTACGATTGGACCTAGGGTTAGGGTTATGTTGAGGGCTAGGGTTAGAGATCCGGTTAGGGTTACGATTGGACCTAGGGTTAGGGTTATGTTGAGGGCTAGGGTTAGAGATCCTGTTAGGGTTACGATTGGACCTAGGGTTAGGGTTATGTTGAGGGCTAGGGTTAGAGATGCGGTTAGGGTTACGATTGGACCTAGGGTTAGGGTTATGTTGAGGGCTAGGGTTAGAGATCCGGTTAGGGTTACGATTGGACCTAGGGTTAGGGTTATGTTGAGGGCTAGGGTTAGAGATGCGGTTAGGGTTACGATTGGACCTAGGGTTAGGGTTATGTTGAGGGCTAGGGTTAGACATCCGGTTAGGGTTACGATTGGACCTAGGGTTAGGGTTATGTTGAGGGCTAGGGTTAGAGATGCGTTTAGGGTTACGATTGGACCTAGTGTTAGGGTTATGTTGAGGGCTCGGGTTAGAGATGCGTTTAGGGTTACGATTGGACCTAGTGTTAGGGTTATGTTGAGGGCTAGTGTTAGAGATCCGGTTAGGGTTACGATTGGACCTAGGGTTAGGGTTATGTTGACTGCTAGTGTTAGAGATGCCGTTAGGTTACGATTGGACCTAGGGTTAGGGTTATGTTGAGGGCTAGGGTTAGAGATCCGGTTAGGGTTACGATTGGACCTAGAGTTAGGGTTATGTTGAGTGCTAGGGTTAGAGATCCGGTTAGGGTTACGATTGGACCTAGGGTTAGGGTTTGGTTGAGGGCTAGGGTTAGAGATACGGTTAGGGTTACGATTGGACCTAGGGTTAGGGTTATGTTGAGGGCTAGGGTTAGAGATCCGGTTAGGGGTACGATTGGACCTAGGGTTAGGGTTATGTTGAGGGCTAGGGTTAAAGATCCGGTTAGTGTTACGATTGGACCTAGGGTTAGGGTTATGTTGAGGGCTAGGGTTAGAGATCCGGTTAGGGGTACGATTGGACCTAGGGTTAGGGTTATGTTGAGGGCTAGGGTTAAAGATCCGGTTAGTGTTACGATTGGACCTAGGGTTAGGGTTATGTTGAGGGCTAGGGTTAGAGATCCCGTTAGGGTTACTATTGGACCTAGGGTTAGGGTTATGTTGAGGGCTAGGGTTAGAGATGCCGTTAGGGTTACGATTGGACCTAGGGTTAGGGTTATGTTGAGGGCTAGGGTTAGAGCTGCCGTTAGGGCTGCGATTGGACCTAGGGTTAGGGTTATGTTGAGGGTTAGGGTTAGAGATCCGGTTAGGGTTACGATTGGACCTGGTGTTAGCGTTATGTTGAGGGCTAGGGTTTGAGATCCGGTTAGGGTTACGATTGGTCCTAGGGTTAGGGTTATGTTCAGGGCTAGGGTTAGAGAGACGGTTAGGGTTACGATTGGACCTAGGGTTAGCGTTATGTTGACGGCTAGGGCTAGAGATGCCGTTAGGGTTACGATTGGACCTAGGGTTAGGGTTATGTTGAAGGTTAGGGTTAGAGATCCGGTTAGGGTTACGATTGGACCTAGGGTTAGCGTTATGTTGAGGGCTAGGGTTAGAGATCCGGTCTGGGTTACGATTGGACCTAGGGTTAGGGTTATGTTGAGGGCTAGGGTTAGAGATCCGGTTAGGGTTACGATTGGACCTAGGGTTAGGGTTATGTTGAGGGCTAGGGTTAGAGATCCGGTTAGGGTTACGATTGGACCTAGGGTTAGGGTTATGTTGAGGGCTAGGGTTAGAGATCCGGTTAGGGTTACGATTGGACCTAGGGTTAGGGTTATGTTGAGGGCTAGGGTTAGAGATCCGGTTAGGGTTACGATTGGACCTAGGGTTAGGTTTATGTTGAGGGCTAGGGTTAGAGATCCGGTTAGGGTTACGATTGGACCTAGGGTTAGGGTTATGTTGACGGCTAGGGTTAGAGATGCCGTTAGGGTTACGATTGGACCTAGGGTTAGGGTTATGTTGAGGGCTAGGGTTAGAGATCCGGTTAGGGTTACGATTGGACCTAGGGTTAGGGTTATGTTGAGGGCTAGTTTTAGAGATCCGGTTAGGGTTACGATTGGACCTAGGGTTAGGGTTATGTTGTGGGCTAGGGTTAGAGAGACGGTTAGGGTTACGATTGGACCTAGGGTTAGGGTTATGTTGAGGGCTAGGGTTAGAGATCCGGTCTGGGTTACGATTGGACCTAGGGTTAGGGTTATGTTGAGGGCTAGGGTTAGAGATGCGGTTAGGGTTACGATTGGACCTAGGGTTAGGGTTATGTTGAGGGCTAGGGTTAGAGATCCGGTTAGGGTTACGATTGGACCTAGGGTTAGGGTTATGTTGAGGGCTAGGGTTAGAGATGCGGTTAGGGTTACGATTGGACCTAGGGTTAGGGTTATGTTGAGGGCTAGGGTTAGAGATCCGGTTAGGGTTACGATTGGACCTAGGGTTAGGGTTATGTTGAGGGCTAGGGTTAGAGATGCGGTTAGGGTTACGATTGGACCTAGGGTTAGGGTTATGTTGAGGGCTAGGGTTAGGCATCCGGTTAGGGTTACGATTGGACCTAGGGTTAGGGTTATGTTGAGGGCTAGGGTTAGAGATGCGTTTAGGGTTACGATTGGACCTAGTGTTAGGGTTATGTTGAGGGCTCGGGTTAGAGATGCGTTTAGGGTTACGATTGGACCTAGTGTTAGGGTTATGTTGAGGGCTAGTGTTAGAGATCCGGTTAGGGTTACGATTGGACCTAGGGTTAGGGTTATGTTGACTGCTAGTGTTAGAGATGCCGTTAGGGTTACGATTGGACCTAGGGTTAGGGTTATGTTGAGGGCTAGGGTTAGAGATCCGGTTAGGGTTACGATTGGACCTAGAGTTAGGGTTATGTTGAGGGCTAGGGTTAGAGATCCGGTTAGGGTTACGATTGGACCTAGGGTTAGGGTTTGGTTGAGGGCTAGGGTTAGAGATCCGGTTAGGGTTACGATTGGACCTAGGGTTAGGGTTATGTTGAGGGCTAGGGTTAGAGATCCGGTTAGGGTTACGATTGGACCTAGGGTTAGGGTTATGTTGAGGGCTAGGGTTAGAGATCCGGTTAGGGGTACGATTGGACCTAGGGTTAGGGTTATGGTGAGGGCTAGGGTTAAAGATCCGGTTAGTGTTACGATTGGACCTAGGGTTAGGGTTATGTTGAGGGCTAGGGTTAGAGATCCGGTTACGGTTACGATTGGACCTAGGGTTAGGGTTATGTTGAGGGCTAGGGTTAGAGATCCCGTTAGGGTTACTATTGGACCTAGGGTTAGGGTTATGTTGAGGGCTAGGGTTAGAGATGCCGTTAGGGTTACGATTGGACCTAGGGTTAGGGTTATGTTGAGGGCTAGGGTTAGAGATCCGGTTAGGGTTACGATTGGACCTAGAGTTAGGGTTATGTTGAGGGCTAGGGTTAGAGATCCGGTTAGGGTTACGATTGGACCTAGGGTTAGGGTTTGGTTGAGGGCTTGGGTTAGAGATCCGGTTAGGGTTACGATTGGACCTAGGGTTAGGGTTATGTTGAGGGCTAGGGTTAGAGATCCGGTTAGGGTTACGATTGGACCTAGGGTTAGGGTTATGTTGAGGGCTAGGGTTAGAGATCCGGTTAGGGGTACGATTGGACCTAGGGTTAGGGTTATGGTGAGGGCTAGGGTTAAAGATCCGGTTAGTGTTACGATTGGACCTAGGGTTAGGGTTATGTTGAGGGCTAGGGTTAGAGATCCGGTTACGGTTACGATTGGACCTAGGGTTAGGGTTATGTTGAGGGCTAGGGTTAGAGATCCCGTTAGGGTTACTATTGGACCTAGGGTTAGGGTTATGTTGAGGGCTAGGGTTAGAGATCCGGTTAGGGTTACGATTGGACCTAGGGTTAGGGTTATGTTGAGGGCTAGGGTTAGAGATCCGGTTAGGGTTACGATTGGACCTAGGGTTAGGGTTATGTTGAGGGCTAGGGTTAGAGATCCGGTTAGGGGTACGATTGGACCTAGGGTTAGGGTTATGGTGAGGGCTAGGGTTAGAGATCCGGTTAGGGTTACGATTGGACCTAGAGTTAGGGTTATGTTGAGTGCTAGGGTTAGAGATCCGGTTAGGGTTACGATTGGACCTAGGGTTAGGGTTTGGTTGAGGGCTAGGGTTAGAGATACGGTTAGGGTTACGATTGGACCTAGGGTTAGGGTTATGTTGAGGGCTAGGGTTAGAGATCCGGTTAGGGGTACGATTGGACCTAGGGTTAGGGTTATGTTGAGGGCTAGGGTTAAAGATCCGGTTAGTGTTACGATTGGACCTAGGGTTAGGGTTATGTTGAGGGCTAGGGTTAGAGATCCGGTTAGGGGTACGATTGGACCTAGGGTTAGGGTTATGTTGAGGGCTAGGGTTAAAGATCCGGTTAGTGTTACGATTGGACCTAGGGTTAGGGTTATGTTGAGGGCTAGGGTTAGAGATCCCGTTAGGGTTACTATTGGACCTAGGGTTAGGGTTATGTTGAGGGCTAGGGTTAGAGATGCCGTTAGGGTTACGATTGGACCTAGGGTTAGGGTTATGTTGAGGGCTAGGGTTAGAGCTGCCGTTAGGGCTGCGATTGGACCTAGGGTTAGGGTTATGTTGAGGGTTAGGGTTAGAGATCCGGTTAGGGTTACGATTGGACCTGGTGTTAGCGTTATGTTGAGGGCTAGGGTTTGAGATCCGGTTAGGGTTACGATTGGTCCTAGGGTTAGGGTTATGTTCAGGGCTAGGGTTAGAGAGACGGTTAGGGTTACGATTGGACCTAGGGTTAGCGTTATGTTGACGGCTAGGGCTAGAGATGCCGTTAGGGTTACGATTGGACCTAGGGTTAGGGTTATGTTGAAGGTTAGGGTTAGAGATCCGGTTAGGGTTACGATTGGACCTAGGGTTAGCGTTATGTTGAGGGCTAGGGTTAGAGATCCGGTCTGGGTTACGATTGGACCTAGGGTTAGGGTTATGTTGACGGCTAGGGTTAGAGATGCCGTTAGGGTTACGATTGGACCTAGGGTTAGGGTTATGTTGAGGGCTAGGGTTAGAGATCCGGTTAGGGTTACGATTGGACCTAGGGTTAGGGTTATGTTGAGGGCTAGTTTTAGAGATCCGGTTAGGGTTACGATTGGACCTAGGGTTAGGGTTATGTTGTGGGCTAGGGTTAGAGAGACGGTTAGGGTTACGATTGGACCTAGGGTTAGGGTTATGTTGAGGGCTAGGGTTAGAGATCCGGTCTGGGTTACGATTGGACCTAGGGTTAGGGTTATGTTGAGGGCTAGGGTTAGAGATGCGGTTAGGGTTACGATTGGACCTAGGGTTAGGGTTATGTTGAGGGCTAGGGTTAGAGATCCGGTTAGGGTTACGATTGGACCTAGGGTTAGGGTTATGTTGAGGGCTAGGGTTAGAGATCCTGTTAGGGTTACGATTGGACCTAGGGTTAGGGTTATGTTGAGGGCTAGGGTTAGAGATGCGGTTAGGGTTACGATTGGACCTAGGGTTAGGGTTATGTTGAGGGCTAGGGTTAGAGATCCGGTTAGGGTTACGATTGGACCTAGGGTTAGGGTTATGTTGAGGGCTAGGGTTAGAGATGCGGTTAGGGTTACGATTGGACCTAGGGTTAGGGTTATGTTGAGGGCTAGGGTTAGACATCCGGTTAGGGTTACGATTGGACCTAGGGTTAGGGTTATGTTGAGGGCTAGGGTTAGAGATGCGTTTAGGGTTACGATTGGACCTAGTGTTAGGGTTATGTTGAGGGCTCGGGTTAGAGATGCGTTTAGGGTTACGATTGGACCTAGTGTTAGGGTTATGTTGAGGGCTAGTGTTAGAGATCCGGTTAGGGTTACGATTGGACCTAGGGTTAGGGTTATGTTGACTGCTAGTGTTAGAGATGCCGTTAGGTTACGATTGGACCTAGGGTTAGGGTTATGTTGAGGGCTAGGGTTAGAGATCCGGTTAGGGTTACGATTGGACCTAGAGTTAGGGTTATGTTGAGTGCTAGGGTTAGAGATCCGGTTAGGGTTACGATTGGACCTAGGGTTAGGGTTTGGTTGAGGGCTAGGGTTAGAGATACGGTTAGGGTTACGATTGGACCTAGGGTTAGGGTTATGTTGAGGGCTAGGGTTAGAGATCCGGTTAGGGGTACGATTGGACCTAGGGTTAGGGTTATGTTGAGGGCTAGGGTTAAAGATCCGGTTAGTGTTACGATTGGACCTAGGGTTAGGGTTATGTTGAGGGCTAGGGTTAGAGATCCGGTTAGGGGTACGATTGGACCTAGGGTTAGGGTTATGTTGAGGGCTAGGGTTAAAGATCCGGTTAGTGTTACGATTGGACCTAGGGTTAGGGTTATGTTGAGGGCTAGGGTTAGAGATCCCGTTAGGGTTACTATTGGACCTAGGGTTAGGGTTATGTTGAGGGCTAGGGTTAGAGATGCCGTTAGGGTTACGATTGGACCTAGGGTTAGGGTTATGTTGAGGGCTAGGGTTAGAGCTGCCGTTAGGGCTGCGATTGGACCTAGGGTTAGGGTTATGTTGAGGGTTAGGGTTAGAGATCCGGTTAGGGTTACGATTGGACCTGGTGTTAGCGTTATGTTGAGGGCTAGGGTTTGAGATCCGGTTAGGGTTACGATTGGTCCTAGGGTTAGGGTTATGTTCAGGGCTAGGGTTAGAGAGACGGTTAGGGTTACGATTGGACCTAGGGTTAGCGTTATGTTGACGGCTAGGGCTAGAGATGCCGTTAGGGTTACGATTGGACCTAGGGTTAGGGTTATGTTGAAGGTTAGGGTTAGAGATCCGGTTAGGGTTACGATTGGACCTAGGGTTAGCGTTATGTTGAGGGCTAGGGTTAGAGATCCGGTCTGGGTTACGATTGGACCTAGGGTTAGGGTTATGTTGAGGGCTAGGGTTAGAGATCCGGTTAGGGTTACGATTGGACCTAGGGTTAGGGTTATGTTGAGGGCTAGGGTTAGAGATCCGGTTAGGGTTACGATTGGACCTAGGGTTAGGGTTATGTTGAGGGCTAGGGTTAGAGATCCGGTTAGGGTTACGATTGGACCTAGGGTTAGGGTTATGTTGAGGGCTAGGGTTAGAGATCCGGTTAGGGTTACGATTGGACCTAGGGTTAGGTTTATGTTGAGGGCTAGGGTTAGAGATCCGGTTAGGGTTACGATTGGACCTAGGGTTAGGGTTATGTTGACGGCTAGGGTTAGAGATGCCGTTAGGGTTACGATTGGACCTAGGGTTAGGGTTATGTTGAGGGCTAGGGTTAGAGATCCGGTTAGGGTTACGATTGGACCTAGGGTTAGGGTTATGTTGAGGGCTAGTTTTAGAGATCCGGTTAGGGTTACGATTGGACCTAGGGTTAGGGTTATGTTGTGGGCTAGGGTTAGAGAGACGGTTAGGGTTACGATTGGACCTAGGGTTAGGGTTATGTTGAGGGCTAGGGTTAGAGATCCGGTCTGGGTTACGATTGGACCTAGGGTTAGGGTTATGTTGAGGGCTAGGGTTAGAGATGCGGTTAGGGTTACGATTGGACCTAGGGTTAGGGTTATGTTGAGGGCTAGGGTTAGAGATCCGGTTAGGGTTACGATTGGACCTAGGGTTAGGGTTATGTTGAGGGCTAGGGTTAGAGATGCGGTTAGGGTTACGATTGGACCTAGGGTTAGGGTTATGTTGAGGGCTAGGGTTAGAGATCCGGTTAGGGTTACGATTGGACCTAGGGTTAGGGTTATGTTGAGGGCTAGGGTTAGAGATGCGGTTAGGGTTACGATTGGACCTAGGGTTAGGGTTATGTTGAGGGCTAGGGTTAGGCATCCGGTTAGGGTTACGATTGGACCTAGGGTTAGGGTTATGTTGAGGGCTAGGGTTAGAGATGCGTTTAGGGTTACGATTGGACCTAGTGTTAGGGTTATGTTGAGGGCTCGGGTTAGAGATGCGTTTAGGGTTACGATTGGACCTAGTGTTAGGGTTATGTTGAGGGCTAGTGTTAGAGATCCGGTTAGGGTTACGATTGGACCTAGGGTTAGGGTTATGTTGACTGCTAGTGTTAGAGATGCCGTTAGGGTTACGATTGGACCTAGGGTTAGGGTTATGTTGAGGGCTAGGGTTAGAGATCCGGTTAGGGTTACGATTGGACCTAGAGTTAGGGTTATGTTGAGGGCTAGGGTTAGAGATCCGGTTAGGGTTACGATTGGACCTAGGGTTAGGGTTTGGTTGAGGGCTAGGGTTAGAGATCCGGTTAGGGTTACGATTGGACCTAGGGTTAGGGTTATGTTGAGGGCTAGGGTTAGAGATCCGGTTAGGGTTACGATTGGACCTAGGGTTAGGGTTATGTTGAGGGCTAGGGTTAGAGATCCGGTTAGGGGTACGATTGGACCTAGGGTTAGGGTTATGGTGAGGGCTAGGGTTAAAGATCCGGTTAGTGTTACGATTGGACCTAGGGTTAGGGTTATGTTGAGGGCTAGGGTTAGAGATCCGGTTACGGTTACGATTGGACCTAGGGTTAGGGTTATGTTGAGGGCTAGGGTTAGAGATCCCGTTAGGGTTACTATTGGACCTAGGGTTAGGGTTATGTTGAGGGCTAGGGTTAGAGATGCCGTTAGGGTTACGATTGGACCTAGGGTTAGGGTTATGTTGAGGGCTAGGGTTAGAGATCCGGTTAGGGTTACGATTGGACCTAGAGTTAGGGTTATGTTGAGGGCTAGGGTTAGAGATCCGGTTAGGGTTACGATTGGACCTAGGGTTAGGGTTTGGTTGAGGGCTTGGGTTAGAGATCCGGTTAGGGTTACGATTGGACCTAGGGTTAGGGTTATGTTGAGGGCTAGGGTTAGAGATCCGGTTAGGGTTACGATTGGACCTAGGGTTAGGGTTATGTTGAGGGCTAGGGTTAGAGATCCGGTTAGGGGTACGATTGGACCTAGGGTTAGGGTTATGGTGAGGGCTAGGGTTAAAGATCCGGTTAGTGTTACGATTGGACCTAGGGTTAGGGTTATGTTGAGGGCTAGGGTTAGAGATCCGGTTACGGTTACGATTGGACCTAGGGTTAGGGTTATGTTGAGGGCTAGGGTTAGAGATCCCGTTAGGGTTACTATTGGACCTAGGGTTAGGGTTATGTTGAGGGCTAGGGTTAGAGATCCGGTTAGGGTTACGATTGGACCTAGGGTTAGGGTTATGTTGAGGGCTAGGGTTAGAGATCCGGTTAGGGTTACGATTGGACCTAGGGTTAGGGTTATGTTGAGGGCTAGGGTTAGAGATCCGGTTAGGGGTACGATTGGACCTAGGGTTAGGGTTATGGTGAGGGCTAGGGTTAGAGATCCGGTTAGGGTTACGATTGGACCTAGAGTTAGGGTTATGTTGAGTGCTAGGGTTAGAGATCCGGTTAGGGTTACGATTGGACCTAGGGTTAGGGTTTGGTTGAGGGCTAGGGTTAGAGATACGGTTAGGGTTACGATTGGACCTAGGGTTAGGGTTATGTTGAGGGCTAGGGTTAGAGATCCGGTTAGGGGTACGATTGGACCTAGGGTTAGGGTTATGTTGAGGGCTAGGGTTAAAGATCCGGTTAGTGTTACGATTGGACCTAGGGTTAGGGTTATGTTGAGGGCTAGGGTTAGAGATCCGGTTAGGGGTACGATTGGACCTAGGGTTAGGGTTATGTTGAGGGCTAGGGTTAAAGATCCGGTTAGTGTTACGATTGGACCTAGGGTTAGGGTTATGTTGAGGGCTAGGGTTAGAGATCCCGTTAGGGTTACTATTGGACCTAGGGTTAGGGTTATGTTGAGGGCTAGGGTTAGAGATGCCGTTAGGGTTACGATTGGACCTAGGGTTAGGGTTATGTTGAGGGCTAGGGTTAGAGCTGCCGTTAGGGCTGCGATTGGACCTAGGGTTAGGGTTATGTTGAGGGTTAGGGTTAGAGATCCGGTTAGGGTTACGATTGGACCTGGTGTTAGCGTTATGTTGAGGGCTAGGGTTTGAGATCCGGTTAGGGTTACGATTGGTCCTAGGGTTAGGGTTATGTTCAGGGCTAGGGTTAGAGAGACGGTTAGGGTTACGATTGGACCTAGGGTTAGCGTTATGTTGACGGCTAGGGCTAGAGATGCCGTTAGGGTTACGATTGGACCTAGGGTTAGGGTTATGTTGAAGGTTAGGGTTAGAGATCCGGTTAGGGTTACGATTGGACCTAGGGTTAGCGTTATGTTGAGGGCTAGGGTTAGAGATCCGGTCTGGGTTACGATTGGACCTAGGGTTAGGGTTATGTTGAGGGCTAGGGTTAGAGATCCGGTTAGGGTTACGATTGGACCTAGGGTTAGGGTTATGTTGAGGGCTAGGGTTAGAGATCCGGTTAGGGTTACGATTGGACCTAGGGTTAGGGTTATGTTGAGGGCTAGGGTTAGAGATCCGGTTAGGGTTACGATTGGACCTAGGGTTAGGGTTATGTTGAGGGCTAGGGTTAGAGATCCGGTTAGGGTTACGATTGGACCTAGGGTTAGGTTTATGTTGAGGGCTAGGGTTAGAGATCCGGTTAGGGTTACGATTGGACCTAGGGTTAGGGTTATGTTGACGGCTAGGGTTAGAGATGCCGTTAGGGTTACGATTGGACCTAGGGTTAGGGTTATGTTGAGGGCTAGGGTTAGAGATCCGGTTAGGGTTACGATTGGACCTAGGGTTAGGGTTATGTTGAGGGCTAGTTTTAGAGATCCGGTTAGGGTTACGATTGGACCTAGGGTTAGGGTTATGTTGTGGGCTAGGGTTAGAGAGACGGTTAGGGTTACGATTGGACCTAGGGTTAGGGTTATGTTGAGGGCTAGGGTTAGAGATCCGGTCTGGGTTACGATTGGACCTAGGGTTAGGGTTATGTTGAGGGCTAGGGTTAGAGATGCGGTTAGGGTTACGATTGGACCTAGGGTTAGGGTTATGTTGAGGGCTAGGGTTAGAGATCCGGTTAGGGTTACGATTGGACCTAGGGTTAGGGTTATGTTGAGGGCTAGGGTTAGAGATGCGGTTAGGGTTACGATTGGACCTAGGGTTAGGGTTATGTTGAGGGCTAGGGTTAGAGATCCGGTTAGGGTTACGATTGGACCTAGGGTTAGGGTTATGTTGAGGGCTAGGGTTAGAGATGCGGTTAGGGTTACGATTGGACCTAGGGTTAGGGTTATGTTGAGGGCTAGGGTTAGGCATCCGGTTAGGGTTACGATTGGACCTAGGGTTAGGGTTATGTTGAGGGCTAGGGTTAGAGATGCGTTTAGGGTTACGATTGGACCTAGTGTTAGGGTTATGTTGAGGGCTCGGGTTAGAGATGCGTTTAGGGTTACGATTGGACCTAGTGTTAGGGTTATGTTGAGGGCTAGTGTTAGAGATCCGGTTAGGGTTACGATTGGACCTAGGGTTAGGGTTATGTTGACTGCTAGTGTTAGAGATGCCGTTAGGGTTACGATTGGACCTAGGGTTAGGGTTATGTTGAGGGCTAGGGTTAGAGATCCGGTTAGGGTTACGATTGGACCTAGAGTTAGGGTTATGTTGAGGGCTAGGGTTAGAGATCCGGTTAGGGTTACGATTGGACCTAGGGTTAGGGTTTGGTTGAGGGCTAGGGTTAGAGATCCGGTTAGGGTTACGATTGGACCTAGGGTTAGGGTTATGTTGAGGGCTAGGGTTAGAGATCCGGTTAGGGTTACGATTGGACCTAGGGTTAGGGTTATGTTGAGGGCTAGGGTTAGAGATCCGGTTAGGGGTACGATTGGACCTAGGGTTAGGGTTATGGTGAGGGCTAGGGTTAAAGATCCGGTTAGTGTTACGATTGGACCTAGGGTTAGGGTTATGTTGAGGGCTAGGGTTAGAGATCCGGTTACGGTTACGATTGGACCTAGGGTTAGGGTTATGTTGAGGGCTAGGGTTAGAGATCCCGTTAGGGTTACTATTGGACCTAGGGTTAGGGTTATGTTGAGGGCTAGGGTTAGAGATGCCGTTAGGGTTACGATTGGACCTAGGGTTAGGGTTATGTTGAGGGCTAGGGTTAGAGATCCGGTTAGGGTTACGATTGGACCTAGAGTTAGGGTTATGTTGAGGGCTAGGGTTAGAGATCCGGTTAGGGTTACGATTGGACCTAGGGTTAGGGTTTGGTTGAGGGCTAGGGTTAGAGATCCGGTTAGGGTTACGATTGGACCTAGGGTTAGGGTTATGTTGAGGGCTAGGGTTAGAGATCCGGTTAGGGTTACGATTGGACCTAGGGTTAGGGTTATGTTGAGGGCTAGGGTTAGAGATCCGGTTAGGGGTACGATTGGACCTAGGGTTAGGGTTATGGTGAGGGCTAGGGTTAAAGATCCGGTTAGTGTTACGATTGGACCTAGGGTTAGGGTTATGTTGAGGGCTAGGGTTAGAGATCCGGTTACGGTTACGATTGGACCTAGGGTTAGGGTTATGTTGAGGGCTAGGGTTAGAGATCCCGTTAGGGTTACTATTGGACCTAGGGTTAGGGTTATGTTGAGGGCTAGGGTTAGAGATCCGGTTAGGGTTACGATTGGACCTAGGGTTAGGGTTATGTTGAGGGCTAGGGTTAGAGATCCGGTTAGGGTTACGATTGGACCTAGGGTTAGGGTTATGTTGAGGGCTAGGGTTAGAGATCCGGTTAGGGGTACGATTGGACCTAGGGTTAGGGTTATGGTGAGGGCTAGGGTTAGAGATCCGGTTAGGGTTACGATTGGACCTAGAGTTAGGGTTATGTTGAGTGCTAGGGTTAGAGATCCGGTTAGGGTTACGATTGGACCTAGGGTTAGGGTTATGTTGAGGGCTAGGGTTAGAGATGCCGTTAGGGTTACGATTGGACCTAGGGTTAGGGTTATGTTGAGGGCTAGGGTTAGAGATGCCGTTAGGGTTACGATTGGACCTAGGGTTAGGGTTATGTTGAGGGCTAGGGTTAGAGCTGCCGTTAGGGTTGCGATTGGACCTAGGGTTAGGGTTATGTTGAGGGTTAGGGTTAGAGATCCGGTTAGGGTTACGATTGGACCTGGTGTTAGCGTTATGTTGAGGGCTAGGGTTTGAGATCCGGTTAGGGTTACGATTGGACCTAGAGTTAGGGTTATGTTGAGTGCTAGGGTTAGAGATCCGGTTAGGGTTACGATTGGACCTAGGGTTAGGGTTTGGTTGAGGGCTAGGGTTAGAGATACGGTTAGGGTTACGATTGGACCTAGGGTTAGTGTTATGTTGAGGGCTAGGGTTAGAGATCCGGTTAGGGTTACGATTGGACCTAGGGTTAGGGTTATGTTGAGGGCTAGGGTTAGAGATCCGGTTAGGGGTACGATTGGACCTAGGGTTAGGGTTATGTTGACTGCTAGTGTTAGAGATGCCGTTAGGGTTACGATTGGACCTAGGGTTAGGTTATGTTGAGGGCTAGGGTTAGAGATCCGGTTAGGGTTACGATTGGACCTAGAGTTAGGGTTATGTTGAGGGCTAGGGTTAGAGATCCGGTTAGGGTTACGATTGGACCTAGGGTTAGGGTTTGGTTGAGGGCTAGGGTTAGAGATCCGGTTAGGGTTACGATTGGACCTAGGGTTAGGGTTATGTTGAGGGCTAGGGTTAGAGATCCGGTTAGGGTTACGATTGGACCTAGGGTTAGGGTTATGTTGAGGGCTAGGGTTAGAGATCCGGTTAGGGGTACGATTGGACCTAGGGTTAGGGTTATGGTGAGGGCTAGGGTTAAAGATCCGGTTAGTGTTACGATTGGACCTAGGGTTAGGGTTATGTTGAGGGCTAGGGTTAGAGATCCGGTTACGGTTACGATTGGACCTAGGGTTAGGGTTATGTTGAGGGCTAGGGTTAGAGATCCCGTTAGGGTTACTATTGGACCTAGGGTTAGGGTTATGTTGAGGGCTAGGGTTAGAGATGCCGTTAGGGTTACGATTGGACCTAGGGTTAGGGTTATGTTGAGGGCTAGGGTTAGAGCTGCCGTTAGGGTTGCGATTGGACCTAGGGTTAGGGTTATGTTGAGGGTTAGGGTTAGAGATCCGGTTAGGGTTACGATTGGACCTGGTGTTAGCGTTATGTTGAGGGCTAGGGTTTGAGATCCGGTTAGGGTTACGATTGGACCTAGAGTTAGGGTTATGTTGAGTGCTAGGGTTAGAGATCCGGTTAGGGTTACGATTGGACCTAGGGTTAGGGTTTGGTTGAGGGCTAGGGTTAGAGATACGGTTAGGGTTACGATTGGACCTAGGGTTAGGGTTATGTTGAGGGCTAGGGTTAGAGATCCGGTTAGGGTTACGATTGGACCTAGGGTTAGGGTTATGTTGAGGGCTAGGGTTAGAGATCCGGTTAGGGGTACGATTGGACCTAGGGTTAGGGTTATGTTGAGGGCTAGGGTTAAAGATCCGGTTAGTGTTACGATTGGACCTAGGGTTAGGGTTATGTTGAGGGCTAGGGTTAGAGATCCGGTTAGGGGTACGATTGGACCTAGGGTTAGGGTTATGTTGAGGGCTAGGGTTAAAGATCCGGTTAGTGTTACGATTGGACCTAGGGTTAGGGTTATGTTGAGGGCTAGGGTTAGAGATCCCGTTAGGGTTACTATTGGACCTAGGGTTAGGGTTATGTTGAGGGCTAGGGTTAGAGATCCGGTTGGGGTTACGATTGGACCTAGGGTTAGGGTTATGTTGAGGGCTAGGGTTAGAGATCCGGTTAGGGTTACGATTGTACCTAGGGTTAGGGTTATGTTGAGGGCTAGGGTTAGAGATCCGGTTGGGGTTACGATTGGACCTAGGGTTAGGGTTATGTTGAGGGCTAGGGTTAGAGATCCGGTTAGGGTTACGATTGGACCTCGGTTTAGGGTTATGTTGAGGGTTAGGGTTAGAGATCCGGTTAGGGTTACCATTGGACCTAGGGTTAGGGTTATGTTGAGGGCTAGGGTTAGAGATCCGGTTAGGGTTAAGATTGGACCTAGGGTTAGGGTTATGTTGAGGGCTAGGTATACAGATCCGGTTAGGGTTCCGATTGGACCTCGCGTTAGGGTTAGTTGAGGGCTAGGGTTAGAGATCCGGTTAGGGTTCCGATTGGACCTAGGGTTAGGGTTATGTTGAGGGCTAGGGTTAGAGATCCGGTTAGGGTTACGATTGGACCTAGGGTTAGGGTTATGTTGAGCGCTAGGGTTAGAGATCCGGTTATGCTTACGATTGGACCTAGAGTTAGGGTTATGTTGAGGGCTAGGGTTAGAGATCCGGTTAGGGTTACGATTGGACCTAGGGTTAGGGTTATGTTGAGGGCTAGGGTTAGAGATCCGGTTAGGGTTACGATTGGACCTAGGGTTAGGGTTATGTTGAGGGCTAGGGTTAGAGATCCGGTTAGGGTTACGATTGGACCTAGGGTTAGGGTTATGTTGAGGGCTAGGGTTAGAGTTCCGGTTAGGGTTCCGATTGGACCTAGGGTTAGGGTTATGTTGAGGCCTAGGGTTAGAGACCCGGTTAGGGTTACGATTGGACCTTGGGTTAGGGTTATGTTGAGGGCTAGGGTTAGAGATCCGGTTATGCTTACGATTGGACTTAGGGTTAGGGTTATGTTGAGGGCTAGGGTTAGAGATCCGGTTAGGGTTACGATTGGACCTAGGGTTAGGGTTATGTTGAGGGCTAGGGTTAGAGATCCGGTTATGCTTACGATTGGACCTAGGGTTAGGGTTATGTTGAGGGCTAGGGTTAGAGATCCGGTTAGGGTTACGATTGGACCTAGGGTTAGGGTTATGTTGAGGGCTAGGGTTAGAGATCCGGTTAGGGTTACGATTGGACCTAGGGTTAGGGTTATGTTGAGGGCTAGGGTTAGAGATCCGGTTAGGGTTACGATTGGACCTAGGGTTAGGGTTATGTTGAGGGCTAGGGTTAGAGATCCGGTTAGGGTTCCGATTGGACCTAGGGTTAGGGTTATGTTGAGGGCTAGGGTTAGAGACCCGGTTAGGGTTACGATTGGACCTAGGGTTAGGGTTATGTTGAGGGCTAGGGTTAGAGATCCGGCTAGGGTTACGATTGGACCTAGGGTTAGGGTTATGTTGAGGGATAGGGTTAGAGATCCGGTTAGGGTTACGATTGGACCTAGGGTTAGGGTTATGTTGAGGGCTAGGGTTATAGATCCGGTTAGGGTTACGATTGGACCTAGGGTTAGGGTTATGTTGAGGGCTAGGGTTAGAGATCCGGTTAGGGTTACGATTGGACCTAGGGTTAGGGTTATGTTGAGGGCTAGGGTTAGAGATCCGGTTATGCTTACGATTGGACCTAGGGTTAGGGTTATGTTGAGGGCTAGGGTTAGAGATCCGGTTAGGGTTACGATTGTACCTAGGGTTAGGGTTATGTTGAGGGCTAGGGTTAGAGATCCGGTTATGCTTACGATTGGACCTAGGGTTAGGGTTATGTTGAGGGCTAGGGTTAGAGATCCGGTTAGGGTTACGATTGGACCTAGGGTTAGGGTTATGTTGAGGGCTAGGGTTAGAGATCCGGTTAGGGTTACGATTGGACCTAGGGTTAGGGTTATGTTGCGGGCTAGGGTTAGAGATCCGGTTAAGGTTACGATTGGACCTAGGGTTAGGGTTATGTTGAGGGCTAGGGTTAGAGATCCGGTTAGGGTTACGATTGGACCTAGGGTTAGGGTTATGTTGAGGGCTAGGGTTAGAGATCCGGTTAGGGTTACGATTGGACCTAGGGTTAGGGTTATGTTGAGGGCTAGGGTTAGAGATCCGGTTAGGGTTACGATTGGACCTAGGGTTAGGTTTATGTTGAGGGCTAGGGTTAGAGATCCGGTTAGGGTTACGATTGGACCTAGGGTTAGGGTTATGTTGACGGCTAGGGTTAGAGATGCCGTTAGGGTTACGATTGGACCTAGGGTTAGGGTTATGTTGAGGGCTAGGGTTAGAGCTGCCGTTAGGGCTGCGATTGGACCTAGGGTTAGGGTTATGTTGAGGGTTAGGGTTAGAGATCCGGTTAGGGTTACGATTGGACCTGGTGTTAGCGTTATGTTGAGGGCTAGGGTTTGAGATCCGGTTAGGGTTACGATTGGTCCTAGGGTTAGGGTTATGTTCAGGGCTAGGGTTAGAGAGACGGTTAGGGTTACGATTGGACCTAGGGTTAGCGTTATGTTGACGGCTAGGGCTAGAGATGCCGTTAGGGTTACGATTGGACCTAGGGTTAGGGTTATGTTGAAGGTTAGGGTTAGAGATCCGGTTAGGGTTACGATTGGACCTAGGGTTAGCGTTATGTTGAGGGCTAGGGTTAGAGATCCGGTCTGGGTTACGATTGGACCTAGGGTTAGGGTTATGTTGAGGGCTAGGGTTAGAGATCCGGTTAGGGTTACGATTGGACCTAGGGTTAGGGTTATGTTGAGGGCTAGGGTTAGAGATCCGGTTAGGGTTACGATTGGACCTAGGGTTAGGGTTATGTTGAGGGCTAGGGTTAGAGATCCGGTTAGGGTTACGATTGGACCTAGGGTTAGGGTTATGTTGAGGGCTAGGGTTAGAGATCCGGTTAGGGTTACGATTGGACCTAGGGTTAGGTTTATGTTGAGGGCTAGGGTTAGAGATCCGGTTAGGGTTACGATTGGACCTAGGGTTAGGGTTATGTTGACGGCTAGGGTTAGAGATGCCGTTAGGGTTACGATTGGACCTAGGGTTAGGGTTATGTTGAGGGCTAGGGTTAGAGATCCGGTTAGGGTTACGATTGGACCTAGGGTTAGGGTTATGTTGAGGGCTAGTTTTAGAGATCCGGTTAGGGTTACGATTGGACCTAGGGTTAGGGTTATGTTGTGGGCTAGGGTTAGAGAGACGGTTAGGGTTACGATTGGACCTAGGGTTAGGGTTATGTTGAGGGCTAGGGTTAGAGATCCGGTCTGGGTTACGATTGGACCTAGGGTTAGGGTTATGTTGAGGGCTAGGGTTAGAGATGCGGTTAGGGTTACGATTGGACCTAGGGTTAGTGTTATGTTGAGGGCTAGGGTTAGAGATCCGGTTAGGGTTACGATTGGACCTAGGGTTAGGGTTATGTTGAGGGCTAGGGTTAGAGATCCGGTTAGGGTTACGATTGGACCTAGGGTTAGGGTTATGTTGAGGGCTAGGGTTAGAGATGCGGTTAGGGTTACGATTGGACCTAGGGTTAGGGTTATGTTGAGGGCTAGGGTTAGAGATCCGGTTAGGGTTACGATTGGACCTAGGGTTAGGGTTATGTTGAGGGCTAGGGTTAGAGATGCGGTTAGGGTTACGATTGGACCTAGGGTTAGGGTTATGTTGAGGGCTAGGGTTAGGCATCCGGTTAGGGTTACGATTGGACCTAGGGTTAGGGTTATGTTGAGGGCTAGGGTTAGAGATGCGTTTAGGGTTACGATTGGACCTAGTGTTAGGGTTATGTTGAGGGCTCGGGTTAGAGATGCGTTTAGGGTTACGATTGGACCTAGTGTTAGGGTTATGTTGAGGGCTAGTGTTAGAGATCCGGTTAGGGTTACGATTGGACCTAGGGTTAGGGTTATGTTGACTGCTAGTGTTAGAGATGCCGTTAGGGTTACGATTGGACCTAGGGTTAGGGTTATGTTGAGGGCTAGGGTTAGAGATCCGGTTAGGGTTACGATTGGACCTAGAGTTAGGGTTATGTTGAGGGCTAGGGTTAGAGATCCGGTTAGGGTTACGATTGGACCTAGGGTTAGGGTTTGGTTGAGGGCTAGGGTTAGAGATCCGGTTAGGGTTACGATTGGACCTAGGGTTAGGGTTATGTTGAGGGCTAGGGTTAGAGATCCGGTTAGGGTTACGATTGGACCTAGGGTTAGGGTTATGTTGAGGGCTAGGGTTAGAGATCCGGTTAGGGGTACGATTGGACCTAGGGTTAGGGTTATGGTGAGGGCTAGGGTTAAAGATCCGGTTAGTGTTACGATTGGACCTAGGGTTAGGGTTATGTTGAGGGCTAGGGTTAGAGATCCGGTTACGGTTACGATTGGACCTAGGGTTAGGGTTATGTTGAGGGCTAGGGTTAGAGATCCCGTTAGGGTTACTATTGGACCTAGGGTTAGGGTTATGTTGAGGGCTAGGGTTAGAGATGCCGTTAGGGTTACGATTGGACCTAGGGTTAGGGTTATGTTGAGGGCTAGGGTTAGAGCTGCCGTTAGGGTTGCGATTGGACCTAGGGTTAGGGTTATGTTGAGGGTTAGGGTTAGAGATCCGGTTAGGGTTACGATTGGACCTGGTGTTAGCGTTATGTTGAGGGCTAGGGTTTGAGATCCGGTTAGGGTTACGATTGGTCCTAGGGTTAGGGTTATGTTCAGGGCTAGGGTTAGAGAGACGGTTAGGGTTACGATTGGACCTAGGGTTAGCGTTATGTTGACGGCTAGGGCTAGAGATGCCGTTAGGGTTACGATTGGACCTAGGGTTAGGGTTATGTTGAAGGTTAGGGTTAGAGATCCGGTTAGGGTTACGAATGGACCTAGGGTTAGCGTTATGTTGAGGGCTAGGGTTAGAGATCCGGTCTGGGTTACGATTGGACCTAGGGTTAGGGTTATGTTGAGGGCTAGGGTTAGAGATCCGGTTAGGGTTACGATTGGACCTAGGGTTAGGGTTATGTTGAGGGCTAGGGTTAGAGATCCGGTTAGGGTTACGATTGGACCTAGGGTTAGGGTTATGTTGAGGGCTAGGGTTAGAGATCCGGTTAGGGTTACGATTGGACCTAGGGTTAGGGTTATGTTGAGGGCTAGGGTTAGAGATCCGGTTAGGGTTACGATTGGACCTAGGGTTAGGGTTATGTTGAGGGCTAGGGTTAGAGATCCGGTTAGGGTTACGATTGGACCTAGGGTTAGGGTTATGTTGAGGGCTAGGGTTAGAGATCCGGTTAGGGTTACGATTGGACCTAGGGTTAGGGTTATGTTGAGGGCTAGGGTTAGAGATCCGGTTAGGGTTACGATTGGACCTAGGGTTAGGGTTATGTTGAGGGCTAGGGTTAGAGATCCGGTTAGGGTTACGATTGGACCTAGGGTTAGGGTTATGTTGTGGGCTAGGGTTAGAGAGACGGTTAGGGTTACGATTGGACCTAGGGTTAGGGTTATGTTGACTGCTAGTGTTAGAGATGCCGTTAGGGTTACGATTGGACCTAGGGTTAGGGTTATGTTGAGGGCTAGGGTTAGAGATCCGGTTAGGGTTACGATTGGACCTAGAGTTAGGGTTATGTTGAGGGCTAGGGTTAGAGATCCGGTTAGGGTTACGATTGGACCTAGGGTTAGGGTTTGGTTGAGGGCTAGGGTTAGAGATCCGGTTAGGGTTACGATTGGACCTAGGGTTAGGGTTATGTTGAGGGCTAGGGTTAGAGATCCGGTTAGGGTTACGATTGGACCTAGGGTTAGGGTTATGTTGAGGGCTAGGGTTAGAGATCCGGTTAGGGGTACGATTGGACCTAGGGTTAGGGTTATGGTGAGGGCTAGGGTTAAAGATCCGGTTAGTGTTACGATTGGACCTAGGGTTAGGGTTATGTTGAGGGCTAGGGTTAGAGATCCGGTTACGGTTACGATTGGACCTAGGGTTAGGGTTATGTTGAGGGCTAGGGTTAGAGATCCCGTTAGGGTTACTATTGGACCTAGGGTTAGGGTTATGTTGAGGGCTAGGGTTAGAGATGCCGTTAGGGTTACGATTGGACCTAGGGTTAGGGTTATGTTGAGGGCTAGGGTTAGAGCTGCCGTTAGGGTTGCGATTGGACCTAGGGTTAGGGTTATGTTGAGGGTTAGGGTTAGAGATCCGGTTAGGGTTACGATTGGACCTGGTGTTAGCGTTATGTTGAGGGCTAGGGTTTGAGATCCGGTTAGGGTTACGATTGGACCTAGAGTTAGGGTTATGTTGAGTGCTAGGGTTAGAGATCCGGTTAGGGTTACGATTGGACCTAAGGTTAGGGTTTGGTTGAGGGCTAGGGTTAGAGATACGGTTAGGGTTACGATTGGACCTAGGGTTAGGGTTATGTTGAGGGCTAGGGTTAGAGATCCGGTTAGGGTTACGATTGGACCTAGGGTTAGGGTTATGTTGAGGGCTAGGGTTAGAGACCCGGTTAGGGGTACGATTGGACCTAGGGTTAGGGTTATGTTGAGGGCTAGGGTTAAAGATCCGGTTAGTGTTACGATTGGACCTAGGGTTAGGGTTATGTTGAGGGCTAGGGTTAGAGATCCGGTTAGGGGTACGATTGGACCTAGGGTTAGGGTTATGTTGAGGGCTAGGGTTAAAGATCCGGTTAGTGTTACGATTGGACCTAGGGTTAGGGTTATGTTGAGGGCTAGGGTTAGAGATCCCGTTAGGGTTACTATTGGACCTAGGGTTAGGGTTATGTTGAGGGCTAGGGTTAGAGATGCCGTTAGGGTTACGATTGGACCTAGGGTTAGGGTTATGTTGAGGGCTAGGGTTAGAGCTGCCGTTAGGGCTGCGATTGGACCTAGGGTTAGGGTTATGTTGAGGGTTAGGGTTAGAGATCCGGTTAGGGTTACGATTGGACCTGGTGTTAGCGTTATGTTGAGGGCTAGGGTTTGAGATCCGGTTAGGGTTACGATTGGTCCTAGGGTTAGGGTTATGTTCAGGGCTAGGGTTAGAGAGACGGTTAGGGTTACGATTGGACCTAGGGTTAGCGTTATGTTGACGGCTAGGGCTAGAGATGCCGTTAGGGTTACGATTGGACCTAGGGTTAGGGTTATGTTGAAGGTTAGGGTTAGAGATCCGGTTAGGGTTACGATTGGACCTAGGGTTAGCGTTATGTTGAGGGCTAGGGTTAGAGATCCGGTCTGGGTTACGATTGGACCTAGGGTTAGGGTTATGTTGAGGGCTAGGGTTAGAGATCCGGTTAGGGTTACGATTGGACCTAGGGTTAGGGTTATGTTGAGGGCTAGGGTTAGAGATCCGGTTAGGGTTACGATTGGACCTAGGGTTAGGGTTATGTTGAGGGCTAGGGTTAGAGATCCGGTTAGGGTTACGATTGGACCTAGGGTTAGGGTTATGTTGAGGGCTAGGGTTAGAGATCCGGTTAGGGTTACGATTGGACCTAGGGTTAGGTTTATGTTGAGGGCTAGGGTTAGAGATCCGGTTAGGGTTACGATTGGACCTAGGGTTAGGGTTATGTTGACGGCTAGGGTTAGAGATGCCGTTAGGGTTACGATTGGACCTAGGGTTAGGGTTATGTTGAGGGCTAGGGTTAGAGATCCGGTTAGGGTTACGATTGGACCTAGGGTTAGGGTTATGTTGAGGGCTAGTTTTAGAGATCCGGTTAGGGTTACGATTGGACCTAGGGTTAGGGTTATGTTGTGGGCTAGGGTTAGAGAGACGGTTAGGGTTACGATTGGACCTAGGGTTAGGGTTATGTTGAGGGCTAGGGTTAGAGATCCGGTCTGGGTTACGATTGGACCTAGGGTTAGGGTTATGTTGAGGGCTAGGGTTAGAGATGCGGTTAGGGTTACGATTGGACCTAGGGTTAGGGTTATGTTGAGGGCTAGGGTTAGAGATCCGGTTAGGGTTACGATTGGACCTAGGGTTAGGGTTATGTTGAGGGCTAGGGTTAGAGATCCGGTTAGGGTTACGATTGGACCTAGGGTTAGGGTTATGTTGAGGGCTAGGGTTAGAGATGCGGTTAGGGTTACGATTGGACCTAGGGTTAGGGTTATGTTGAGGGCTAGGGTTAGAGATCCGGTTAGGGTTACGATTGGACCTAGGGTTAGGGTTATGTTGAGGGCTAGGGTTAGAGATGCGGTTAGGGTTACGATTGGACCTAGGGTTAGGGTTATGTTGAGGGCTAGGGTTAGGCATCCGGTTAGGGTTACGATTGGACCTAGGGTTAGGGTTATGTTGAGGGCTAGGGTTAGAGATGCGTTTAGGGTTACGATTGGACCTAGTGTTAGGGTTATGTTGAGGGCTCGGGTTAGAGATGCGTTTAGGGTTACGATTGGACCTAGTGTTAGGGTTATGTTGAGGGCTAGTGTTAGAGATCCGGTTAGGGTTACGATTGGACCTAGGGTTAGGGTTATGTTGACTGCTAGTGTTAGAGATGCCGTTAGGGTTACGATTGGACCTAGGGTTAGGGTTATGTTGAGGGCTAGGGTTAGAGATCCGGTTAGGGTTACGATTGGACCTAGAGTTAGGGTTATGTTGAGGGCTAGGGTTAGAGATCCGGTTAGGGTTACGATTGGACCTAGAGTTAGGGTTATGTTGAGGGCTAGGGTTAGAGATCCGGTTAGGGTTACGATTGGACCTAGGGTTAGGGTTATGTTGAGGGCTAGGGTTAGAGATCCGGTTAGGGTTACGATTGGACCTAGGGTTAGGTTTATGTTGAGGGCTAGGGTTAGAGATCCGGTTAGGGTTACGATTGGACCTAGGGTTAGGGTTATGTTGAGGGCTAGGGTTAGAGATCCGGTTAGGGTTACGATTGGACCTAGGGTTAGGGTTATGTTGAGGGCTAGGGTTAGAGATCCGGTTAGGGTTACGATTGGACCTAGGGTTAGGTTTATGTTGAGGGCTAGGGTTAGAGATCCGGTTAGGGTTACGATTGGACCTAGGGTTAGGGTTATGTTGACGGCTAGGGTTAGAGATGCTGTTAGGGTTACGATTGGACCTAGGGTTAGGGTTATGTTGAGGGCTAGGGTTAGAGATCCGGTTAGGGTTACGATTGGACCTAGGGTTAGGTTTATGTTGAGGGCTAGGGTTAGAGATCCGGTTAGGGTTACGATTGGACCTAGGGTTAGGGTTATGTTGACGGCTAGGGTTAGAGATGCTGTTAGGGTTACGATTGGACCTAGGGTTAGGGTTATGTTGAGGGCTCGGGTTAGAGATGCGTTTAGGGTTACGATTGGACCTAGTGTTAGGGTTATGTTGAGGGCTAGTGTTAGAGATCCGGTTAGGGTTACGATTGGACCTAGGGTTAGGGTTATGTTGACTGCTAGTGTTAGAGATGCCGTTAGGGTTACGATTGGACCTAGGGTTAGGGTTATGTTGAGGGCTAGGGTTAGAGATCCGGTTAGGGTTACGATTGGACCTAGAGTTAGGGTTATGTTGAGGGCTAGGGTTAGAGATCCGGTTAGGGTTACGATTGGACCTAGGGTTAGGGTTTGGTTGAGGGCTAGGGTTAGAGATCCGGTTAGGGTTACGATTGGACCTAGGGTTAGGGTTATGTTGAGGGCTAGGGTTAGAGATCCGGTTAGGGTTACGATTGGACCTAGGGTTAGGGTTATGTTGAGGGCTAGGGTTAGAGATCCGGTTAGGGGTACGATTGGACCTAGGGTTAGGGTTATGTTGAGGGCTAGGGTTAAAGATCCGGTTAGTGTTACGATTGGACCTAGGGTTAGGGTTATGTTGAGGGCTAGGGTTAGAGATCCGGTTACGGTTACGATTGGACCTAGGGTTAGGGTTATGTTGAGGGCTAGGGTTAGAGATCCCGTTAGGGTTACTATTGGACCTAGGGTTAGGGTTATGTTGAGGGCTAGGGTTAGAGATGCCGTTAGGGTTACGATTGGACCTAGGGTTAGGGTTATGTTGAGGGCTAGGGTTAGAGCTGCCGTTAGGGTTGCGATTGGACCTAGGGTTAGGGTTATGTTGAGGGTTAGGGTTAGAGATCCGGTTAGGGTTACGATTGGACCTGGTGTTAGCGTTATGTTGAGGGCTAGGGTTTGAGATCCGGTTAGGGTTACGATTGGACCTAGGGTTAGGGTTATGTTGAGGGCTAGGGTTAGAGATGCGGTTAGGGTTACGATTGGACCTAGGGTTAGGGTTATGTTGAGGGCTAGGGTTAGAGATCCGGTTAGGGTTACGATTGGACCTAGGGTTAGGGTTATGTTGAGGGCTAGGGTTAGAGATCCGGTTAGGGTTACGATTGGACCTAGGGTTAGGGTTATGTTGAGGGCTAGGGTTAGAGATCCGGTTAGGGTTACGATTGGACCTAGGGTTAGGGTTATGTTGAGGGCTAGGGTTAGAGATCCGGTTAGGGTTACGATTGGACCTAGGGTTAGGGTTATGTTGAGGGCTAGGGTTAGAGATCCAGTTAGGGTTACGTTTGGACCTAGGGTTAGGGTTATGTTGAGGGCTAGGGTTAGAGATCCGGTTAGGGTTGGGATTGGACCTAGGGTTAGGGTTATGTTGAGGGTTATGGTTAGAGATCCGGTTAGGGTTACGATTGGACCTGGTGTTAGCGTTATATTGAGGGCTAGGGTTTGAGATCCGGTTAGGGTTACGATTGGACCTAGGGTTAGGGTTATGTTGAGGGCTAGGGTTAGAGATGCGGTTAGGGTTACGATTGGACCTAGGGTTAGGCTTATGTTGAGGGCTAGGGTTAGAGATCCGGTTAGGGTTACGATTGGACCTAGGGTTAGGGTTATGTTGAGGGCTAGGGTTAGAGATCCGGTTAGGGTTACGATTGGACCTAGGGTTAGGGTTATGTTGAGGGCTAGGGTTAGAGAAGCGGTTAGGGTTACGATTCGACCTAGGGTTAGGGTTATGTTGAGCGCTAGGGTTAGAGATGCGGTTAGGGTTACGATTGGACCTAGGGTTAGGGTTATGTTGAGGGCTAGGGTTAGAGATCCGGTTAGGGTTACGATTGGACCTAGGGTTAGGGTTATGTTGAGGGCTAGGGTTAGAGATCCGGTTAGGGTTACGATTGGACCTAGTGTTAGGGTTATGTTGAGGGCTAGGGTTAGAGATCCGGTTAGGGTTACGATTGGACCTAGGGTTAGGGTTATGTTGAGGGCTAGGGTTAGAGATCCGGTTAGGGTTACGATTGGACCTAGGGTTAGGGTTATGTTGAGGGCTAGGGTTAGAGATCCGGTTAGGGTTACGATTGGACCTAGGGTTAGGGTTATGTTGAGGGCTAGGGTTAGAGATCCAGTTAGGGTTACGATTGGACCTAGGGTTAGGGTTATGTTGAGGGCTAGGGTTAGAGATCCGGTTAGGGTTACGATTGGACCTACGGTTAGGGTTATGTTGAGGGCTAGGGTTAGAGATGCAGTTAGGGTTGGGATTGGAGCTAGGGTTAGGGTTATGTTGAGGGTTAGGGTTAGAGATCCGGTTAGGGTTACGATTGGACCTGGTGTTAGCGTTATATTGAGGGCTAGGGTTTGAGATCCGGTTAGGGTTACGATTGGACCTAGGGTTAGGGTTATGTTGAGGGCTAGGGTTAGAGATGCGGTTAGGGTTACGATTCGACCTAGGGTTAGGCTTATGTTGAGGGCTAGGGTTAGAGATCTGGTTAGGGTTATGCTTGGACCTAGGGTTAGGGTTATGTTGAGGGCTAGGGTTAGAGATCCGGTTAGGGTTACGATTGGACCTAGGGTTAGGGTTATGTTGAGGGCTAGGGTTAGAGATCCGGTTAGGGTTACGATTGGACCAAGGGTTAGGGTTATGTTGAGGGCTAGGGTTAGAGAAGCGGTTATGGTTACGATTCGACCTAGGGTTAGGGTTATGTTGAGGGCTAGGGTTAGAGATCCGGTTAGGGTTACGATTGGACCTACGGTTAGGGTTATGTTGAGGGCTAGGGTTAGAGATCCGGTTAGGGTTACGATTGGACCTAGGGTTAGGGTTATGTTGAGGGCTAGGGTTAGAGATCCGGTTAGGGTTACGACTGGACCTAGGGTTAGGGTTATGTTGAGGGCTAGGGTTAGAGATCCGGTTAGGGTTACGATTGGACCTAGGGTTAGGGTTATGTTCAGGGCTAGGGTTAGAGATCCGGTTAGGGTTACGATTGGACCTACGGTTAGGGTTATGTTGTGGGCTAGGGTTAGAGAGACGGTTAGCGTTACGAATGGACCTAGGGTTAGGGTTATGTTGAGGGCTAGGGTTAGAGATCCGGTTAGGGTTACGATTGGACCTAGGGTTAGGGTTATGTTGAGGGCTAGGGTTAGAGATGCCGTTAGGGTTACGATTGGACCTAGGGTTAGGGTTATGTTGAGGGTTAGGGTTAGAGATCCGGTTAGGGTTACGATTGGACCTAGGGTTAGGGTTATGTTGAGGGCTAGGGTTAGAGAATCGGTTAGGGTTACGATTGGACCTAGGGTTAGGGTTATGTTGAGGGCTAGGGTTAGAGATCCGGTTAGGGGTACGAATGGACCTAGGGTTAGGGTTATGTTGACGGCTAGGGTTAGAGATCCGGTTACGGTTACGATTGGACCTAGGGTTCGGGTTATGTTGAGGGCTAGGGTTAGAGATCCGGTTAGGGTTACGATTGGACCTAGGGTTAGGGTTATGTTGAGAGCTAGGGTTAGAGATCCGGTTAGGGTTACGATTGGACCTAGGGTTAGGGTTATGTTGAGGGCTAGGGTTAGAGATCCGGTTAGGGTTACGATTGGACCAAGGGTTAGGGTTATGTTGAGGGCTAGTGTTAGAGATCCGGTTAGGGTTACGATTGGACCTAGGGTTAGCGTTATGTTGAGGGCTAGGGTTAGAGATCCGGTCAGGGTTACGATTGGACCTAGGGTTAGGGTTATGTTGAGGGCTAGGGTTAGAGATGCGGTTAGGGTTACGATTAGACCAAGGGTTAGGGTTATGTTGAGGGCTAGGGTTAGAGATGCGGTTAGGGTTACGATTCGACCTAGGGTTAGGGTTATGTTGAGGGCTAGGTTTAGAGATCCGGTTAGGGTTACGATTGGACCTAGGTTTAGGGTTATGTTGAGGGCTAGGGTTAGAGATCCGGTTAGGGTTACGATTGAACCTAGGGTTAGGGTTATGTTGAGGCCTAGGGTTAGAGATCCGGTTAGGGTTACGATTGGACCTAGGGTTAGGGTTATGTTGAGGGCTAGGGTTAGAGATCCGCTTAGGGTTACGATTGGACCTAGGGTTAGGGTTATGTTGAGGGCTAGGGTTAGAGATGCCGTTAGGGTTACGATTGGACCTAGGGTTAGGGTTATGTTGAGGGCTAGGGTTAGAGATGCCGTTAGGGTTACGATTGGACCTAGGGTTAGGGTTATGTTGAGGGCTAGGGTTAGAGATGCCGTTAGGGTTACGATTGGACCTAGGGTTAGGGTTATGTTGAGGGTTAGGGTTAGAGATCCGGTTAGGGTTACGATTGGACCTAGGGTTAGGGTTATGTTGAGGGCTAGGGTTAGAGAATCGGTTAGGGGTACGATTGGACCTAGGGTTAGGGTTATGTTGAGGGCTAGGGTTAGAGATCCGGTTAGGGGTACGATTGGACCTAGGGTTAGGGTTATGTTGACGGCTAGGGTTAGAGATCCGGTTACGGTTACGATTGAACCTAGGGTTCGGGTTATGTTGAGGGCTAGGGTTAGAGATCCGGTTAGGGTTACGATTGAACCTAGGGTTAGGGTTATGTTGAGAGCTAGGGTTAGAGATGCGGTTAGGGTTACGATTGGACCTAGGGTTAGTGTTATGTTGAGGGGTAGGGTTAGAGATGCGGTTAGGGTTACGATTGGACCTAGGGTTAGTGTTATGTTGAGGGCTAGGGTTAGAGATCCGGTCAGGGTTACGATTGGACCTAGGGTTAGGGTTATGTTGAGGGCTAGGGTTAGAGATCCGGTCAGGGTTACGATTAGACCAAGGGTTAGGGTTATGTTGAGGGCTAGGGTTAGAGATGCGGTTAGGGTTACGATTCGACCTAGGGTTAGGGTTATGTTGAGGGCTAGGTTTAGAGATCCGGTTAGGGTTACGATTGGACCTAGGTTTAGGGTTATGTTGAGGGCTAGGGTTAGAGATCCGGTTAGGGTTACGATTGAACCTAGCGTTAGGGTTATGTTGAGGCCTAGGGTTAGAGATCCGGTTAGGGTTACGATTGGACCTAGGTTTAGGGTTATGTTGAGGGCTAGGGTTAGAGATCCGGTTAGGGTTACGATTGGACCTAGGGTTAGGGTTATGTTGAGGGCTAGGGTTAGAGATCCGCTTAGGGTTACGATTGGACCTAGGGTTAGGGTTATGTTGAGGGCTAGGGTTAGAGATCCGGTTAGGGTTACGATTGGACCTAGGGTTAGGGTTATGTTGAGGTTTAGGGTTAGAGATCCGGTTAGGGTTACGATTGGACCTAGGGTTAGGGTTATGTTTAGGACTAGGGTTAGAGATCCGGTTAGGGTTACGATTGGACCTAGGGTTAGGGTTATGTTGAGGGCTAGGGTTAGAGATCCGGTTAGGGTTACGATTGGAACTAGGGTTAGGGTTATGTTGTGGGCTAGGGTTAGAGAGACAGTTAGGGTTACGATTGGACCTAGGGTTAGGGTTATGTTGAGGGCTAGGGTTAGAGATCCGGTTAGGGTTACGATTGGACCTAGGGTTAGGGTTATGTTGAGGGCTAGGGTTAGAGATCCGGTTAGGGTTACGATTGGACCTAGGGTTAGGGTTATGTTGTGGGCTAGGGTTAGAGATCCGGTTAGGGTTACGATTGACCTAGCGTTAGGGTTATGTTGAGGGCTAGGGTTAGAGATCCGGTTAGGGTTACGATTGGACCTAGGGTTAGGGTTATGTTGAGGGCTAGGGTTAGATGTGCCGTTAGGGTTACGATTGGACCTAGGGTTAGGGTTATGTTGAGGGCTAGGGTTAGAGAATCGGTTAGGGTTACGATTGGACCTAGGGTTAGGGTTATGTTGAGGGCTAGGTTTAGAGATCCGGTTAGGGTTACGATTGGACCTAGGGTTAGGGTTATGTAGAGGGCTAGGGTTAGAGATCCGGTTAGGGTTACGATTGGACCTAGGGTTAGGGTTATGTTGAGGGCTAGGGTTAGAGATCCGGTTAGGGTTACGATTGGACCTAGGGTTAGGGTTATGTTGAGGGCTAGGGTTAGAGATCCGGTTAGGGTTACGATTGGACCTAGGGTTAGGGTTATGTTGAGGGCTAGGGTTAGAGATCCGGTTAGGGTTACGATTGGACCTAGGGTTAGGGTTATGTTGAGGGCTAGGGTTAGAGATCCGGTTAGGGTTACGATTGGACCTAGGGTTAGGGTTATGTTGAGGGCTAGGGTTAGAGATCCGGTTAGGGTTACGATTGGACCAAGGGTTAGGGTTATGTTGAGGGCTAGGGTTAGAGAAGCGGTTAGGGTTACGATTGGACCTAGGGTTACGGTTATGTTGAGGGTTAGGGTTAGAGATGCGGTTAGGGTTATGATTGGACCTAGTGTTAGGGTTATGTTGAGGGCTAGGGTTAGAGATCCGGTTAGGGTTATGATTGGACCTAGGGTTAGCGTTATGTTGAGGGCTAGGGTTAGAGATCCGGTCAGGGTTACGATTGGACCTAGGGTTAGGGTAATGTTGAGGGCTAGGCTTAGAGATCCGGTTAGGGTTACGATTGGACCTAGGGTTAGGGTTATGTTGAGGGCTAGGGTTAGAGATCCGGTTAGGGTTACGATTGGACCAAGGGTTAGGGTTATGTTGAGGGCTAGGGTTAGAGAAGCGGTTAGGGTTACGATTGGACCTAGGGTTATGGTTATGTTGAGGGCTAGGGTTAGAGATGCGGTTAGGGTTATGATTGGACCTAGTGTTAGGGTTATGTTGAGGGCTAGGGTTAGAGATCCGGTTAGGGTTACGATTGGACCTAGGGTTAGGGTTATGTTGACGGCTAGGGTTAGAGATCCGGTTACGGTTACGATTGGACCTAGGGTTCGGGTTATGTTGAGGGCTAGGGTTAGAGATCCGGTTAGGGTTACGATTGAACCTAGGGTTAGGGTTATGTTGAGGGCTAGGGTTAGAGTTGCAATTAGGGTTACGATTGGACCTAGGGTTAGGGTTATGTTGAGGGCTAGGGTTAGAGATCCGGTTAGGGTTACGATTGGACCTAGGGTTAGGGTTATGTTGAGGGCTAGGGTTAGAGATCCGGTCAGGGTTACGATTGGACCTAGGGTTAGGGTTATGTTTAGGGCTAGGGTTAGAGATCCGGTTAGGGTTACGATTGGACCTAGGGTTAGGGTTATGTTGAGGGCTAGGGTTAGAGATCCGGTTAGGGTTACGATTGGAACTAGGGTTAGGGTTATGTTGTGGGCTAGGGTTAGAGAGACGGTTAGGGTTACGATTGGACCTAGGGATAGGGTTATGTTGAGGGTTAGGGTTAGAGATCCCGTTAGGGTTACGATTGGACCTAGGGTTAGGGTTATGTTGAGGGCTAGGGTTAGAGATCCGGTCAGGGTTACGATTGGACCTAGGGTTAGGGTTATGTTGAGGGCTAGGGTTAGAGATCAGGTTAGGGTTACCATTGGACCTAGGGTTAGGGTTATGTTGAGGGCTAGGGTTAGAGATCCGGTTAGGGTTACGATTGGACCTAGGGTTAGAGTTATGTTGAGGGCTAGGGTTAGAGATCCGGTTAGGGTTACGATTGGACCTAGGGTTATGGTTATGTTGAGGGCTAGGGTTAGAGATTCAGTTAGGGTTACGATTGGACCTAGGGTTAGGGTTATGTTGAGGGCTAGGGTTAGAGTTCCGGTCAGGGTTACGATTGGACCTAGGGTTAGGGTTATGTTGAGGGCTAGGGTTAGAGATCCGGTTAGGGTTACCATTGGACCTAGGGTTAGGGTTATGTTGAGGGTTAGGGTTAGAGATCCGGTCAGGGTTACGATTGGACCTAGGGTTAGGGTTATGTTGAGGGCTAGGGTTAGAGATCCGGTTAGGGTTACCATTGGACCTAGGGTTAGGGTTATGTTGAGGGCTAGGGTTAGAGATCCGGTTAGGGTTACGATTGGACCTAGGGTTAGGGTTATGTTGAGGGCTAGGGTTAGAGATCCGGTTAGGGTTACGATTGGACCTAGGGTTAGGGTTATGTTGAGGGCTAGGGTTAGATATCCGGTTAGGGTTACGATTGGACCTAGGGTTAGGGTTATCTTGAGGGCTAGGGTTAGAGATCCGGTTAGGGTTACGATTGGACCTAGGTTTAGGGTTATGTTGAGGGCTAGGGTTAGAGATCCGGTTAGGGTTACGATTGGACCTAGGGTTAGGGTTATGTTGAGGGCTAGGGTTAGAGATCCGGTTAGGGTTACGATTGGACCTACGGTTAGGGTTATGTTGTGGGCTAGGGTTAGAGAGACGGTTAGGGTTACGATTGACCTAGGGTTAGGGTTATGTTGAGGGCTAGGGTGAGAGATCCGGTTAGGGTTACGATTGGACCTAGGGTTAGGGTTATGTTGAGGGCTAGGGTTAGAGATGCCGTTAGGGTTACGATTGGACCTAGGGTTAGGGTTATGTTGAGGGCTAGGGTTAGAGAATCGGTTAGGGTTACGATTAGACCTAGGGTTAGGGTTATGTTGAGGGCTAGGGTTAGAGATCCGGTTAGGGTTACGATTGGACCTAGGGTTAGGGTTATGTAGAGGGCTTGGGTTAGAGATGCGGTTAGGGTAACGATTGGACCTAGGGTTAGGGTTATGTTGAGGGCTAGGGTTAGAGATGCGGTTAGGGTTACGATTGGACCTAGGGTTAGGGTTATGTTGAGGGCTAGGGTTAGAGATCCGGTTAGGGTTACGATTGGACCTAGGGTTAGGGTTATGTTGAGGGCTAGGGTTAGAGATCCGGTTAGGGTTACGATTGGACATAGGGTTAGGGTTATGTTGAGGGCCAGGGTTAGAGATCAGGTTAGGGTTACGATTGGACCAAGGGTTAGGGTTATGTTGAGGGCTAGGGTTAGAGAAGCGGTTAGGGTTACGATTGGACCTAGGGTTACGGTTATGTTGAGGGTTAGGGTTAGAGATGCGGTTAGGGTTATGATTGGACCTAGTGTTAGGGTTATGTTGAGGGCTAGGGTTAGAGATCCGGTTAGGATTACGATTGGACCTAGGGTTAGGGTTATGTTGACGGCTAGGGTTAGAGATCCGGTTACGGTTACGATTGGACCTAGGGTTAGGGTTATGTTCAGGGCTAGGGTTAGAGATCCGGTTAGGGTTACGATTGGACCTAGGGTTAGGGTTATGTTGAGGGCTAGGGTTAGAGGTGCGGTTAGGGTTACGATTGGACATAGGGTTAGGGTTATGTTGAGGGCTAGGGTTAGAGATCCGGGTAGGGTTACGATTGGACCTAGGCTTAGGGTTATGTTGAGGGCTAGGGTTAGAGATCCGGTTAGGGTTACGATTGGACCTAGGGTTAGGGTTATGTTGAGGGCTAGGGTTAGAGATCCGGTTAGGGTTACGATTGGACCTAGGGTTAGGGTTATGTTGTGGGCTAGGGTTAGAGAGACGGTTAGGGTTACGATTGGACCTAGGGTTAGGGTTATGTTGACGGCTAGGGTTAGAGATGTCGTTAGGGTTACGATTGGACCTAGGGTTAGGGTTATGCTGAGGGTTAGGGTTAGAGATCCGGTTAGGGTTACGATTGGACCTAGGGTTAGTGTTATGTTGAGGGCTAGGGTTAGAGATGCCGTTAGGGTTACGATTGGACCTAGGGTTAGGGTTATGTTGAGGGCTAGGGTTAGAGATCCGGTTAGGGTTACGATTGGACCTAGGGTTAGGGTTATGTTGAGGGCTAGGGTTAGAGATCCGGTTAGGGTTACGATTGGACCTAGGGTTAGGGTTATGTTGAGGGCTAGGGTTAGAGATCCGGTTAGGGTTACGATTGGACCTAGGGTTAGGGTTATGTTGAGGGCTAGCGTTAGAGATCCGGTTAGGGTTACGATTGGACCTAGGGTTAGGGTTTGGTTGAGGGCTAGGGTTAGAGATCCGGTTAGGGTTACGATTGGACCTAGGGTTAGGGTTATGTTGAGGGCTAGGGTTACAGATCCGGTTAGGGTTACGATTGGACCTAGGGTTAGGGTTATGTTGAGGGCTAGGGTTAGAGATCCGGTTAGGGTTACGATTGGACCTAGGGTTAGGGTTATGTTGTGGGCTAGGGTTAGAGAGACGGTTAGGGTTACGATTGGACCTAGGGTTAGGGTTATGTTGACGGCTAGGGTTAGAGATGCCCTTAGGGTTACGATTGGACCTAGGGTTAGCGTTATGTTGAGGGCTAGGGTTAGAGATCCGGTTAGGGTTACGATTGGACCTAGGGTTAGGGTTATGTTGAGGGCTAGGGTTAGAGATCCGGTTAGGGTTACGATTGGACCTAGGGTTAGGGTTATGTTGAGGGCTAGGGTTAGAGATCCGGTTAGGGTTACGATTGGACCTAGGGTTAGGGTTATGTTGAGGGCTAGCGTTAGAGATCCGGTTAGGGTTACGATTGGACCTAGGGTTAGGGTTTGGTTGAGGGCTAGGGTTAGAGATCCGGTTAGGGTTACGATTGGACCTAGGGTTAGGGTTATGTTGAGGGCTAGGGTTAGAGATCCGGTTAGGGTTACGATTGGACCTAGGGTTAGGGTTATGTTGAGGGCTAGGGTTAGAGATCCGGTTAGGGTTACGATTGGACCTAGGGTTAGGGTTATGTTGTGGGCTAGGGTTAGAGAGACGGTTAGGGTTACGATTGGACCTAGGGTTAGGGTTATGTTGACGGCTAGGGTTAGAGATGCCCTTAGGGTTACGATTGGACCTAGGGTTAGCGTTATGTTGAGGGCTAGGGTTAGAGATCCGGTTAGGGTTACGATTGGACCTAGGGTTAGGGTTATGTTGAGGGCTAGGGTTAGAGATCCGGTTAGGGTTACGATTGGACCTAGGGTTAGGGTTATGTTGAGGGCTAGGGTTAGAGATCCGGTTAGGGTTACAATTGGACCCAGGGTTAGGGTTATGTTGTGGGCTAGGGTTAGAGAGACGGTTAGGGTTACGATTGACCTAGGGTTAGGGTTATGTTGAGGGCTAGGGTTAGAGATCCGGTTAGGGTTACGATTGGACCTAGGGTTAGGGTTATGTTGAGGGCTAGGGTTACAGATCCGGTTAGGGTTACGATTGGACCTAGGGTTAGGGTTATGTTGAGGGCTAGGGTTAGAGATCCGGTTAGGGTTACGATTGGACCTAGGGTTAGGGTTATGTTGTGGGCTAGGGTTAGAGAGACGGTTAGGGTTACGATTGGACCTAGGGTTAGGGTTATGTTGACGGCTAGGGTTAGAGATGCCCTTAGGGTTACGATTGGACCTAGGGTTAGGGTTATGTTGAGGGCTAGGGTTAGAGATCCGGTTAGGGTTACGATTGGACCTAGGGTTAGGGTTATGTTGAGGGCTAGGGTTAGAGATCCGGTTAGGGTTACGATTGGACCTAGGGTTAGGGTTATGTTGAGGGCTAGGGTTAGAGATCCGGTTAGGGTTACGATTGGACCTAGGGTTAGGGTTATGTTGAGGGCTAGCGTTAGAGATCCGGTTAGGGTTACGATTGGACCTAGGGTTAGGGTTTGGTTGAGGGCTAGGGTTAGAGATCCGGTTAGGGTTACGATTGGACCTAGGGTTAGGGTTATGTTGAGGGCTAGGGTTACAGATCCGGTTAGGGTTACGATTGGACCTAGGGTTACGGTTATGTTGAGGGCTAGGGTTAGAGATCCGGTTAGGGTTACGATTGGACCTAGGGTTAGGGTTATGTTGTGGGCTAGGGTTAGAGAGACGGTTAGGGTTACGATTGGACCTAGGGTTAGGGTTATGTTGACGGCTAGGGTTAGAGATGCCCTTAGGGTTACGATTGGACCTAGGGTTAGCGTTATGTTGAGGGCTAGGGTTAGAGATCCGGTTAGGGTTACGATTGGACCTAGGGTTAGGGTTATGTTGAGGGCTAGGGTTAGAGATCCGGTTAGGGTTACGATTGGACCTAGGGTTAGGGTTATGTTGAGGGCTAGGGTTAGAGATCCGGTTAGGGTTACAATTGGACCCAGGGTTAGGGTTATGTTGTGGGCTAGGGTTAGAGAGACGGTTAGGGTTACGATTGACCTAGGGTTAGGGTTATGTTGAGGGCTAGGGTTAGAGATCCGGTTAGGGTTACGATTGGACCTAGGGTTAGGGTTACGTTGAGGGCTAGGGTTAGAGATGCCGTTAGGGTTACGATTGCACCTAGGGTTAGGGTTATGTTGAGGGCTAGGGTTAGAGAATCGGTTAGGGTTACGATTGGACCTAGGGTTAGGGTTATGTTGAGGGCTAGGGTTAGAGATCCGGTTAGGGTTACGATTGGACCTAGGGTTAGGGTTATGTTGAGGGCTAGGGTTAGAGATCCGGTTAGGGTTACGATTGGACCTAGGGTTAGGGTTATGTTGAGGGCTAGGGTTAGAGATCCGGTTAGGGTTACGATTGGACCGAGGGTTAGGGTTATGTTGAGGGCTAGGGTTAGAGAAGCGGTTAGGGTTACGATTGGACCTAGGGTTACGGTTATGTTGAGGGCTAGGGTTAGAGATGCGGTTAGGGTTACGATTGGACCTATAGTTAGGGTTCTGTTGAGGGCTAGGGTTAGAGATCCGGTTAGGGTTACGATTGGATCTAGGGTTAGGGTTATGTTGAGGGCTAGGGTTAGAGATCCGGTTAGGGTTACGATTGGACCTAGGGTTAGGGTTATGTTGTGGGCTAGGGTTAGAGAGACGGTTAGGGTTACGATTGGACCTAGGGTTAGGGTTATGTTGAGGGCTAGGGTTAGATATCCGGTTAGGGTTACGATTGGACCTAGAGTTAGGGTTATGTTGAGGGCTAGGGTTAAAGATCCGGTTAGGGTTATGATTCGACCTAGGGTTAGGGTTATGTTGAGGGCTAGGGTTAGAGATCCGGTTAGGGTTACGATTGGACCGAGGGTTAGGGTTATGTTGAGGGCTAGGGTTATAGATCCGGTTAGGGTTACGATTGGACCTAGGGTTAGGGTTATGTTGAGGGCTAGGGTTAGAGATCCGGTTAGGGTTACGATTGGACCTAGGGTTAGGGTTATGTTGTGGGCTAGGGTTAGAGAGACGGTTAGGGTTACGATTGGACCTAGGGTTAGGGTTATGTTGACGGCTAGGGTTAGAGATGCCCTTAGGGTTACGATTGGACCTAGGGTTAGGGTTATGTTGAGGGCTAGGGTTAGAGATCCGGTTAGGGTTACGATTGGACCTAGGGTTAGGGTTATGTTGAAGGCTAGGGTTAGAGATCCGGTTAGGGTTACGATTGGACCTAGGGTTAGGGTTATGTTGAGGGCTAGGGTTAGAGATCCGGTTAGGGTTACGATTGGACCTAGGGTTAGGGTTATGTTGAGGGCTAGCGTTAGAGATCCGGTTAGGGTTACGATTGGACCTAGGGTTAGGGTTTGGTTGAGGGCTAGGGTTAGAGATCCGGTTAGGGTTACGATTGGACCTAGGGTTAGGGTTATGTTGAGGGCTAGGGTTACAGATCCGGTTAGGGTTACGATTGGACCTAGGGTTAGGGTTATGTTGAGGGCTAGGGTTAGAGATCCGGTTAGGGTTACGATTGGACCTAGGGTTAGGGTTATGTTGTGGGCTAGGGTTAGAGAGACGGTTAGGGTTACGATTGGACCTAGGGTTAGGGTTATGTTGACGGCTAGGGTTAGAGATGCCCTTAGGGTTACGATTGGACCTAGGGTTAGCGTTATGTTGAGGGCTAGGGTTAGAGATCCGGTTAGGGTTACGATTGGACCTAGGGTTAGGGTTATGTTGAGGGCTAGGGTTAGAGATCCGGTTAGGGTTACGATTGGACCCAGGGTTAGGGTTATGTTGTGGGCTAGGGTTAGAGAGACGGTTAGGGTTACGATTGACCTAGGGTTAGGGTTATGTTGAGGGCTAGGGTTAGAGATCCGGTTAGGGTTACGATTGGACCTAGGGTTAGGGTTACGTTGAGGGCTAGGGTTAGAGATGCCGTTAGGGTTACGATTGCACCTAGGGTTAGGGTTATGTTGAGGGCTAGGGTTAGAGAATCGGTTAGGGTTACGATTGGACCTAGGGTTAGGGTTATGTTGAGGGCTAGGGTTAGAGATCCGGTTAGGGTTACGATTGGACCTAGGGTTAGGGTTATGTTGAGGGCTAGGGTTAGAGATCCGGTTAGGGTTACGATTGGACCTAGGGTTAGGGTTATGTTGAGGGCTAGGGTTAGAGATCCGGTTAGGGTTACGATTGGACCGAGGGTTAGGGTTATGTTGAGGGCTAGGGTTAGAGAAGCGGTTAGGGTTACGATTGGACCTAGGGTTACGGTTATGTTGAGGGCTAGGGTTAGAGATGCGGTTAGGGTTACGATTGGACCTATAGTTAGGGTTCTGTTGAGGGCTAGGGTTAGAGATCCGGTTAGGGTTACGATTGGATCTAGGGTTAGGGTTATGTTGAGGGCTAGGGTTAGAGATCCGGTTAGGGTTACGATTGGACCTAGGGTTAGGGTTATGTTGTGGGCTAGGGTTAGAGAGACGGTTAGGGTTACGATTGGACCTAGGGTTAGGGTTATGTTGAGGGCTAGGGTTAGAGATCCGGTTAGGGTTACAATTGGACCCAGGGTTAGGGTTATGTTGTGGGCTAGGGTTAGAGAGACGGTTAGGGTTACGATTGACCTAGGGTTAGGGTTATGTTGAGGGCTAGGGTTAGAGATCCGGTTAGGGTTACGATTGGACCTAGGGTTAGGGTTATGTTGAGGGCTAGGGTTACAGATCCGGTTAGGGTTACGATTGGACCTAGGGTTAGGGTTATGTTGAGGGCTAGGGTTAGAGATCCGGTTAGGGTTACGATTGGACCTAGGGTTAGGGTTATGTTGTGGGCTAGGGTTAGAGAGACGGTTAGGGTTACGATTGGACCTAGGGTTAGGGTTATGTTGACGGCTAGGGTTAGAGATGCCCTTAGGGTTACGATTGGACCTAGGGTTAGGGTTATGTTGAGGGCTAGGGTTAGAGATCCGGTTAGGGTTACGATTGGACCTAGGGTTAGGGTTATGTTGAGGGCTAGGGTTAGAGATCCGGTTAGGGTTACGATTGGACCTAGGGTTAGGGTTATGTTGAGGGCTAGGGTTAGAGATCCGGTTAGGGTTACGATTGGACCTAGGGTTAGGGTTATGTTGAGGGCTAGCGTTAGAGATCCGGTTAGGGTTACGATTGGACCTAGGGTTAGGGTTTGGTTGAGGGCTAGGGTTAGAGATCCGGTTAGGGTTACGATTGGACCTAGGGTTAGGGTTATGTTGAGGGCTAGGGTTACAGATCCGGTTAGGGTTACGATTGGACCTAGGGTTAGGGTTATGTTGAGGGCTAGGGTTAGAGATCCGGTTAGGGTTACGATTGGACCTAGGGTTAGGGTTATGTTGTGGGCTAGGGTTAGAGAGACGGTTAGGGTTACGATTGGACCTAGGGTTAGGGTTATGTTGACGGCTAGGGTTAGAGATGCCCTTAGGGTTACGATTGGACCTAGGGTTAGCGTTATGTTGAGGGCTAGGGTTAGAGATCCGGTTAGGGTTACGATTGGACCTAGGGTTAGGGTTATGTTGAGGGCTAGGGTTAGAGATCCGGTTAGGGTTACGATTGGACCTAGGGTTAGGGTTATGTTGAGGGCTAGGGTTAGAGATCCGGTTAGGGTTACAATTGGACCCAGGGTTAGGGTTATGTTGTGGGCTAGGGTTAGAGAGACGGTTAGGGTTACGATTGACCTAGGGTTAGGGTTATGTTGAGGGCTAGGGTTAGAGATCCGGTTAGGGTTACGATTGGACCTAGGGTTAGGGTTACGTTGAGGGCTAGGGTTAGAGATGCCGTTAGGGTTACGATTGCACCTAGGGTTAGGGTTATGTTGAGGGCTAGGGTTAGAGAATCGGTTAGGGTTACGATTGGACCTAGGGTTAGGGTTATGTTGAGGGCTAGGGTTAGAGATCCGGTTAGGGTTACGATTGGACCTAGGGTTAGGGTTATGTTGAGGGCTAGGGTTAGAGATCCGGTTAGGGTTACGATTGGACCTAGGGTTAGGGTTATGTTGAGGGCTAGGGTTAGAGATCCGGTTAGGGTTACGATTGGACCGAGGGTTAGGGTTATGTTGAGGGCTAGGGTTAGAGAAGCGGTTAGGGTTACGATTGGACCTAGGGTTACGGTTATGTTGAGGGCTAGGGTTAGAGATGCGGTTAGGGTTACGATTGGACCTATAGTTAGGGTTCTGTTGAGGGCTAGGGTTAGAGATCCGGTTAGGGTTACGATTGGATCTAGGGTTAGGGTTATGTTGAGGGCTAGGGTTAGAGATCCGGTTAGGGTTACGATTGGACCTAGGGTTAGGGTTATGTTGTGGGCTAGGGTTAGAGAGACGGTTAGGGTTACGATTGGACCTAGGGTTAGGGTTATGTTGAGGGCTAGGGTTAGATATCCGGTTAGGGTTACGATTGGACCTAGAGTTAGGGTTATGTTGAGGGCTAGGGTTAAAGATCCGGTTAGGGTTACGATTCGACCTAGGGTTAGGGTTATGTTGAGGGCTAGGGTTAGAGATCCGGTTAGGGTTACGATTGGACCGAGGGTTAGGGTTATGTTGAGGGCTAGGGTTATAGATCCGGTTAGGGTTACGATTGGACCTAGGGTTAGGGTTATGTTGAGGGCTAGGGTTAGAGATCCGGTTAGGGTTACGATTGGACCTAGGGTTAGGGTTATGTTGTGGGCTAGGGTTAGAGAGACGGTTAGGGTTACGATTGGACCTAGGGTTAGGGTTATGTTGACGGCTAGGGTTAGAGATGCCCTTAGGGTTACGATTGGACCTAGGGTTAGGGTTATGTTGAGGGCTAGGGTTAGAGATCCGGTTAGGGTTACGATTGGACCTAGGGTTAGGGTTATGTTGAAGGCTAGGGTTAGAGATCCGGTTAGGGTTACGATTGGACCTAGGGTTAGGGTTATGTTGAGGGCTAGGGTTAGAGATCCGGTTAGGGTTACGATTGGACCTAGGGTTAGGGTTATGTTGAGGGCTAGCGTTAGAGATCCGGTTAGGGTTACGATTGGACCTAGGGTTAGGGTTTGGTTGAGGGCTAGGGTTAGAGATCCGGTTAGGGTTACGATTGGACCTAGGGTTAGGGTTATGTTGAGGGCTAGGGTTACAGATCCGGTTAGGGTTACGATTGGACCTAGGGTTAGGGTTATGTTGAGGGCTAGGGTTAGAGATCCGGTTAGGGTTACGATTGGACCTAGGGTTAGGGTTATGTTGTGGGCTAGGGTTAGAGAGACGGTTAGGGTTACGATTGGACCTAGGGTTAGGGTTATGTTGACGGCTAGGGTTAGAGATGCCCTTAGGGTTACGATTGGACCTAGGGTTAGCGTTATGTTGAGGGCTAGGGTTAGAGATCCGGTTAGGGTTACGATTGGACCTAGGGTTAGGGTTATGTTGAGGGCTAGGGTTAGAGATCCGGTTAGGGTTACGATTGGACCCAGGGTTAGGGTTATGTTGTGGGCTAGGGTTAGAGAGACGGTTAGGGTTACGATTGACCTAGGGTTAGGGTTATGTTGAGGGCTAGGGTTAGAGATCCGGTTAGGGTTACGATTGGACCTAGGGTTAGGGTTACGTTGAGGGCTAGGGTTAGAGATGCCGTTAGGGTTACGATTGCACCTAGGGTTAGGGTTATGTTGAGGGCTAGGGTTAGAGAATCGGTTAGGGTTACGATTGGACCTAGGGTTAGGGTTATGTTGAGGGCTAGGGTTAGAGATCCGGTTAGGGTTACGATTGGACCTAGGGTTAGGGTTATGTTGAGGGCTAGGGTTAGAGATCCGGTTAGGGTTACGATTGGACCTAGGGTTAGGGTTATGTTGAGGGCTAGGGTTAGAGATCCGGTTAGGGTTACGATTGGACCGAGGGTTAGGGTTATGTTGAGGGCTAGGGTTAGAGAAGCGGTTAGGGTTACGATTGGACCTAGGGTTACGGTTATGTTGAGGGCTAGGGTTAGAGATGCGGTTAGGGTTACGATTGGACCTATAGTTAGGGTTCTGTTGAGGGCTAGGGTTAGAGATCCGGTTAGGGTTACGATTGGATCTAGGGTTAGGGTTATGTTGAGGGCTAGGGTTAGAGATCCGGTTAGGGTTACGATTGGACCTAGGGTTAGGGTTATGTTGTGGGCTAGGGTTAGAGAGACGGTTAGGGTTACGATTGGACCTAGGGTTAGGGTTATGTTGAGGGCTAGGGTTAGATATCCGGTTAGGGTTACGATTGGACCTAGAGTTAGGGTTATGTTGAGGGCTAGGGTTAAAGATCCGGTTAGGGTTACGATTCGACCTAGGGTTAGGGTTATGTTGAGGGCTAGGGTTAGAGATCCGGTTAGGGTTACGATTGGACCGAGGGTTAGGGTTATGTTGAGGGCTAGGGTTATAGATCCGGTTAGGGTTACGATTGGACCTAGGGTTAGGGTTATGTTGAGGGCTAGGGTTAGAAATCCGGTTAGGGTTACGATTGGACCTAAGTTAGGGTTATGTTGAGGGCTAGGGTTAGAGATGCGGTTAGGGTTATGATTGGACCTAGGGTTAGGGTTATGTTGAGGGCTAGGGTTAGAGATCCGGTTAGGGTTACGATTGGACCTAGGGTTAGGGTTATGTTGAGGGCTAGGGTTAGAGATCCGGTTAGGGTTACGATTGGACCTAGGGTTAGGGTTATGTTGAGGGCTAGGGTTAGAGATCCGGTTAGGGTTACGATTGGACCTAGGGTTAGGGTTATGTTGAGGGCTAGGGTTAGAGATCCGGTTAGGGTTACGATTGGACCTAGGGTTAGGGTTATGTTGAGGGCTAGGGTTAGATATCCGGTTAGGGTTACGATTGGACCTAGGGTTAGGGTTATGTTGTGGGCTAGGGTTAGAGAGACGGTTAGGGTTACGATTGACCTAGGGTTAGGGTTATGTTGAGGGCTAGGGTTAGAGATCCGGTTAGGGTTACGATTGGACCTAGGGTTAGGGTTATGTTGAGGGCTAGGGTTAGAGATGCCGTTAGGGTTACGATTGGACCTAGGGTTAGGGTTATGTTGAGGGCTAGTGTTAGAGAATCGGTTAGGGTTACGATTGGACCTAGGGTTAGGGTTATGTTGAGGGCTAGGGTTAGAGATCCGGTTAGGGTTACGATTGGACCTAGGGTTAGGGTTATGTTGAGGGCTAGGGTTAGAGATGCCGTTAGGGTTACGATTGGACCTAGGGTTAGGGTTATGTTGAGGGCTAGGGTTAGAGATGCCATTAGGGTTACGATTGGACCTAGGGTTACGGTTATGTTGAGGGTTAGGGTTAGAGATCCGGTTAGGGTTACGATTGGACCTAGGGTTAGGGTTATGTTGAGGGCTAGGGTTAGATATCCGGTTAGGGTTACGATTGGACTTAGGGTTAGGGTTATGTTGAGGCCTAGGGTTAGAGATCCGGTTAGGGTTACGATTGGACGTAGGGTTAGGGTTATGTTGAGGGCTAGGGTTAGAGATACGGTTAGGGTTACGATTGGACCTAGGGTTAGGGTTATGTTGAGGGCTAGGGTTAGAGATACGGTTAGGGTTACGATTGGACCTAGGGTTAGGGTTATGTTGAGGGCTAGGGTTAGATATCCTGTTAGGGTTACGATTGGACTTAGGGTTAGGGTTATGTTGAGGGCTAGGGTTAGAGATCCGGTTAGGGTTACGATTGGACGTAGGGTTAGGGTTATGTTGAGGGCTAGGGTTAGAGATACGGTTAGGGTTACGATTGGACCTAGGGTTAGGGTTATGTTGAGGGCTAGGGTTAGAGATCCGGTTAGGGTTACGATTGGACCTAGGGTTAGGGTTATGTTGAGGGCTAGGGTTAGATACCCGGTTAGGGTTACGATTGGACCTAGGGTTAGGGTTATGTTGTGGGCTAGGGTTAGAGAGACGGTTAGGGTTACGATTGGACCTAGGGTTAGGGTTATGTTGAGGGCTAGGGTTAGAGATCCGGTTAGGGTTACGATTGGACCTAGGGTTAGGGTTATGTTGAGGGCTAGCGTTAGAGATCCGGTTAGGGTTACGATTGGACCTAGGGTTAGGGTTTGGTTGAGGGCTAGGGTTAGAGATCCGGTTAGGGTTACGATTGGACCTAGGGTTAGGGTTATGTTGAGGGCTAGGGTTACAGATCCGGTTAGGGTTACGATTGGACCTAGGGTTAGGGTTATGTTGAGGGCTAGGGTTAGAGATCCGGTTAGGGTTACGATTGGACCTAGGGTTAGGGTTATGTTGTGGGCTAGGGTTAGAGAGACGGTTAGGGTTACGATTGGACCTAGGGTTAGGGTTATGTTGACGGCTAGGGTTAGAGATGCCCTTAGGGTTACGATTGGACCTAGGGTTAGCGTTATGTTGAGGGCTAGGGTTAGAGATCCGGTTAGGGTTACGATTGGACCTAGGGTTAGGGTTATGTTGAGGGCTAGGGTTAGAGATCCGGTTAGGGTTACGATTGGACCCAGGGTTAGGGTTATGTTGTGGGCTAGGGTTAGAGAGACGGTTAGGGTTACGATTGACCTAGGGTTAGGGTTATGTTGAGGGCTAGGGTTAGAGATCCGGTTAGGGTTACGATTGGACCTAGGGTTAGGGTTACGTTGAGGGCTAGGGTTAGAGATGCCGTTAGGGTTACGATTGCACCTAGGGTTAGGGTTATGTTGAGGGCTAGGGTTAGAGAATCGGTTAGGGTTACGATTGGACCTAGGGTTAGGGTTATGTTGAGGGCTAGGGTTAGAGATCCGGTTAGGGTTACGATTGGACCTAGGGTTAGGGTTATGTTGAGGGCTAGGGTTAGAGATCCGGTTAGGGTTACGATTGGACCTAGGGTTAGGGTTATGTTGAGGGCTAGGGTTAGAGATCCGGTTAGGGTTACGATTGGACCGAGGGTTAGGGTTATGTTGAGGGCTAGGGTTAGAGAAGCGGTTAGGGTTACGATTGGACCTAGGGTTACGGTTATGTTGAGGGCTAGGGTTAGAGATGCGGTTAGGGTTACGATTGGACCTATAGTTAGGGTTCTGTTGAGGGCTAGGGTTAGAGATCCGGTTAGGGTTACGATTGGATCTAGGGTTAGGGTTATGTTGAGGGCTAGGGTTAGAGATCCGGTTAGGGTTACGATTGGACCTAGGGTTAGGGTTATGTTGTGGGCTAGGGTTAGAGAGACGGTTAGGGTTACGATTGGACCTAGGGTTAGGGTTATGTTGAGGGCTAGGGTTAGATATCCGGTTAGGGTTACGATTGGACCTAGAGTTAGGGTTATGTTGAGGGCTAGGGTTAAAGATCCGGTTAGGGTTACGATTCGACCTAGGGTTAGGGTTATGTTGAGGGCTAGGGTTAGAGATCCGGTTAGGGTTACGATTGGACCGAGGGTTAGGGTTATGTTGAGGGCTAGGGTTATAGATCCGGTTAGGGTTACGATTGGACCTAGGGTTAGGGTTATGTTGAGGGCTAGGGTTAGAAATCCGGTTAGGGTTACGATTGGACCTAGGTTAGGGTTATGTTGAGGGCTAGGGTTAGAGATGCGGTTAGGGTTATGATTGGACCTAGGGTTAGGGTTATGTTGAGGGCTAGGGTTAGAGATCCGGTTAGGGTTACGATTGGACCTAGGGTTAGGGTTATGTTGAGGGCTAGGGTTAGAGATCCGGTTAGGGTTACGATTGGACCTAGGGTTAGGGTTATGTTGAGGGCTAGGGTTAGAGATCCGGTTAGGGTTACGATTGGACCTAGGGTTAGGGTTATGTTGAGGGCTAGGGTTAGAGATCCGGTTAGGGTTACGATTGGACCTAGGGTTAGGGTTATGTTGAGGGCTAGGGTTAGATATCCGGTTAGGGTTACGATTGGACCTAGGGTTAGGGTTATGTTGTGGGCTAGGGTTAGAGAGACGGTTAGGGTTACGATTGACCTAGGGTTAGGGTTATGTTGAGGGCTAGGGTTAGAGATCCGGTTAGGGTTACGATTGGACCTAGGGTTAGGGTTATGTTGAGGGCTAGGGTTAGAGATGCCGTTAGGGTTACGATTGGACCTAGGGTTAGGGTTATGTTGAGGGCTAGTGTTAGAGAATCGGTTAGGGTTACGATTGGACCTAGGGTTAGGGTTATGTTGAGGGCTAGGGTTAGAGATCCGGTTAGGGTTACGATTGGACCTAGGGTTAGGGTTATGTTGAGGGCTAGGGTTAGAGATGCCGTTAGGGTTACGATTGGACCTAGGGTTAGGGTTATGTTGAGGGCTAGGGTTAGAGATGCCATTAGGGTTACGATTGGACCTAGGGTTACGGTTATGTTGAGGGTTAGGGTTAGAGATCCGGTTAGGGTTACGATTGGACCTAGGGTTAGGGTTATGTTGAGGGCTAGGGTTAGATATCCGGTTAGGGTTACGATTGGACTTAGGGTTAGGGTTATGTTGAGGCCTAGGGTTAGAGATCCGGTTAGGGTTACGATTGGACGTAGGGTTAGGGTTATGTTGAGGGCTAGGGTTAGAGATACGGTTAGGGTTACGATTGGACCTAGGGTTAGGGTTATGTTGAGGGCTAGGGTTAGAGATACGGTTAGGGTTACGATTGGACCTAGGGTTAGGGTTATGTTGAGGGCTAGGGTTAGATATCCTGTTAGGGTTACGATTGGACTTAGGGTTAGGGTTATGTTGAGGGCTAGGGTTAGAGATCCGGTTAGGGTTACGATTGGACGTAGGGTTAGGGTTATGTTGAGGGCTAGGGTTAGAGATACGGTTAGGGTTACGATTGGACCTAGGGTTAGGGTTATGTTGAGGGCTAGGGTTAGAGATCCGGTTAGGGTTACGATTGGACCTAGGGTTAGGGTTATGTTGAGGGCTAGGGTTAGATACCCGGTTAGGGTTACGATTGGACCTAGGGTTAGGGTTATGTTGTGGGCTAGGGTTAGAGAGACGGTTAGGGTTACGATTGACCTAGGGTTAGGGTTATGTTGAGGGCTAGGGTTAGAGATCCGGTTAGGGTTACGTTTGGACCTAGGGTTAGGGTTATGTTGAGGGCTAGGGTTAGAGATGCCGTTAGGGTTACGATTGGACCTAGGGTTAGGGTTATGTTGAGGGCTAGGGTTAGAGAATCGGTTAGGGTTACGATTGGACCTAGGGTTAGGGTTATATTGAGGGCTAGGGTTAGAGATCCGGTTAGGGTTACGATTGGACCTAGGGTTAGGGTTATGTTGAGGGCTAGGGTTAGAGATGCCGTTAGGGTTACGATTGGACCTAGGGTTAGGGTTATGTTGAGGGCTAGGGTTAGAGATGCCATTAGGGTTACGATTGGACCTAGGGTTAGGGTTATGTTGAGGGTTAGGGTTAGAGATCCGGTTAGGGTTACGATTGGACCTAGGGTTAGTGTTATGTTGAGGGCTAGGGTTAGAGAATCGGTTAGGGTTACCATTGGACCTAGGGTTAGGATTATGTTGAGGCCTAGGGTTAGAGATCCGGTTAGGGTAACGATTGGACCTAGGGTTAGGGTTATGTTGAGGGCTAGGGTTAGAGATCCGGTTAGGGTTACGATTGGACCTAGGGTTAGGGTTATGTTGAGGGCTAGGGTTAGAGATCCGGTTAGGGTTACGATTGGACCTAGGGTTAGGGTTATGTTGAGGGCTAGGGTTAGAGATCCGGTTAGGGTTACGATTGGACCTAGGGTTAGGGTTATGTTGAGGGCTAGGGTTAGAGATCCGGTTAGGGTTACGATTGGACCTAGGGTTAGGGTTATGTTGAGGGCTAGGGTTAGAGATCCGGTTAGGGTTACGATTGGACCAAGGGTTAGGGTTATGTTGAGGGCTAGGGTTAGAGATCCGGTTAGGGTTACGATTGGACCTAGGGTTAGGGTTATGTTGAGGGCTAGGGTTAGAGATCCGGTTAGGGTTACGATTCGACCTAGGGTTAGGGTTATGTTGAGGGCTAGGGTTAGAGATCCGGTTAGGGTTACGATTGGACCTAGGGTTAGGGTTATGTTGAGGGCTAGGGTTAGAGATTCGGTTAGGGTTACGATTGGACCTAGGGTTAGGGTTATGTTGAGGGCTAGGGTTAGAGATCCGGTTAGGGTTACGATTGGACCTAGGGTTAGGGTTATGTTGAGGGCTAGGGTTAGAGATCCGGTTAGGGTTACGATTGGACCTAGGGTTAGGGTTTTGTTGAGGGCTAGGGTTAGAGATCCGGTTAGGGTTACGATTGGACCTAGGGTTAGGGTTATGTTGAGGGCTAGGGTTAGAGATCCGGTTAGGGTTACGATTGGACCTAGGGTTAGGGTTATGTTGAGGGCTATGGTTAGAGATCCGGTTAGGGTTACGATTGGACCTAGGGTTAGGGTTATGTTGAGGGCTAGGGTTAGAGATCCGGTTAGGGTTACGATTGGACCTAGGGTTAGGGTTATGTTGAGGGCTAGGGTTAGAGATCCGGTTAGGGTTACGATTGGACCTAGGGTTAGGGTTATGTTGAGGGCTAGGGTTAGAGATCCGGTTAGGGTTACGATTGGACCTAGGGTTAGGGTTATGTTGAGGGCTAGGGTTAGAGATCCGGTTAGGGTTACGATTGGACCTAGGGTTAGGGTTATGTTGAGGGCTAGGGTTAGAGATCCGGTTAGGGTTACGATTGGACCTAGGGTTAGGGTTATGTTGAGGGCTAGGGTTAGAGATCCGGTTAGGGTTACGATTGGACCTAGGGTTAGGGTTATGTTGAGGGCTAGGGTTAGAGATGCCGTTAGGGTTACGATTGGACCTAGGGTTAGGGTTATGTTGAGGGCTAGGGTTAGATATCCGGTTAGGGTTACGATTGGACCTAGAGTTAGGGTTATGTTGAGGGCTAGGGTTAAAGATCCGGTTAGGGTTACGATTCGACCTAGGGTTTGGGTTATGTTGAGGGCTAGGGTTAGAGATCCGGTTAGGGTTACGATTGGACCGAGGGTTAGGGTTATGTTGAGGGCTAGGGTTATAGATCCGGTTAGGGTTACGATTGGACCTAGGGTTAGGGTTATGTTGAGGGCTAGGGTTAGAGATCCGGTTAGGGTTACGATTGGACCTAGGTTAGGGTTATGTTGAGGGCTAGGGTTAGAGATGCGGTTAGGGTTACGATTGGACCTAGGGTTAGGGTTATGTTGAGGGCTAGGGTTAGAGATCCGGTTAGGGTTACGATTGGACCTAGGGTTAGGGTTATGTTGAGGGCTAGGGTTAGAGATCCGGTTAGGGTTACGATTGGACCTAGGGTTAGGGTTATGTTGAGGGCTAGGGTTAGAGATCCGGTTAGGGTTACGATTGGACCTAGGGTTAGGGTTATGTTGAGGGCTAGGGTTAGAGATCCGGTTAGGGTTACGATTGGACCTAGGGTTAGGGTTATGTTGAGGGCTAGGGTTAGATATCCGGTTAGGGTTACGATTGGACCTAGGGTTAGGGTTATGTTGTGGGCTAGGGTTAGAGAGACGGTTAGGGTTACGATTGACCTAGGGTTAGGGTTATGTTGAGGGCTAGGGTTAGAGATCCGGTTAGGGTTACGATTGGACCTAGGGTTAGGGTTATGTTGAGGGCTAGGGTTAGAGATGCCGTTAGGGTTACGATTGGACCTAGGGTTAGGGTTATGTTGAGGGCTAGTGTTAGAGAATCGGTTAGGGTTACGATTGGACCTAGGGTTAGGGTTATGTTGAGGGCTAGGGTTAGAGATCCGGTTAGGGTTACGATTGGACCTAGGGTTAGGGTTATGTTGAGGGCTAGGGTTAGAGATGCCGTTAGGGTTACGATTGGACCTAGGGTTAGGGTTATGTTGAGGGCTAGGGTTAGAGATGCCATTAGGGTTACTATTGGACCTAGGGTTACGGTTATGTTGAGGGTTAGGGTTAGAGATCCGGTTAGGGTTACGATTGGACCTAGGGTTAGGGTTATGTTGAGGGCTAGGGTTAGATATCCGGTTAGGGTTACGATTGGACTTAGGGTTAGGGTTATGTTGAGGGCTAGGGTTAGAGATCCGGTTAGGGTTACGATTGGACGTAGGGTTAGGGTTATGTTGAGGGCTAGGGTTAGAGATACGGTTAGGGTTACGATTGGACCTAGGGTTAGGGTTATGTTGAGGGCTAGGGTTAGAGATACGGTTAGGGTTACGATTGGACCTAGGGTTAGGGTTATGTTGAGGGCTAGGGTTAGATATCCGGTTAGGGTTACGATTGGACTTAGGGTTAGGGTTATGTTGAGGGCTAGGGTTAGAGATCCCGTTAGGGTTACGATTGGACGTAGGGTTAGGGTTATGTTGAGGGCTAGGGTTAGAGATACGGTTAGGGTTACGATTGGACCTAGGGTTAGGGTTATGTTGAGGGCTAGGGTTAGAGATCCGGTTAGGGTTACGATTGGACCTAGGGTTAGGGTTATGTTGAGGGCTAGGGTTAGATACCCGGTTAGGGTTACGATTGGACCTAGGGTTAGGGTTATGTTGTGGGCTAGGGTTAGAGAGACGGTTAGGGTTACGATTGACCTAGGGTTAGGGTTATGTTGAGGGCTAGGGTTAGAGATCCGGTTAGGGTTACGATTGGACCTAGGGTTAGGGTTATGTTGAGGGCTAGGGTTAGAGATGCCGTTAGGGTTACGATTGGACCTAGGGTTAGGGTTATGTTGAGGGCTAGGGTTAGAGAATCGGTTAGGGTTACGATTGGACCTAGGGTTAGGGTTATATTGAGGGCTAGGGTTAGAGATCCGGTTAGGGTTACGATTGGACCTAGGGTTAGGGTTATGTTGAGGGCTAGGGTTAGAGATGCCGTTAGGGTTACGATTGGACCTAGGGTTAGGGTTATGTTGAGGGCTAGGGTTAGAGATGCCATTAGGGTTACGATTGGACCTAGGGTTAGGGTTATGTTGAGGGTTAGGGTTAGAGATCAGGTTAGGGTTACGATTGGACCTAGGGTTAGTGTTATGTTGAGGGCTAGGGTTAGAGAATCGGTTAGGGTTACCATTGGACCTAGGGTTAGGATTATGTTGAGGCCTAGGGTTAGAGATCCGGTTAGGGTTACGATTGGACCTAGGGTTAGGGTTATGTTGAGGGCTAGGGTTAGAGATCCGGTTAGGGTTACGATTGGACCTAGGGTTAGGGTTATGTTGAGGGCTAGGGTTAGAGATCCGGTTAGGGTTACGATTGGACCTAGGGTTAGGGTTATGTTGAGGGCTAGGGTTAGAGATTCGGTTAGGGTTACGATTGGACCTAGGGTTAGGGTTATGTTGAGGGCTAGGGTTAGAGATCCGGTTAGGGTTACGATTGGACCTAGGGTTAGGGTTATGTTGAGGGCTAGGGTTAGAGATCCGGTTAGGGTTACGATTGGACCTAGGGTTAGGGTTTTGTTGAGGGCTAGGGTTAGAGATCCGGTTAGGGTTACGATTGGACCTAGGGTTAGGGTTATGTTGAGGGCTAGGGTTAGAGATCCGGTTAGGGTTACGATTGGACCTAGGGTTAGGGTTATGTTGAGGGCTATGGTTAGAGATCCGGTTAGGGTTACGATTGGACCTAGGGTTAGGGTTACGTTGAGGGCTAGGGTTAGAGATCCGGTTAGGGTTACGATTGGACCTAGGGTTAGGGTTATGTTGAGGGCTAGGGTTAGAGATCCGGTTAGGGTTACGATTGGACCTAGGGTTAGTGTTATGTTGAGGGCTAGGGTTAGAGATCCGGTTAGGGTTACGATTGGACCTAGGGTTAGGGTTATGTTGAGGGCTAGGGTTAGAGATCCGGTTAGGGTTACGATTGGACCTAGGGTTAGGGTTATGTTGAGGGCTAGGGTTAGAGATGCCGTTAGGGTTACGATTGGACCTAGGGTTAGGGTTATGTTGAGGGCTAGGGTTAGATATCCGGTTAGGGTTACGATTGGACCTAGAGTTAGGGTTATGTTGAGGGCTAGGGTTAAAGATCCGGTTAGGGTTACGATTCGACCTAGGGTTAGGGTTATGTTGAGGGCTAGGGTTAGAGATCCGGTTAGGGTTACGATTGGACCGAGGGTTAGGGTTATGTTGAGGGCTAGGGTTATAGATCCGGTTAGGGTTACGATTGGACCTAGGGTTAGGGTTATGTTGAGGGCTAGGGTTAGAAATCCGGTTAGGGTTACGATTGGACCTAGGTTAGGGTTATGTTGAGGGCTAGGGTTAGAGATGCGGTTAGGGTTACGATTGGACCTAGGGTTAGGGTTATGTTGAGGGCTAGGGTTAGAGATCCGGTTAGGGTTACGATTGGACCTAGGGTTAGGGTTATGTTGAGGGCTAGGGTTAGAGATCCGGTTAGGGTTACGATTGGACCTAGGGTTAGGGTTATGTTGAGGGCTAGGGTTAGAGATCCGGTTAGGGTTACGATTGGACCTAGGGTTAGGGTTATGTTGAGGGCTAGGGTTAGAGATCCGGTTAGGGTTACGATTGGACCTAGGGTTAGGGTTATGTTGAGGGCTAGGGTTAGATATCCGGTTAGGGTTACGATTGGACCTAGGGTTAGGGTTATGTTGTGGGCTAGGGTTAGAGAGACGGTTAGGGTTACGATTGACCTAGGGTTAGGGTTATGTTGAGGGCTAGGGTTAGAGATCCGGTTAGGGTTACGATTGGACCTAGGGTTAGGGTTATGTTGAGGGCTAGGGTTAGAGATGCCGTTAGGGTTACGATTGGACCTAGGGTTAGGGTTATGTTGAGGGCTAGTGTTAGAGAATCGGTTAGGGTTACGATTGGACCTAGGGTTAGGGTTATGTTGAGGGCTAGGGTTAGAGATCCGGTTAGGGTTACGATTGGACCTAGGGTTAGGGTTATGTTGAGGGCTAGGGTTAGAGATGCCGTTAGGGTTACGATTGGACCTAGGGTTAGGGTTATGTTGAGGGCTAGGGTTAGAGATGCCATTAGGGTTACTATTGGACCTAGGGTTACGGTTATGTTGAGGGTTAGGGTTAGAGATCCGGTTAGGGTTACGATTGGACCTAGTGTTAGGGTTATGTTGAGGGCTAGGGTTAGATATCCGGTTAGGGTTACGATTGGACTTAGGGTTAGGGTTATGTTGAGGGCTAGGGTTAGAGATCCGGTTAGGGTTACGATTGGACGTAGGGTTAGGGTTATGTTGAGGGCTAGGGTTAGAGATACGGTTAGGGTTACGATTGGACCTAGGGTTAGGGTTATGTTGAGGGCTAGGGTTAGAGATACGGTTAGGGTTACGATTGGACCTAGGGTTAGGGTTATGTTGAGGGCTAGGGTTAGATATCCGGTTAGGGTTACGATTGGACTTAGGGTTAGGGTTATGTTGAGGGCTAGGGTTAGAGATCCGGTTAGGGTTACGATTGGACGTAGGGTTAGGGTTATGTTGAGGGCTAGGGTTAGATATCCGGTTAGGGTTACGATTGGACTTAGGGTTAGGGTTATGTTGAGGGCTAGGGTTAGAGATCCGGTTAGGGTTACGATTGGACGTAGGGTTAGGGTTATGTTGAGGGCTAGGGTTAGAGATACGGTTAGGGTTACGATTGGACCTAGGGTTAGGGTTATGTTGAGGGCTAGGGTTAGAGATCCGGTTAGGGTTACGATTGGACCTAGGGTTAGGGTTATGTTGAGGGCTAGGGTTAGATACCCGGTTAGGGTTACGATTGGACCTAGGGTTAGGGTTATGTTGTGGGCTAGGGTTAGAGAGACGGTTAGGGTTACGATTGACCTAGGGTTAGGGTTATGTTGAGGGCTAGGGTTAGAGATCCGGTTAGGGTTACGATTGGACCTAGGGTTAGGGTTATGTTGAGGGCTAGGGTTAGAGATGCCGTTAGGGTTACGATTGGACCTAGGGTTAGGGTTATGTTGAGGGCTAGGGTTAGAGAATCGGTTAGGGTTACGATTGGACCTAGGGTTAGGGTTATATTGAGGGCTAGGGTTAGAGATCCGGTTAGGGTTACGATTGGACCTAGGGTTAGGGTTATGTTGAGGGCTAGGGTTAGAGATGCCGTTAGGGTTACGATTGGACCTAGGGTTAGGGTTATGTTGAGGGCTAGGGTTAGAGATGCCATTAGGGTTACGATTGGACCTAGGGTTAGGGTTATGTTGAGGGTTAGGGTTAGAGATCAGGTTAGGGTTACGATTGGACCTAGGGTTAGTGTTATGTTGAGGGCTAGGGTTAGAGAATCGGTTAGGGTTACCATTGGACCTAGGGTTAGGATTATGTTGAGGCCTAGGGTTAGAGATCCGGTTAGGGTTACGATTGGACCTAGGGTTAGGGTTATGTTGAGGGCTAGGGTTAGAGATCCGGTTAGGGTTACGATTCGACCTAGGGTTAGGGTTATGTTGAGGGCTAGGGTTAGAGATCCGGTTAGGGTTACGATTGGACCTAGGGTTAGGGTTATGTTGAGGGCTAGGGTTAGAGATTCGGTTAGGGTTACGATTGGACCTAGGGTTAGGGTTATGTTGAGGGCTAGGGTTAGAGATCCGGTTAGGGTTACGATTGGACCTAGGGTTAGGGTTATGTTGAGGGCTAGGGTTAGAGATCCGGTTAGGGTTACGATTGGACCTAGGGTTAGGGTTTTGTTGAGGGCTAGGGTTAGAGATCCGGTTAGGGTTACGATTGGACCTAGGGTTAGGGTTATGTTGAGGGCTAGGGTTAGAGATCCGGTTAGGGTTACGATTGGACCTAGGGTTAGGGTTATGTTGAGGGCTATGGTTAGAGATCCGGTTAGGGTTACGATTGGACCTAGGGTTAGGGTTACGTTGAGGGCTAGGGTTAGAGATCCGGTTAGGGTTACGATTGGACCTAGGGTTAGGGTTATGTTGAGGGCTAGGGTTAGAGATCCGGTTAGGGTTACGATTGGACCTAGGGTTAGCGTTATGTTGAGGGCTTGGGTTAGAGATCCGGTTAGGGTTACGATTGGACCTAGGGTTAGGGTTATGTTGAGGGCTAGGGTTAGAGATCCGGTTAGGGTTACGATTGGACCTAGGGTTAGGGTTATGTTGAGGGCTAGGGTTAGAGATCCGGTTAGGGTTACGATTGGACCTAGGGTTAGGGTTATGTTGAGGGCTAGGGTTAGAGATCCGGTTAGGGTTACGATTGGACCTAGGGTTAGGGTTATGTTGAGGGCTAGGGTTAGAGATGCCGTTAGGGTTACGATTGGACCTAGGGTTAGGGTTATGTTGAGGGCTAGGGTTAGAGATGCCGTTAGGGTTACGATTGGACCTAGGGTTAGGGTTATGTTGAGGGCTAGGGTTAGAGATGCCATTAGGGTTACGATTGGACCTAGGGTTAGGGTTATGTTGAGGGTTAGGGTTAGAGATCAGGTTAGGGTTACGATTGGACCTAGGGTTAGTGTTATGTTGAGGGCTAGGGTTAGAGAATCGGTTAGGGTTACCATTGGACCTAGGGTTAGGATTATGTTGAGGCCTAGGGTTAGAGATCCGGTTAGGGTTACGATTGGACCTAGGGTTAGGGTTATGTTGAGGGCTAGGGTTAGAGATCCGGTTAGGGTTACGATTGGACCTAGGGTTAGGGTTATGTTGAGGGCTAGGGTTAGAGATCCGGTTAGGGTTACGATTGGACCTAGGGTTAGGGTTATGTTGAGGGCTAGGGTTAGAGATCCGGTTAGGGTTACGATTGGACCTAGGGTTAGGGTTATGTTGAGGGCTAGGGTTAGAGATCCGGTTAGGGTTACGATTGGACCTAGGGTTAGGGTTATGTTGAGGGCTAGGGTTAGAGATCCGGTTAGGGTTACGATTGGACCAAGGGTTAGGGTTATGTTGAGGGCTAGGGTTAGAGATCCGGTTAGGGTTACGATTGGACCTAGGGTTAGGGTTATGTTGAGGGCTAGGGTTAGAGATCCGGTTAGGGTTACGATTCGACCTAGGGTTAGGGTTATGTTGAGGGCTAGGGTTAGAGATCCGGTTAGGGTTACGATTGGACCTAGGGTTAGGGTTATGTTGAGGGCTAGGGTTAGAGATTCGGTTAGGGTTACGATTGGACCTAGGGTTAGGGTTATGTTGAGGGCTAGGGTTAGAGATCCGGTTAGGGTTACGATTGGACCTAGGGTTAGGGTTATGTTGAGGGCTAGGGTTAGAGATCCGGTTAGGGTTACGATTGGACCTAGGGTTAGGGTTATGTTGAGGGCTAGGGTTAGAGATCCGGTTAGGGTTACGATTGGACCTAGGGTTAGGGTTTTGTTGAGGGCTAGGGTTAGAGATCCGGTTAGGGTTACGATTGGACCTAGGGTTAGGGTTATGTTGAGGGCTAGGGTTAGAGATCCGGTTAGGGTTACGATTGGACCTAGGGTTAGGGTTATGTTGAGGGCTAGGGTTAGAGATCCGGTTAGGGTTACGATTGGACCTAGGGTTAGGGTTATGTTGAGGGCTAGGGTTAGAGATGCCGTTAGGGTTACGATTGGACCTAGGGTTAGGGTTATGTTGAGGGCTAGGGTTAGATATCCGGTTAGGGTTACGATTGGACCTAGAGTTAGGGTTATGTTGAGGGCTAGGGTTAAAGATCCGGTTAGGGTTACGATTCGACCTAGGGTTAGGGTTATGTTGAGGGCTAGGGTTAGAGATCCGGTTAGGGTTACGATTGGACCGAGGGTTAGGGTTATGTTGAGGGCTAGGGTTATAGATCCGGTTAGGGTTACGATTGGACCTAGGGTTAGGGTTATGTTGAGGGCTAGGGTTAGAAATCCGGTTAGGGTTACGATTGGACCTAGGTTAGGGTTATGTTGAGGGCTAGGGTTAGAGATGCGGTTAGGGTTACGATTGGACCTAGGGTTAGGGTTATGTTGAGGGCTAGGGTTAGAGATCCGGTTAGGGTTACGATTGGACCTAGGGTTAGGGTTATGTTGAGGGCTAGGGTTAGAGATCCGGTTAGGGTTACGATTGGACCTAGGGTTAGGGTTATGTTGAGGGCTAGGGTTAGAGATCCGGTTAGGGTTACGATTGGACCTAGGGTTAGGGTTATGTTGAGGGCTAGGGTTAGAGATCCGGTTAGGGTTACGATTGGACCTAGGGTTAGGGTTATGTTGAGGGCTAGGGTTAGATATCCGGTTAGGGTTACGATTGGACCTAGGGTTAGGGTTATGTTGTGGGCTAGGGTTAGAGAGACGGTTAGGGTTACGATTGACCTAGGGTTAGGGTTATGTTGAGGGCTAGGGTTAGAGATCCGGTTAGGGTTACGATTGGACCTAGGGTTAGGGTTATGTTGAGGGCTAGGGTTAGAGATCCGGTTAGGGTTACGATTGGACCTAGGGTTAGGGTTATGTTGAGGGCTAGGGTTAGAGATGCCGTTAGGGTTACGATTGGACCTAGGGTTAGGGTTATGTTGAGGGCTAGGGTTAGAGATGCCATTAGGGTTACTATTGGACCTAGGGTTACGGTTATGTTGAGGGTTAGGGTTAGAGATCCGGTTAGGGTTACGATTGGACCTAGGGTTAGGGTTATGTTGAGGGCTAGGGTTAGATATCCGGTTAGGGTTACGATTGGACTTAGGGTTAGGGTTATGTTGAGGGCTAGGGTTAGAGATCCGGTTAGGGTTACGATTGGACGTAGGGTTAGGGTTATGTTGAGGGCTAGGGTTAGATATCCGGTTAGGGTTACGATTGGACCTAGGGTTAGGGTTATGTTGAGGGCTAGGGTTAGAGATACGGTTAGGGTTACGATTGGACCTAGGGTTAGGGTTATGTTGAGGGCTAGGGTTAGATATCCGGTTAGGGTTACGATTGGACTTAGGGTTAGGGTTATGTTGAGGGCTAGGGTTAGAGATCCGGTTAGGGTTACGATTGGACGTAGGGTTAGGGTTATGTTGAGGGCTAGGGTTAGAGATACGGTTAGGGTTACGATTGGACCTAGGGATAGGGTTATGTTGAGGGCTAGGGTTAGCGATTCGGTTAGGGTTACGATTGGACCTAGGGTTAGGGTTATGTTGAGGGCTAGGGTTAGATACCCGGTTAGGGTTACGATTGGACCTAGGGTTAGGGTTATGTTGTGGGCTAGGGTTAGAGAGACGGTTAGGGTTACGATTGACCTAGGGTTAGGGTTATGTTGAGGGCTAGGGTTAGAGATCCGGTTAGGGTTACGATTGGACCTAGGGTTAGGGTTATGTTGAGGGCTAGGGTTAGAGATGCCGTTAGGGTTACGATTGGACCTAGGGTTAGGGTTATGTTGAGGGCTAGGGTTAGAGAATCGGTTAGGGTTACGATTGGACCTAGGGTTAGGGTTATATTGAGGGCTAGGGTTAGAGATCCGGTTAGGGTTACGATTGGATCTAGGGTTAGGGTTATGTTGAGGGCTAGGGTTAGAGATCCGGTTAGGGTTACGATTGGACCTAGGGTTAGGGTTATGTTGTGGGCTAGGGTTAGAGAGACGGTTAGGGTTACGATTGGACCTAGGGTTAGGGTTATGTTGAGGGCTAGGTTTAGATATCCGGTTAGGGTTACGATTGGACCTAGGGTTAGGGTTATGTTGAGGGCTAGGGTTAAAGATCCGGTTAGGGTTACGATTCGACCTAGGGTTAGGGTTATGTTGAGGGCTAGGGTTAGAGATCCGGTTAGGGTTACGATTGGACCGAGGGTTAGGGTTATGTTGAGGGCTAGGGTTATAGATCCGGTTAGGGTTACGATTGGACCTAGGGTTAGGGTTATGTTGAGGGCTAGGGTTAGAAATCCGGTTAGGGTTACGATTGGACCTAGGTTAGGGTTATGTTGAGGGCTAGGGTTAGAGATGCGGTTAGGGTTACGATTGGACCTAGGGTTAGGGTTATGTTGTGGGCTAGGGTTAGAGAGACGGTTAGGGTTACGATTGACCTAGGGTTAGGGTTATGTTGAGGGCTAGGGTTAGAGATGCCGTTAGGGTTACGATTGGACCTAGGGTTAGGGTTATGTTGAGGGCTAGGGTTAGAGATGCCATTAGGGTTACGATTGGACCTAGGGTTAGGGTTATGTTGAGGGTTAGGGTTAGAGATCCGGTTAGGGTTACGATTGGACCTAGGGTTAGGGTTATGTTGAGGGCTAGGGTTAGATATCCGGTTAGGGTTACGATTGGACTTAGGGTTAGGGTTATGTTGAGGGCTAGGGTTAGAGATCCGGTTAGGGTTACGATTGGACGTAGGGTTAGGGTTATGTTGAGGGCTAGGGTTAGAGATACGGTTAGGGTTACGATTGGACCTAGGGTTAGGGTTATGTTGAGGGCTAGGGTTAGAGATACGGTTAGGGTTACGATTGGACCTAGGGTTAGGGTTATGTTGAGGGCTAGGGTTAGATATCCGGTTAGGGTTACGATTGGACTTAGGGTTAGGGTTATGTTGAGGGCTAGGGTTAGAGATCCGGTTAGGGTTACGATTGGACGTAGGGTTAGGGTTATGTTGAGGGCTAGGGTTAGAGATACGGTTAGGGTTACGATTGGACCTAGGGTTAGGGTTATGTTGAGGGCTAGGGTTAGAGATCCGGTTAGGGTTACGATTGGACCTAGGGTTAGGGTTATGTTGAGGGCTAGGGTTAGATACCCGGTTAGGGTTACGATTGGACCTAGGGTTAGGGTTATGTTGTGGGCTAGGGTTAGAGAGACGGTTAGGGTTACAATTGACCTAGGGTTAGGGTTATGTTGAGGGCAAGGGTTAGAGATCCGGTTAGGGTTACGATTGGACCTAGGGTTAGGGTTATGTTGAGGGCTAGGGTTAGAGATGCCGTTAGGGTTACGATTGGACCTAGGGTTAGGGTTATGTTGAGGGCTAGGGTTAGAGAATCGGTTAGGGTTACGATTGGACCTAGGGTTAGGGTTATATTGAGGGCTAGGGTTAGAGATCCGGTTAGGGTTACGATTGGACCTAGGGTTAGGGTTATGTTGAGGGCTAGGGTTAGAGATGCCGTTAGGGTTACGATTGGACCTAGGGTTAGGGTTATGTTGAGGGCTAGGGTTAGAGATGCCATTAGGGTTACGATTGGACCTAGGGTTAGGGTTATGTTGAGGGTTAGGGTTAGAGATCCGGTTAGGGTTACGATTGGACCTAGGGTTAGTGTTATGTTGAGGGCTAGGGTTAGAGAATCGGTTAGGGTTACCATTGGACCTAGGGTTAGGATTATGTTGAGGCCTAGGGTTAGAGATCCGGTTAGGGTTACGATTGGACCTAGGGTTAGGGTTATGTTGAGGGCTAGGGTTAGAGATCCGGTTAGGGTTACGATTGGACCTAGGGTTAGGGTTATGTTGAGGGCTAGGGTTAGAGATCCGGTTAGGGTTACGATTGGACCTAGGGTTAGGGTTATGTTGAGGGCTAGGGTTAGAGATCCGGTTAGGGTTACGATTGGACCTAGGGTTAGGGTTATGTTGAGGGCTAGGGTTAGAGATCCGGTTAGGGTTACGATTGGAACAAGGGTTAGGGTTATGTTGAGGGCTAGGGTTAGAGATCCGGTTAGGGTTACGATTGGACCTAGGGTTAGGGTTATGTTGAGGGCTAGGGTTAGAGATCCGGTTAGGGTTACGATTCGACCTAGGGTTAGGGTTATGTTGAGGGCTAGGGTTAGAGATCCGGTTAGGGTTACGATTGGACCTAGGGTTAGGGTTATGTTGAGGGCTAGGGTTAGAGATTCGGTTAGGGTTACGATTGGACCTAGGGTTAGGGTTATGTTGAGGGCTAGGGTTAGAGATCCGGTTAGGGTTACGATTGGACCTAGGGTTAGGGTTATGTTGAGGGCTAGGGTTAGAGATCCGGTTAGGGTTACGATTGGACCTAGGGTTAGGGTTTTGTTGAGGGCTAGGGTTAGAGATCCGGTTAGGGTTACGATTGGACCTAGGGTTAGGGTTATGTTGAGGGCTAGGGTTAGAGATCCGGTTAGGGTTATGATTGGACCTAGGGTTAGGGTTATGTTGAGGGCTATGGTTAGAGATCCGGTTAGGGTTACGATTGGACCTAGGGTTAGGGTTACGTTGAGGGCTAGGGTTAGAGATCCGGTTAGGGTTACGATTGGACCTAGGGTTAGGGTTATGTTGAGGGCTAGGGTTAGAGATCCGGTTAGGGTTACGATTGGACCTAGGGTTAGGGTTATGTTGAGGGCTAGGGTTAGAGATCCGGTTAGGGTTACGATTGGACCTAGGGTTAGGGTTATGTTGAGGGCTAGGGTTAGAGATCCGGTTAGGGTTACGATTGGACCTAGGGTTAGGGTTATGTTGAGGGCTAGGGTTAGAGATCCGGTTAGGGTTACGATTGGACCTAGGGTTAGGGTTATGTTGAGGGCTAGGGTTAGAGATCCGGTTAGGGTTACGATTGGACCTAGGGTTAGGGTTATGTTGAGGGCTAGGGTTAGAGATGCCGTTAGGGTTACGATTGGACCTAGGGTTAGGGTTATGTTGAGGGCTAGGGTTAGAGAATCGGTTAGGGTTACGATTGGACCTAGGGTTAGGGTTATGTTGAGGGCTAGGGTTAGAGATGCCGTTAGGGTTACGATTGGACCTAGGGTTAGGGTTATGTTGAGGGCTAGGGTTAGAGATGCCGTTAGGGTTACGATTGGACCTAGGGTTAGGATTATGTTGAGGGCTAGGGTTAGAGAATCGGTTAGGGTTACGATTGGACCTAGGGTTAGGTTTATGTTGAGGGCTAGGGTTAGAGAATCGGTTAGGGTTACGATTGGACCTAGGGTTAGGATTATGTTGAGGGCTAGGGTTAGAGATCCGGTTAGGGTTACGATTGGACCTAGGGTTAGGGTTATGTTGAGGGCTAGGGTTAAAGATCCGGTTAGGGTTACGATTGGACCTAGGGTTAGGGTTATGTTGAGGGCTAGGGTTAGAGATCCGGTTAGGGTTACGATTGGACCTAGGGTTAGGGTTATGTTGAGGGCTAGGGTTAGAGATCCGGTTAGGGTTACGATTGGACCAAGGGTTAGGGTTATGTTGAGGGCTAGGGTTAGAGATCCGGTTAGGGTTACGATTGGACCTAGGGTTAGGGTTATGTTGAGGGCTAGGGTTAGAGATCCGGTTAGGGTTACGATTGGACCAAGGGTTAGGGTTATGTTGAGGGCTAGGGTTAGAGATCCGGTTAGGGTTACGATTGGACCTAGGGTTAGGGTTATGTTGAGGGCTAGGGTTAGAGATCCGGTTAGGGTTACGATTGGACCTAGGGTTAGGGTTATGTTGAGGGCTAGGGTTAGAGATCCGGTTAGGGTTACGATTGGACCTAGGGTTAGGGTTATGTTGAGGGCTAGGGTTAGAGATCCGGTTAGGGTTACGATTGGACCGAGGGTTAGGGTTATGTTGAGGGCTAGGGTTAGAGAAGCGGTTAGGGTTACGATTGGACCTAGGGTTACGGTTATGTTGAGGGCTAGGGTTAGAGATGCGGTTAGGGTTACGATTGGACCTATAGTTAGGGTTCTGTTGAGGGCTAGGGTTAGAGATCCGGTTAGGGTTACGATTGGATCTAGGGTTAGGGTTATGTTGAGGGCTAGGGTTAGAGATCCGGTTAGGGTTACGATTGGACCTAGGGTTAGGGTTATGTTGAGGGCTAGGGTTAGAGATCCGGTTAGGGTTACGATTGGACCTAGGGTTAGGGTTATGTTGAGGGCTAGGGTTAGAGATCCGGTTAGGGTTACGATTGGACCTAGGGTTAGGGTTATGTTGAGGGCTAGGGTTAGAGATCCGGTTAGAGTTACGATTGGACCTAGGGTTAGGGTTATGTTGAGGGCTAGGGTTAGAGATCCGGTTAGGGTTACGATTGGACCAAGGGTTAGGGTTATGTTGAGGGCTAGGGTTAGAGATCCGGTTAGGGTTACGATTGGACCAAGGGTTAGGGTTATGTTGAGGGCTAGGGTTAGAGATCCGGTTAGGGTTACGATTGGACCAAGGGTTAGGGTTATGTTGAGGGCTAGGGTTAGAGATCCGGTTAGGGTTACGATTGGATCAAGGGTTAGGGTTATGTTGAGGGCTAGGGTTAGAGATCCGGTTAGGGTTACGATTGGACCAAGGGTTAGGGTTATGTTGAGGGCTAGGGTTAGAGATCCGGTTAGGGTTACGATTGGACCTAGGGTTAGGGTTATGTTGAGGGCTAGGGTTAGAGATCCGGTTAGGGTTACGATTGGACCAAGGGTTAGGGTTATGTTGAGGGCTAGGGTTAGAGATCCGGTTAGGGTTACGATTGGACCAAGGGTTAGGGTTATGTTGAGGGCTAGGGTTAGAGATCCGGTTAGGGTTACGATTGGACCTAGGGTTAGGGTTATGTTGAGGGCTAGGGTTAGAGATCCGGTTAGGGTTACGATTGGACCAAGGGTTAGGGTTATGTTGAGGGCTAGGGTTAGAGATCCGGTTAGGGTTACGATTGGACCTAGGGTTAGGGTTATGTTGAGGGCTAGGGTTAGAGATCCGGTTAGGGTTACGATTGGACCAAGGGTTAGGGTTATGTTGAGGGCTAGGGTTAGAGATCCGGTTAGGGTTACGATTGGACCTAGGGTTAGGGTTATGTTGAGGGCTAGGGTTAGAGATCCGGTTAGGGTTACGATTGGACCTAGGGTTAGGGTTATGTTGAGGGCTAGGGTTAGAGATCCGGTTAGGGTTACGATTGGACCTAGGGTTAGGGTTATGTTGAGGGCTAGGGTTAGAGATCCGGTTAGGGTTACGATTCGACCTAGGGTTAGGGTTATGTTGAGGGCTAGGGTTAGAGATCCGGTTAGGGTTACGATTGGACCTAGGGTTAGGGTTCTGTTGAGGGCTAGGGTTAGAGATCCGGTTAGGGTTACGATTGGACCGAGGGTTAGGGTTATGTTGAGGGCTAGGGTTAGAGAAGCGGTTAGGGTTACGATTGGACCTAGGGTTACGGTTATGTTGAGGGCTAGGGTTAGAGATGCGGTTAGGGTTACGATTGGACCTATAGTTAGGGTTCTGTTGAGGGCTAGGTTTAGAGATCCGGTTAGGGTTACGATTGGATCTAGGGTTAGGGTTATGTTGAGGGCTAGGGTTAGAGATCCGGTTAGGGTTACGATTGGACCTAGGGTTAGGGTTATGTTGAGGGCTAGGGTTAGAGATCCGGTTAGGGTTACGATTGGACCTAGGGTTAGGGTTATGTTGAGGGCTAGGGTTAGAGATCCGGTTAGGGTTACGATTGGACCGAAGGTTAGGGTTATGTTGAGGGCTAGGCTTAGAGAAGCGTTTAGGGTTACGATTGGACCTAGGGTTACGGTTATGTTGAGGGCTAGGGTTAGAGATGCGGTTAGGGTTACGATTGGACCTATAGTTAGGGTTCTGTTGAGGGCTAGGGTTAGAGATCCGGTTAGGGTTACGATTGGATCTAGGGTTAGGGTTATGTTGAGGGCTAGGGTTAGAGATCCGGTTAGGGTTACGATTGGACCTAGGGTTAGGGTTATGTTGTGGGCTAGGGTTAGAGAGACGGTTAGGGTTACGATTGGACCTAGGGTTAGGGTTATGTTGAGGGCTAGGGTTAGATATCCGGTTAGGGTTACGATTGGACCTAGGGTTAGGGTTATGTTGAGGGCTAGGGTTAGAGATCCGGTTAGGGTTACGATTCGACCTAGGGTTAGGGTTATGTTGAGGGCTAGGGTTAGAGATCCTGTTAGGGTTACGATTGGACCTAGGGTTAGGGTTATGTTGAGGGCTAGGGTTAGAGATCCGGTTAGGGTTACGATTGGACCTAGGGTTAGGGTTATGTTGAGGGCTAGGGTTAGAGATCCGGTTAGGGTTACGATTGGACCTAGGTTAGGGTTATGTTGAGGGCTAGGGTTAGAGATGCGGTTAGGGTTACGATTGGACCTAGGGTTAGGGTTATGTTGAGGGCTAGGGTTAGAGATCCGGTTAGGGTTACGATTGGACCTAGGGTTAGGGTTATGTTGAGGGCTAGGGTTAGAGATCCGGTTAGGGTTACGATTGGACCTAGGGTTAGGGTTATGTTGAGGGCTAGGGTTAGAGATCCGGTTAGGGTTACGATTGGACCTAGGGTTAGGGTTATGTTGAGGGCTAGGGTTAGAGATCCGGTTAGGGTTACGATTGGACCTAGGGTTAGGGTTATGTTGAGGGCTAGGGTTAGAGATCCGGTTAGGGTTACGATTGGACCTAGGGTTAGGGTTATGTTGAGGGCTAGGGTTAGAGATCCGGTTAGGGTTACGATTGGACCTAGGGTTAGGGTTATGTTGAGGGCTAGGGTTAGAGATCCGGTTAGGGTTACGATTGGACCTAGGGTTAGGGTTATGTTGAGGGCTAGGGTTAGAGATCCGGTTAGGGTTACGATTGGACCAAGGGTTAGGGTTATGTTGAGGGCTAGGGTTAGAGATCCGGTTAGGGTTACGATTGGACCTAGGGTTAGGGTTATGTTGAGGGCTAGGGTTAGAGATGCCGTTAGGGTTACGATTGGACCTAGGGTTAGGGTTATGTTGAGGGCTAGGGTTAGAGAATCGGTTAGGGTTACGATTGGACCTAGGGTTAGGGTTATGTTGAGGGCTAGGGTTAGAGATCCGGTTAGGGTTACGATTGCACCAAGGGTTAGGGTTATGTTGAGGGCTAGGGTTAGAGATCTGGTTAGGGTTACGATTGGACCTAGGGTTAGGGTTATGTTGAGGGCTAGGGTTAGAGATCCGGTTAGGGTTACGATTGCACCAAGGGTTAGGGTTATTTTGAGGGCTAGGGTTAGAGAAGCGGTTAGGGTTACGATTGGACCTAGGGTTACGGTTATGTTGAGGGCTAGGGTTAGAGATGCGGTTAGGGTTACGATTGGACCTAGTGTTAGGGTTCTGTTGAGGGCTAGGGTTAGAGATCCGGTTAGGGTTACGATTGGATCTAGGGTTAGGGTTATGTTGAGGGCTAGGGTTAGAGATCCGGTTAGGGTTACGATTGGACCTAGGGTTAGGGTTATGTTGTGGGGTAGGGTTAGAGAGACTGTTAGGGTTACGATTGGACCTAGGGTTAGGGTTATGTTGAGGGCTAGGGTTAGAGATGCCGTTAGGGTTACGATTGGACCTAGGGTTAGGGTTATGTTGAGGGCTAGGGTTAGAGAATCGGTTAGGGTTACGATTGGACCTACGGTTAGGGTTATGTTGAGGGCTAGGGTTAGAGATCCGGTTAGGGTTACGATTGCACCAAGGGTTAGGGTTATGTTGAGGGCTAGGGTTAGAGATCTGGTTAGGGTTACGATTGGACCTAGGGTTAGGGTTATGTTGAGGGCTAGGGTTAGAGATCCGGTTAGGGTTACGATTGCACCAAGGGTTAGGGTTATGTTGAGGGCTAGGGTTAGAGAAGCGGTTAGGGTTACGATTGGACCTAGGGTTACGGTTATGTTGAGGGCTAGGGTTAGATATGCGGTTAGGGTTACGATTGGACCTAGTGTTAGGGTTCTGTTGAGGGCTAGGGTTAGAGATCCGGTTAGGGTTACGATTGGATCTAGGGTTAGGGTTATGTTGAGGGCTAGGGTTAGAGATCCGGTTAGGGTTACGATTGGACCTAGGGTTAGGGTTATGTTGTGTGCTAGGGTTAGAGAGACGGTTAGGGTTACGATTGGACCTAGGGTTAGGGTTATGTTGAGGGGTAGGGTTAGAGATGCCGTTAGGGTTATGATTGGACCTAGGGTTAGGGTTATGTTGAGGGCTAGGGTTAGAGATCCGGTTAGGGTTACGATTGGACCTAGGGTTAGGGTTATGTTGACGGCTAGGGTTAGAGATCCGGTTAGGGTTACGATTGGACCTAGGGTTAGGGTTATGTTGAGGGCTAGAATTAGAGATCCGGTTAGGGTTACGATTGGACCTAGGGTTATGGTTATGTTGAGGGCTAGGGTTAGAGAGACGGTTAGGGTTACGACTGGACCTAGGGTTAGGGTTATGTTGACGGCTAGGGTTAGAGATGCCGTTAGGGTTACGATTGGACCTAGGGTTAGGGTTATGTTGAGGGCTAGGGTTAGAGATCCGGTTACGGTTACGATTGGACCTAGGGTTCGGGTTATGTTGAGGGCTAGGGTTAGAGTTCCGGTTAGGGTTACGATTGAACCTAGGATTAGGGTTATGTTGAGGGCTAGGGTTAGAGTTGCAATTAGGGTTACGATTGGACCTAGGGTTAGGGTTATGTTGAGGGCTAGTGTTAGAGATCCGGTTAGGGTTACGATTGGACCTAGGGTTAGTGTTATGTTGAGGGGTAGGGTTAGAGATCCGGTTAGGGTTACGATTGGACCTAGGGTTAGCGTTATGTTGAGGGCTAGGGTTAGAGATCCGGTTAGGGTTACGATTGGACCTAGGGTTAGGGTTATGTTGAGGGCTAGGGTTAGAGATCCAGTTAGGGTTACTATTGGACCAAGGGTTAGGGTTATGTTGAGGGCTAGGGTTAGAGATGCGGTTAGGGTTACGATTCGACCTAGGGTTAGGGTTATGTTGAGGGCTAGGTTTAGAGATCCGGTTAGGGTTACGATTGGACCTAGGTTTAGGGTTATGTTGAGGGCTAGGGTTAGAGATCCGGTTAGGGTTACGATTGAACCTAGGGTTAGGGTTATGTTGAGGCCTAGGGTTAGAGATCCGGTTAGGGTTACGATTGGACCTAGGGTTAGGGTTATGTTGAGGGCTAGGGTTAGAGATCCGGTTAGGGTTACGATTGGACCTAGGGTTAGGGTTATGTTGAGGGCTAGGGTTAGAGATCCGGTTAGGGTTACGATTGGACCTAGGGTTAGGGTTATGTTGAGGGCTAGGGTTAGAGATCCGGTTAGGGTTACGATTGGACCTAGGGTTAGGGTTATGTTGAGGGCTAGGGTTAGAGATCCGGTTAGGGTTACGATTGGACCTAGGGTTAGGGTTATGTTGAGGGCTAGGGTTAGAGATGCCGTTAGGGTTACGATTGGACCTAGGGTTAGGGTTATGTTGAGGGCTAGGGTTAGAGAATCGGTTAGGGTTACGATTGGACCTAGGGTTAGGGTTATGTTGAGGGCTAGGGTTAGAGATCCGGTTAGGGTTACGATTGCACCAAGGGTTAGGGTTATGTTGAGGGCTAGGGTTAGAGATCTGGTTAGGGTTACGATTGGACCTAGGGTTAGGGTTATGTTGAGGGCTAGGGTTAGAGATCCGGTTAGGGTTACGATTGCACCAAGGGTTAGGGTTATTTTGAGGGCTAGGGTTAGAGAAGCGGTTAGGGTTACGATTGGACCTAGGGTTAGGGTTCTGTTGAGGGCTAGGGTTAGAGATCCGGTTAGGGTTACGATTGGATCTAGGGTTAGGGTTATGTTGAGGGCTAGGGTTAGAGATCCGGTTAGGGTTACGATTGGACCTAGGGTTAGGGTTATGTTGTGTGCTAGGGTTAGAGAGACGGTTAGGGTTACGATTGGACCTAGGGTTAGGGTTATGTTGAGGGGTAGGGTTAGAGATGCCGTTAGGGTTATGATTGGACCTAGGGTTAGGGTTATGTTGAGGGCTAGGGTTGGAGATCCGGTTAGGGTTACGATTGGACCTAGGGTTAGGGTTATGTTGACGGCTAGGGTTAGAGATCCGGTTAGGGTTACGATTGGACCTAGGGTTAGGGTTATGTTGAGGGCTAGAATTAGAGATCCGGTTAGGGTTACGATTGGACCTAGGGTTATGGTTATGTTGAGGGCTAGGGTTAGAGAGACGGTTAGGGTTACGACTGGACCTAGGGTTAGGGTTATGTTGACGGCTAGGGTTAGAGATGCCGTTAGGGTTACGATTGGACCTAGGGTTAGGGTTATGTTGAGGGCTAGGGTTAGAGATCCGGTTACGGTTACGATTGGACCTAGGGTTCGGGTTATGTTGAGGGCTAGGGTTAGAGATCCGGTTAGGGTTACGATTGAACCTAGGATTAGGGTTATGTTGAGGGCTAGGGTTAGAGTTGCAATTAGGGTTACGATTGGACCTAGGGTTAGGGTTATGTTGAGGGCTAGTGTTAGAGATCCGGTTAGGGTTACGATTGGACCTAGGGTTAGTGTTATGTTGAGGGGTAGGGTTAGAGATCCGGTTAGGGTTACGATTGGACCTAGGGTTAGCGTTATGTTGAGGGCTAGGGTTAGAGATCCGGTCAGGGTTACGATTGGACCTAGGGTTAGGGTTATGTTGAGGGCTAGGGTTAGAGATCCAGTTAGGGTTACTATTGGACCAAGGGTTAGGGTTATGTTGAGGGCTAGGGTTAGAGATGCGGTTAGGGTTACGATTCGACCTAGGGTTAGGGTTATGTTGAGGGCTAGGTTTAGAGATCCGGTTAGGGTTACGATTGGACCTAGGTTTAGGGTTATGTTGAGGGCTAGGGTTAGAGATCCGGTTAGGGTTACGATTGAACCTAGGGTTAGGGTTATGTTGAGGCCTAGGGTTAGAGATCCGGTTAGGGTTACGATTGGACCTAGGGTTAGGGTTATGTTGAGGGCTAGGGTTAGAGATCCGGTTAGGGTTACGATTGGACCTAGGGTTAGGGTTATGTTGAGGGCTAGGTTTAGAGATCCGGTTAGGGTTACGATTGGACCTAGGGTTAGGGTTATGTTGAGGGCTAGGGTTAGAGATCCGGTTAGGGTTACGATTGGACCTAGGGTTAGGGTTATGTTGAGGGCTAGGGTTAGAGATCCGGTTAGGGTTACGATTGGACCTAGGGTTAGGGTTATGTTGAGGGCTAGGGTTAGAGATCCGGTTAGGGTTACGATTGGAACTAGGGTTAGGGTTATGTTGTGGGCTAGGGTTAGAGAGACGGTTAGGGTTACGATTGGACCTAGGGTTAGGGTTATGTTGAGGGCTAGGGTTAGAGATCCGGTTAGGGTTACGATTGGACCTAGGGTTAGGGTTATGTTGAGGGCTAGGGTTAGAGATCCGGTTAGGGTTACGATTGGACCTAGGGTTAGGGTTATGTTGTGGGCTAGGGTTAGAGATCCGGTTAGGGTTACGATTGACCTAGCGTTAGGGTTATGTTGAGGGCTAGGGTTAGAGATCCGGTTAGGGTTCCGATTGGACCTAGGGTTAGGGTTATGTTGAGGGCTAGGGTTAGATGTGCCGTTAGGGTTACGATTGGACCTAGGGTTAGGGTTATGTTGAGGGCTAGGGTTAGAGAATCGGTTAGGGTTACGATTGGACCTAGGGTTAGGGTTATGTTGAGGGCTAGGGTTAGAGATCCGGTTAGGGTTACGATTGGACCTAGGGTTAGGGTTATGTAGAGGGCTAGGGTTAGAGATCCGGTTAGGGTTACGATTAGACCTAGGGTTAGGGTTATGTTGAGGGCTAGGGTTAGAGATCCGGTTAGGGTTACGATTGGACCTAGGGTTAGGGTTATGTTGACGGCTAGGGTTAGAGATCCGGTTAGGGTTACGATTGGACCTAGGGTTAGGGTTATGTTGAGGGCTAGGGTAGGAGATCCGGTTAGGGTTACGATTGGACCTAGGGTTAGGGTTATGTTGAGGGCTAGGGTTAGAGATCCGGTTAGGGTTACGATAGGACCAAGGGTTAGGGTTATGTTGAGGGCTAGGGTTAGAGAAGCGGTTAGGGTTACGATTGGACCTAGGGTTACGGTTATGTTGAGGGTTAGGGTTAGAGATGCGGTTAGGGTTATGATTGGACCTAGTGTTAGGGTTATGTTGAGGGCTAGGGTTAGAGATCCGGTTAGGGTTACGATTGGACCTAGGGTTAGCGTTATGTTGAGGGCTAGGGTTAGAGATCCGGTCAGGGTTACGATTGGACCTAGGGTTAGGGTTATGTTGAGGGCTAGGGTTAGAGATCCGGTTAGGGTTACGATTGGACCTAGGGTTAGGGTTATGTTGAGGGCTAGGCTTAGAGATCCGGTTAGGGTTACGATTGGACCTAGGGTTAGGGTTATGTTGAGGGCTAGGGTTAGACATCCGATTAGGGTTACGATTGGACCAAGGGTTAGGGTTATGTTGAGGGCTAGGGTTAGAGAAGCGGTTAGGGTTACGATTGGACCTAGGGTTATGGTTATGTTGAGGGCTAGGGTTAGAGATGCGGTTAGGGTTATGATTGGACCTAGTGTTAGGGTTATGTTGAGGGCTAGGGTTAGAGATCCGGTTAGGGTTACGATTGGACCTAGGGTTAGGGTTATGTTGACGGCTAGGGTTAGAGATCCGGTTACGGTTACGATTGGACCTAGGGTTCGGGTTATGTTGAGGGCTAGGGTTAGAGATCCGGTTAGGGTTACGATTGAACTTAGGGTTAGGGTTATGTTGAGGGCTAGGGTTAGAGTTGCAATTAGGGTTACGATTGGACCTAGGGTTAGGGTTATGTTGAGGGCTAGTGTTAGAGATCCGGTTAGGGTTACGATTGGACCTAGGGTTAGTGTTATGTTGAGGGGTAGGGTTAGAGATCCGGTTAGGGTTACGATTGGACCTAGGGTTAGCGTTATGTTGAGGGCTAGGGTTAGAGATCCGGTCAGGGTTACGATTGGACCTAGGGTTAGGGTTATGTTGAGGGCTAGGGTTAGAGATCCAGTTAGGGTTACGATTGGACCAAGGGTTAGGGTTATGTTGAGGGCTAGGGTTAGAGATGCGGTTAGGGTTACGATTCGACCTAGGGTTAGGGTTATGTTGAGGGCTAGGTTTAGAGATCCGGTTAGGGTTACGATTGGACCTAGGTTTAGGGTTATGTTGAGGGCTAGGGTTAGAGATCCGGTTAGGGTTACGATTGAACCTAGGGTTAGGGTTATGTTGAGGCCTAGGGTTAGAGATCCGGTTAGGGTTACGATTGGACCTAGGGTTAGGGTTATGTTGAGGGCTAGGGTTAGAGATCCGGTTAGGGTTACGATTGGCCCTAGGGTTAGGGTTATGTTGAGGGCTAGGGTTATTGATCCGGTTAGGGTTACGATTGGACCTAGGGTTAGGGTTATGTTGAGGGCTAGGGTTAGAGATCCGGTTAGGGTTACGATTGGACCTAGGGTTAGGGTTATGTTGAGGGCTAGGGTTAGAGATCCGGTTAGGGTTACGATTGGACCTAGGGTTAGGGTTATGTTGAGGGCTAGGGTTAGAGATCCAGTTAGGGTTACGATTGGACCTAGGGTTAGGGTTATGTTGAGGGCTAGGGTTAGAGATCCGGTCAGGGTTACGATTGGACCTAGGGTTAGGGTTATGTTGAGGGCTAGGGTTAGAGATGCCGTTAGGGTTACGATTGGACCTAGGGTTAGGGTTATGTTGAGGGCTAGGGTTAGAGATCCGGTTAGGGTTACGATTGGACCTAGGGTTAGGGTTATGTTGAGGGCTAGGGTTAGAGATCCGGTTAGGGTTACCATTGGACCTAGGGTTAGGGTTATGTTGAGGGCTAGGGTTAGAGGTCCGGTTAGGGTTACGATTGGACCTAGGGTTAGGGTTATGTTGAGGGCTAGCGTTAGAGATCCGGTTAGGGTTACGATTGGACCTAGGGTTAGGGTTTGGTTGAGGGCTAGGGTTAGAGATCCGGTTAGGGTTACGATTGGACCTAGGGTTAGGGTTATGTTGAGGGCTAGGGTTACAGATCCGTTTAGGGTTACGATTGGACCTAGGGTTAGGGTTATGTTGAGGGCTAGGGTTAGAGATCCGGTTAGGGTTACGATTGGACCTAGGGTTAGGGTTATGTTGTGGGCTAGGGTTAGAGAGACGGTTAGGGTTACGATTGGACCTAGGGTTAGGGTTATGTTGACGGCTAGGGTTAGAGATGCCCTTAGGGTTACGATTGGACCTAGGGTTAGGGTTATGTTGAGGGTTAGGGTTAGAGATCCGGTTAGGGTTACGATTGGACCTAGGGTTAGCGTTATGTTGAGGGCTAGGGTTAGCGATCCGGTTAGGGTTACGATTGGACCTAGGGTTAGGGTTATGTTGAGGGCTAGGGTTAGAGATCCGGTTAGGGTTACGATTGGACCTAGGGTTAGGGTTATGTTGAGGGCTAGGGTTAGAGATCCGGTTAGGGTTACGATTGGACCTAGGGTTAGGGTTATGTTGTGGGCTAGGGTTAGAGAGACGGTTAGGGTTACGATTGACCTAGGGTTAGGGTTATGTTGAGGGCTAGGGTTAGAGATCCGGTTAGGGTTACGATTGGACCTAGGGTTAGGGTTACGTTGAGGGCTAGGGTTAGAAATGCCGTTAGGGTTACGATTGGACGTAGGGTTAGGGTTATGTTGAGGGCTAGGGTTAGAGAATCGGTTAGGGTTACGATTGGACCTAGGGTTAGGGTTATGTTGAGGGCTAGGGTTAGAGATCCGGTTAGGGTTACGATTGGACCTAGGGTTAGGGTTATGTTGAGGGCTAGGGTTAGAGATCCGGTTAGGGTTACGATTGGACCTAGGGTTAGGGTTATGTTGAGGGCTAGGGTTAGAGATCCGGTTAGGGTTACGATTGGACCAAGGGTTAGTGTTATGTTGAGGGCTAAGGTTAGAGAAGCGGTTAGGGTTACGATTGGACCTAGGGTTACGGTTCTGTTGAGGGCTAGGGTTAGAGATGCGGTTAGGGTTACGATTGGACCTATAGTTTGGGTTCTGTTGAGGGCTAGGGTTAGAGATCCGGTTAGGGTTACGATTGGATCTAGGGTTAGGGTTATGTTGAGGGCTAGGGTTAGAGATCCGGTTAGGGTTACGATTGGACCTAGGGTTAGGGTTATGTTGTGGGCTAGGGTTAGAGAGACGGTTAGGGTTACGATTGGACCTAGGGTTAGGGTTATGTTGAGGGGTAGGGTTAGAGATGCCGTTAGGGTTACGATTGGACCTAGGGTTAGGGTTATGTTGAGGGCTAGGGTTAGATATCCGGTTAGGGTTACGATTGGACCTAGGGTTAGGGTTATGTTGAGGGCTAGGGTTAGAGATCCGGTTAGGGTTACGATTCGACCTAGGGTTAGGGTTATGTTGAGGGCTAGGGTTAGAGATCCGGTTAGGGTTACGATTGGACCGAGGGTTAGGGTTATGTTGAGGGCTAGGGTTATAGATCCGGTTAGGGTTACGATTGGACCTAGGGTTAGGGTTATGTTGAGGGCTAGGGTTAGAGATCCGGTTAGGGTTACGATTGGACCTAGGTTAGGGTTATGTTGAGGGCTAGGGTTAGAGATGCGGTTAGGGTTACGATTGGACCTAGGGTTAGGGTTATGTTGAGGGCTAGGCTTAGAGATCCGGTTAGGGTTACGATTGGACCTAGGGTTAGGGTTATGTTGAGGGCTAGGGTTAGACATCCGGTTAGGGTTACGATTGGACCAAGGGTTAGGGTTATGTTGAGGGCTAGGGTTAGAGAAGCGGTTAGGGTTACGATTGGACCTAGGGTTATGGTTATGTTGAGGGCTAGGGTTAGAGATGCGGTTAGGGTTATGATTGGACCTAGTGTTAGGGTTATGTTGAGGGCTAGGGTTAGAGATCCGGTTAGGGTTACGATTGGACCTAGGGTTAGGGTTATGTTGACGGCTAGGGTTAGAGATCCGGTTACGGTTACGATTGGACCTAGGGTTCGGGTTATGTTGAGGGCTAGGGTTAGAGATCCGGTTAGGGTTACGATTGAACCTAGGGTTAGGGTTATGTTGAGGGCTAGGGTTAGAGTTGCACTTAGGGTTACGATTGGACCTAGGGTTAGGGTTATGTTGAGGGCTAGTGTTAGAGATCCGCTTAGGGTTACGATTGGACCTAGGGTTAGTGTTATGTTGAGGGGTAGGGTTAGAGATCCGGTTAGGGTTACGATTGGACCTAGGGTTAGCGTTATGTTGAGGGCTAGGGTTAGAAATCCGGTCAGGGTTACGATTGGACCTAGGGTTAGGGTTATGTTGAGGGCTAGGGTTAGAGATCCAGTTAGGGTTACGATTGGACCAAGGGTTAGGGTTATGTTGAGGGCTAGGGTTAGAGATGCGGTTAGGGTTACGATTCGACCTAGGGTTAGGGTTATGTTGAGGGCTAGGTTTAGAGATCCGGTTAGGGTTACGATTGGACCTAGGTTTAGGGTTATGTTGAGGGCTAGGGTTAGAGATCCGGTTAGGGTTACGATTGAACCTAGGGTTAGGGTTATGTTGAGGCCTAGGGTTAGAGATCCGGTTAGGGTTACGATTGGACCTAGGGTTAGGGTTATGTTGAGGGCTAGGGTTAGAGATCCGGTTAGGGTTACGATTGGACCTAGGTTTAGGGTTATGTTGAGGGCTAGGGTTAGAGATCCGGTTAGGGTTACGATTGAACCTAGGGTTAGGGTTATGTTGAGGCCTAGGGTTAGAGATCCGGTTAGGGTTACGATTGGACCTAGGGTTAGGGTTATGTTGAGGGCTAGGGTTAGAGATCCGGTTAGGGTTACGATTGGACCTAGGGTTAGGGTTATGTTGAGGGCTAGGGTTATTGATCCGGTTAGGGTTACGATTGGACCTAGGGTTAGGGTTATGTTGAGGGCTAGGGTTAGAGATCCGGTTAGGGTTACGATTGGACCTAGGGTTAGGGTTATGTTGAGGGCTAGGGTTAGAGATCCGGTTAGGGTTACGATTGGACCTAGGGTTAGGGTTATGTTGAGGGCTAGGGTTAGAGATCCAGTTAGGGTTACGATTGGACCTAGGGTTAGGGTTATGTTGAGGGCTAGGGTTAGAGATCCGGTCAGGGTTACGATTGGACCTAGGGTTAGGGTTATGTTGAGGGCTAGGGTTAGAGATGCCGTTAGGGTTACGATTGGACCTAGGGTTAGGGTTATGTTGAGGGCTAGGGTTAGAGATCCGGTTAGGGTTACGATTGGACCTAGGGTTAGGGTTATGTTGAGGGCTAGGGTTAGAGATCCGGTTAGGGTTACCATTGGACCTAGGGTTAGGGTTATGTTGAGGGCTAGGGTTAGAGATCCGGTTAGGGTTACGATTGGACCTAGGGTTAGGGTTATGTTGAGGGCTAGCGTTAGAGATCCGGTTAGGGTTACGATTGGACCTAGGGTTAGGGTTTGGTTGAGGGCTAGGGTTAGAGATCCGGTTAGGGTTACGATTGGACCTAGGGATAGGGTTATGTTGAGGGCTAGGGTTACAGATCCGTTTAGGGTTACGATTGGACCTAGGGTTAGGGTTATGTTGAGGGCTAGGGTTAGAGATCCGGTTAGGGTTACGATTGGACCTAGGGTTAGGGTTATGTTGTGGGCTAGGGTTAGAGAGACGGTTAGGGTTACGATTGGACCTAGGGTTAGGGTTATGTTGACGGCTAGGGTTAGAGATGCCCTTAGGGTTACGATTGGACCTAGGGTTAGGGTTATGTTGAGGGTTAGGGTTAGAGATCCGGTTAGGGTTACGATTGGACCTAGGGTTAGCGTTATGTTGAGGGCTAGGGTTAGCGATCCGGTTAGGGTTACGATTGGACCTAGGGTTAGGGTTATGTTGAGGGCTAGGGTTAGAGATCCGGTTAGGGTTACGATTGGACCTAGGGTTAGGGTTATGTTGAGGGCTAGGGTTAGAGATCCGGTTAGGGTTACGATTGGACCTAGGGTTAGGGTTATGTTGTGGGCTAGGGTTAGAGAGACGGTTAGGCTTACGATTGACCTAGGGTTAGGGTTATGTTGAGGGCTAGGGTTAGAGATCCGGTTAGGGTTACGATTGGACCTAGGGTTAGGGTTACGTTGAGGGCTAGGGTTAGAGATGCCGTTAGGGTTACGATTGGACGTAGGGTTAGGGTTATGTTGAGGGCTAGGGTTAGAGAATCGGTTAGGGTTACGATTGGACCTAGGGTTAGGGTTATGTTGAGGGCTAGGGTTAGAGATCCGGTTAGGGTTACGATTGGACCTAGGGTTAGGGTTATGTTGAGGGCTAGGGTTAGAGATCCGGTTAGGGTTACGATTGGACCTAGGGTTAGGGTTATGTTGAGGGCTAGGGTTAGAGATCCGGTTAGGGTTACGATTGGACCAAGGGTTAGTGTTATGTTGAGGGCTAAGGTTAGAGAAGCGGTTAGGGTTACGATTGGACCTAGGGTTACGGTTATGTTGAGGGCTAGGGTTAGAGATGCGGTTAGGGTTACGATTGGACCTATAGTTTGGGTTCTGTTGAGGGCTAGGGTTAGAGATCCGGTTAGGGTTACGATTGGATCTAGGGTTAGGGTTATGTTGAGGGCTAGGGTTAGAGATCCGGTTAGGGTTACGATTGGACCTAGGGTTAGGGTTATGTTGTGGGCTAGGGTTAGAGAGACGGTTAGGGTTACGATTGGACCTAGGGTTAGGGTTATGTTGAGGGGTAGGGTTAGAGATGCCGTTAGGGTTACGATTGGACCTAGGGTTAGGGTTATGTTGAGGGCTAGGGTTAGATATCCGGTTAGGGTTACGATTGGACCTAGGGTTAGGGTTATGTTGAGGGCTAGGGTTAGAGATCCGGTTAGGGTTACGATTCGACCTAGGGTTAGGGTTATGTTGAGGGCTAGGGTTAGAGATCCGGTTAGGGTTACGATTGGACCGAGGGTTAGGGTTATGTTGAGGGCTAGGGTTATAGATCCGGTTAGGGTTACGATTGGACCTAGGGTTAGGGTTATGTTGAGGGCTAGGGTTAGAGATCCGGTTAGGGTTACGATTGGACCTAGGTTAGGGTTATGTTGAGGGCTAGGGTTAGAGATGCGGTTAGGGTTACGATTGGACCTAGGGTTAGGGTTATGTTGAGGGCTAGGCTTAGAGATCCGGTTAGGGTTACGATTGGACCTAGGGTTAGGGTTATGTTGAGGGCTAGGGTTAGACATCCGGTTAGGGTTACAATTGGACCAAGGGTTAGGGTTATGTTGAGGGCTAGGGTTAGAGAAGCGGTTAGGGTTACGATTGGACCTAGGGTTATGGTTATGTTGAGGGCTAGGGTTAGAGATGCGGTTAGGGTTATGATTGGACCTAGTGTTAGGGTTATGTTGAGGGCTAGGGTTAGAGATCCGGTTAGGGTTACGATTGGACCTAGGGTTAGGGTTATGTTGACGGCTAGGGTTAGAGATCCGGTTACGGTTACGATTGGACCTAGGGTTCGGGTTATGTTGAGGGCTAGGGTTAGAGATCCGGTTAGGGTTACGATTGAACCTAGGGTTAGGGTTATGTTGAGGGCTAGGGTTAGAGTTGCACTTAGGGTTACGATTGGACCTAGGGTTAGGGTTATGTTGAGGGCTAGTGTTAGAGATCCGCTTAGGGTTACGATTGGACCTAGGGTTAGTGTTATGTTGAGGGGTAGGGTTAGAGATCCGGTTAGGGTTACGATTGGACCTAGGGTTAGCGTTATGTTGAGGGCTAGGGTTAGAAATCCGGTCAGGGTTACGATTGGACCTAGGGTTAGGGTTATGTTGAGGGCTAGGGTTAGAGATCCAGTTAGGGTTACGATTGGACCAAGGGTTAGGGTTATGTTGAGGGCTAGGGTTAGAGATGCGGTTAGGGTTACGATTCGACCTAGGGTTAGGGTTATGTTGAGGGCTAGGTTTAGAGATCCGGTTAGGGTTACGATTGGACCTAGGTTTAGGGTTATGTTGAGGGCTAGGGTTAGAGATCCGGTTAGGGTTACGATTGAACCTAGGGTTAGGGTTATGTTGAGGCCTAGGGTTAGAGATCCGGTTAGGGTTACGATTGGACCTAGGGTTAGGGTTATGTTGAGGGCTAGGGTTAGAGATCCGGTTAGGGTTACGATTGGACCTAGGGTTAGGGTTATGTTGAGGGCTAGGGTTATTGATCCGGTTAGGGTTACGATTGGACCTAGGGTTAGGGTTATGTTGAGGGCTAGGGTTAGAGATCCGGTTAGGGTTACGATTGGACCTAGGGTTAGGGTTATGTTGAGGGCTAGGGTTAGAGATCCGGTTAGGGTTACGATTGGACCTAGGGTTAGGGTTATGTTTAGGGCTAGGGTTAGAGATCCGGTTAGGGTTACGATTGGACCTAGGGTTAGGGTTATGTTGAGGGCTAGGGTTAGAGATCCGGTTAGGGTTACGATTGGAACTAGGTTTTGGTTATGTTGTGGGCTAGGGTTAGAGAGACGGTTAGGGTTACGATTGGACCTAGGGATAGGGTTATGTTGAGGGTTAGGGTTAGAGATCCGGTTAGGGTTACGATTGGACCTAGGGTTAGGGTTATGTTGAGGGCTAGGGTTAGAGATCCGGTTAGGGTTACGATTGGACCTAGGGTTAGGGTTATGTTGAGGGCTAGGGTTAGAGATCCGGTTAGGGTTACGATTGGACCTAGGGTTAGGGTTATGTTGAGGGCTAGGGTTAGAGATGCCGTTAGGGTTACGATTGGACCTAGGGTTAGGGTTATGTTGAGGGCTAGGGTTAGAGATCCGGTTAGGGTTACGATTGGACCTAGGGTTAGGGTTATGTTGAGGGCTAGGGTTAGAGATCCGGTTAGGGTTACGATTGAACCTAGGGTTAGGGTTATGTTGAGGGCTAGGGTTAGAGATCCGGTTAGGGTTACGATTGGACCTAGGGTTAGGGTTATGTTGAGGGCTAGCGTTAGAGATCCGGTTAGGGTTACGATTGGACCTAGGGTTAGGGTTTGGTTGAGGGCTAGGGTTAGAGATCCGGTTAGGGTTACGATTTGACCTAGGGTTAGGGTTATGTTGAGGGCTAGGGTTACAGATCCGGTTAGGGTTACGATTGGACCTAGGGTTAGGGTTATGTTGAGGGCTAGGGTTAGAGATCCGGTTAGGGTTACGATTGGACCTAGGGTTAGGGTTATGTTGTGGGCTAGGGTTAGAGAGACGGTTAGGGTTACGATTGGACCTAGGGTTAGGGTTTTGTTGACGGCTAGGGTTAGAGATGCCCTTAGGGTTACGATTGGACCTAGGGTTAGGGTTATGTTGAGGGTTAGGGTTAGAGATCCGGTTAGGGTTACGATTGGACCTAGGGTTAGCGTTATGTTGAGGGCTAGGGTTAGAGATCCGGTTAGGGTTACGATTGGACCTAGGGTTAGGGTTATGTTGAGGGCTAGGGTTAGAGATCCGGTTAGGGTTACGATTGGACCTAGGGTTAGGGTTATGTTGAGGGCTAGGGTTAGAGATCCGGTTAGGGTTACGATTGGACCTAGGGTTAGGGTTATGTTGTGGGCTAGGGTTAGAGAGACGGTTAGGGTTACGATTGACCTAGGGTTAGGGTTATGTTGAGGGCTAGGGTTAGAGATCCGGTTAGGGTTACGATTGGACCTAGGGTTAGGGTTACGTTGAGGGCTAGGGTTAGAGATGCCGTTAGGGTTACGATTGGACGTAGGGTTAGGGTTATGTTGAGGGCTAGGGTTAGAGAATCGGTTAGGGTTACGATTGGACCTAGGGTTAGGGTTATGTTGAGGGCTAGGGTTAGAGATCCGGTTAGGGTTACGATTGGACCTAGGGTTAGGGTTATGTTGAGGGCTAGGGCTAGAGATCCGGTTAGGGTTACGATTGGATCTAGGGTTAGGGTTATGTTGAGGGCTAGGGTTAGAGATCCGGTTAGGGTTACGATTGGACCTAGGGTTAGGGTTATGTTGTGGGCTAGGGTTAGAGAGACGGTTAGGGTTACGATTGGACCTAGGGTTAGGGTTATGTTGAGGGGTAGGGTTAGAGATGCCGTTAGGGTTACGATTGGACCTAGGGTTAGGGTTATGTTGAGGGCTAGGGTTAGATATCCGGTTAGGGTTACGATTGGACCTAGGGTTAGGGTTATGTTGAGGGCTAGGGTTAGAGATCCGGTTAGGGTTACGATTGGACCGAGGGTTAGGGTTATGTTGAGGGCTAGGGTTATAGATCCGGTTAGGGTTACGATTGGACCTAGGGTTAGGGTTATGTTGAGGGCTAGGGTTAGAGATCCGGTTAGGGTTACGATTGGACCTAGGGTTAGGGTTATGTTGAGGGCTAGGGTTAGAGATGCGGTTAGGGTTACGATTGGACCTAGGTTAGGGTTATGTTGAGGGCTAGGGTTAGAGATGCGGTTAGGGTTACGATTGGACCTAGGGTTAGGGTTATGTTGAGGGCTAGGGTTAGAGATCCGGTTAGGGTTACGATTGGACCTAGGGTTAGGGTTATGTTGCGGGCTAGGGTTAGAGATCCGGTTAGGGTTACGATTGGACCTAGGGTTAGGGTTATGTTGAGTGCTAGGGTTCGAGATCCGGTTAGGGTTACGATTGGACCTAGGGTTAGGGTTATGTTGAGGGCTAGGGTTAGATATCCGGTTAGGGTTACGATTGGACCTAGGGTTAGGGTTATGTTGTGGGCTAGGGTTAGAGAGACGGTTAGGGTTACGATTGACCTAGGGTTAGGGTTATGTTGAGGGCTAGGGTTAGAGATCCGGTTAGGGTTACGATTGGACCTAGGGTTAGGGTTATGTTGAGGGCTAGGGTTAGAGATGCCGTTAGGGTTACGATTGGACCTAGGGTTAGGGTTATGTTGAGGGCTAGTGTTAGAGAATCGGTTAGGGTTACGATTGGACCTAGGGTTAGGGTTATGTTGAGGGCTAGGGTTAGAGATCCGGTTAGGGTTACGATTGGACCTAGGGTTAGGGTTATGTTGAGGGCTAGGGTTAGAGATGCCGTTAGGGTTACAATTGGACCTAGGGTTAGGGTTATGTTGAGGGCTAGGGTTAGAGATGCCGTTAGGGTTACAATTGGACCTAGGGTTAGGGTTATGTTGAGGGCTAGGGTTAGAGATGCCATTAGGGTTACGATTGGACCTAGGGTTAGGGTTATGTTGAGGGTTAGGGTTAGAGATCCGGTTAGGGTTACGATTGGACCTAGGGTTAGGGTTATGTTGAGGGCTAGGGTTAGAGAATAGGTTCGGGTTACGATTGGACCTAGGGTTAGGGTTATGTTGAGGGCTAGGGTTAGATATCCGGTTAGGGTTACGATTGGACCTAGGGTTAGGGTTATGTTGAGGGCTATGGTTAGAGATCCGGTTAGGGTTACGATTGGACCTAGGGTTAGGGTTATGTTGAGGGCTAGGGTTAGAGATCCGGTTAGGGTTACGATTGGACCTAGGGTTAGGGTTATGTTGAGGGCTAGGGTTAGAGATCCGGTTAGGGTTACGATTGGACCTAGGGTAAGGGTTATGTTTAGGGCTAGGGTTAGATACCCGGTTAGGGTTACGATTGGACCTAGGGTTAGGGTTATGTTGAGGGCTAGGGTTAGAGAGACGGTTAGGGTTACGATTGACCTAGGGTTAGGGTTATGTTGAGGGCTAGGGTTAGAGATCCGGTTAGGGTTACGATTGGACCTAGGGTTAGGGTTATGTTGAGGGCTAGGGTTAGAGATCCGGTTAGGGTTACGATTGGACCTAGGGTTAGGGTTATGTTGAGGGCTAGGGTTAGAGATCCGGTTAGGGTTACGATTGGACCTAGGGTTAGGGTTATGTTGAGGGCTAGGGTTAGAGATGCCGTTAGGGTTACGATTGGACCTAGGGTTAGGGTTATGTTGAGGGCTAGGGTTAGAGAATCGGTTAGGGTTACGATTGGACCTAGGGTTAGGGTTATGTTGAGGGCTAGGGTTACAGAATCGGTTAGGGTTACGATTGGACCTAGGGTTAGGGTTATGTTGAGGGCTAGGGTTAGAGATCCGGTTAGGGTTACGATTGGACCTAGGGTTAGGGTTATGTTGAGGGCTAGGGTTAGAGATCCGGTTAGGGTTACGATTGGACCTAGGGTTAGGGTTATGTTGAGGGCTAGGGTTAGAGATCCGGTTAGGGTTACGATTGGACCTAGGGTTAGGGTTATGTTGAGGGCTAGGGTTAGAGATCCGGTTAGGGTTACGATTGGACCTAGGGTTAGGGTTATGTTGAGGGCTAGGGTTAGAGATGCCGTTAGGGTTACGATTGGACCTAGGGTTAGGGTTATGTTGAGGGCTAGGGTTAGAGAATCGGTTAGGGTTACGATTGGACCTAGGGTTAGGGTTATGTTGAGGGCTAGGGTTAGAGATCCGGTTAGGGTTACGATTGCACCAAGGGTTAGGGTTATGTTGAGGGCTAGGGTTAGAGATCTGGTTAGGGTTACGATTGGACCTAGGTTTAGGGTTATGTTGAGGGCTAGGGTTAGAGATCCGGTTAGGGTTACGATTGCACCAAGGGTTAGGGTTATGTTGAGGGCTAGGGTTAGAGAAGCGGTTAGGGTTACGATTGGACCTAGGGTTACGGTTATGTTGAGGGCTAGGGTTAGAGATGCGGTTAGGGTTACGATTGGACCTAGTGTTAGGGTTCTGTTGAGGGCTAGGGTTAGAGATCCGGTTAGGGTTACGATTGGATCTAGGGTTAGGGTTATGTTGAGGGCTAGGGTTAGAGATCCCGTTAGGGTTACGATTGGACCTAGGGTTACGGTTATGTTGTGGGCTAGGGTTAGAGAGACGGTTAGGGTTACGATTGGACCTAGGGTTAGGGTTATGTTGAGGGCTAGGGTTAGAGATGCCGTTAGGGTTACGATTGGACCTAGGGTTAGGGTTATGTTGAGGGCTAGGGTTAGAGAATCGGTTAGGGTTACGATTGGACCTAGGGTTAGGGTTATGTTGAGGGCTAGGGTTAGAGATCCGGTTAGGGTTACGATTGGACCTAGGGTTAGGGTTATGTTGAGGGCTAGGGTTAGAGATCCGGTTAGGGTTACGATTGGACCTAGGGTTAGGGTTATGTTGAGGGCTAGGGTTAGAGATGCCGTTAGGGTTACAATTGGACCTAGGGTTAGGGTTATGTTGAGGGCTAGGGTTAGAGATGCCGTTAGGGTTACAATTGGACCTAGGGTTAGGGTTATGTTGAGGGCTAGGGTTAGAGATGCCATTAGGGTTACGATTGGACCTAGGGTTAGGGTTATGTTGAGGGTTAGGGTTAGAGATCCGGTTAGGGTTACGATTGGACCTAGGGTTAGGGTTATGTTGAGGGCTAGGGTTAGAGAATAGGTTCGGGTTACGATTGGACCTAGGGTTAGGGTTATGTTGAGGGCTAGGGTTAGATATCCGGTTAGGGTTACGATTGGACCTAGGGTTAGGGTTATGTTGAGGGCTATGGTTAGAGATCCGGTTAGGGTTACGATTGGACCTAGGGTTAGGGTTATGTTGAGGGCTAGGGTTAGAGATCCGGTTAGGGTTACGATTGGACCTAGGGTTAGGGTTATGTTGAGGGCTAGGGTTAGAGATCCGGTTAGGGTTACGATTGGACCTAGGGTAAGGGTTATGTTTAGGGCTAGGGTTAGATACCCGGTTAGGGTTACGATTGGACCTAGGGTTAGGGTTATGTTGAGGGCTAGGGTTAGAGAGACGGTTAGGGTTACGATTGACCTAGGGTTAGGGTTATGTTGAGGGCTAGGGTTAGAGATCCGGTTAGGGTTACGATTGGACCTAGGGTTAGGGTTATGTTGAGGGCTAGGGTTAGAGATCCGGTTAGGGTTACGATTGGACCTAGGGTTAGGGTTATGTTGAGGGCTAGGGTTAGAGATCCGGTTAGGGTTACGATTGGACCTAGGGTTAGGGTTATGTTGAGGGCTAGGGTTAGAGATGCCGTTAGGGTTACGATTGGACCTAGGGTTAGGGTTATGTTGAGGGCTAGGGTTAGAGAATCGGTTAGGGTTACGATTGGACCTAGGGTTAGGGTTATGTTGAGGGCTAGGGTTACAGAATCGGTTAGGGTTACGATTGGACCTAGGGTTAGGGTTATGTTGAGGGCTAGGGTTAGAGATCCGGTTAGGGTTACGATTGGACCTAGGGTTAGGGTTATGTTGAGGGCTAGGGTTAGAGATCCGGTTAGGGTTACGATTGGACCTAGGGTTAGGGTTATGTTGAGGGCTAGGGTTAGAGATCCGGTTAGGGTTACGATTGGACCTAGGGTTAGGGTTATGTTGAGGGCTAGGGTTAGAGATCCGGTTAGGGTTACGATTGGACCTAGGGTTAGGGTTATGTTGAGGGCTAGGGTTAGAGATGCCGTTAGGGTTACGATTGGACCTAGGGTTAGGGTTATGTTGAGGGCTAGGGTTAGAGAATCGGTTAGGGTTACGATTGGACCTAGGGTTAGGGTTATGTTGAGGGCTAGGGTTAGAGATCCGGTTAGGGTTACGATTGCACCAAGGGTTAGGGTTATGTTGAGGGCTAGGGTTAGAGATCTGGTTAGGGTTACGATTGGACCTAGGTTTAGGGTTATGTTGAGGGCTAGGGTTAGAGATCCGGTTAGGGTTACGATTGCACCAAGGGTTAGGGTTATGTTGAGGGCTAGGGTTAGAGAAGCGGTTAGGGTTACGATTGGACCTAGGGTTACGGTTATGTTGAGGGCTAGGGTTAGAGATGCGGTTAGGGTTACGATTGGACCTAGTGTTAGGGTTCTGTTGAGGGCTAGGGTTAGAGATCCGGTTAGGGTTACGATTGGATCTAGGGTTAGGGTTATGTTGAGGGCTAGGGTTAGAGATCCGGTTAGGGTTACGATTGGACCTAGGGTTACGGTTATGTTGTGGGCTAGGGTTAGAGAGACGGTTAGGGTTACGATTGGACCTAGGGTTAGGGTTATGTTGAGGGCTAGGGTTAGAGATGCCGTTAGGGTTACGATTGGACCTAGGGTTAGGGTTATGTTGAGGGCTAGGGTTAGAGAATCGGTTAGGGTTACGATTGGACCTAGGGTTAGGGTTATGTTGAGGGCTAGGGTTAGAGATCCGGTTAGGGTTACGATTGCACCAAGGGTTAGGGTTATGTTGAGGGCTAGGGTTAGAGATCTGGTTAGGGTTACGATTGGACCTTGGGTTAGGGTTATGTTGAGGGCTAGGGTTAGAGATCCGGTTAGGGTTACGATTGCACCAAGGGTTAGCGTTATGTTGAGGGCTAGGGTTAGAGAAGCGGTTAGGGTTACGATTGGACCTAGGGTTACGGTTATGTTGAGGGCTAGGGTTAGAGATGCGGTTAGGGTTACGATTGGACCTAGTGTTAGGGTTCTGTTGAGGGCTAGGGTTAGAGATCCGGTTAGGGTTACGATTGGACCTAGTGTTAGGGTTCTGTTGAGGGCTAGGGTTAGAGATCCGGTTAGGGTTACGATTGGACCTAGGGTTAGGGTTATGTTGTGGGCTAGGGTTAGAGAGACGGTTAGGGTTACGATTGGACCTAGGGTTAGGGTTCTGTTGTGGGCTAGGGTTAGAGAGATGGTTAGGGTTACGATTGGACCTAGGGTTAGGGTTTTGTTGAGGGGTAGGGTTAGAGATGCCGTTAGGATTATGATTGGACCTAGGGTTAGGGTTATGTTGAGGGCTAGGGTTAGAGATCCGGTTAGGGTTACGATTGGACCTAGGGTTAGGGTTATGTTGAGAGCTAGGGTTAGAGAGACGGTTAGGGTTACGATTGGACCTCGGGTTAGGGTTATGTTGACGGCTAGGGTTAGAGATGCCGTTAGGTTTACGATTGGACCTAGGGTTAGGGTTATGTTGAGGGCTAGGGTTAGAGATCCGGTTAGGGTTACGATTGGACCTAGGGTTAGGGTTATGTTGAGGGCTAGGGTTAGAGATGCCGTTAGGGTTACGATTGGACCTAGGGTTAGGGTTATGTTGAGGGCTAGGGTTAGAGAATCGGTTAGGGTTACGATTGGACGTAGGGTTAGGGTTATGTTGAGGACTAGGGTTAGAGATCCGGTTAGGGTTACGATTGGACCTAGGGTTAGGGTTATGTTGAGGGCTAGGGTTAGAGATGCGGTTAGGGTTACTATTGGACCTAGGGTTAGGGTTATGTTGAGGGCTAGGGTTAGAGATCCGGTTAGGGTTACGATTGGACCTAGGGTTAGGGTTATGTTGAGGGCTAGGGTTAGAGATCCGGTTAGGGTTACGATTGGACCTAGGGTTACGGTTATGTTGAGGGCTAGGGTTAGAGATCCGGTTAGGGTTACGATTGGACCTAGGGTTAGGGTTATGTTGAGGGCTAGGGTTAGAGATCCGGTTAGGGTTACGATTGGACCTAGGGTTAGGGTTATGTTGAGGGCTAGGGTTAGAGATCCGGTTAGGGTTACGATTGGACCTAGGGTTAGGGTTATGTTGAGGGCTAGGGTTAGAGATCCGGTTAGGGTTACGATTGGACCTAGGGTTAGGGTTATGTTGAGGGCTAGGGTTAGAGATCCGGTTAGGGTTACGATTGGACCTCGGGTTAGGGTTATGTTGAGGGCTAGGGTTAGAGATGCGGTTAGGGTTACGATTAGACCTAGGGTTAGGGTTATGTTGAGGGCTAGGGTTAGAGATCCGGTTAGGGTTACGATTGGACCTAGGGTTAGGGTTATTTTGAGGGCTAGGGTTAGAGATCCGGTTAGGGTTACGATTGGACCTAGGGTTAGGGTTATGTTGAGGGCTAGGGTTAGAGATCCGGTTAGGGTTACGATTGGACCTAGGGTTAGGGTTATGTTGTGGGCTAGGGTTAGAGAGACGGTTAGGGTTACGATTGACCTAGGGTTAGGGTTATGTTGAGGGCTAGGGTTAGAGATCCGGTTAGGGTTACGATTGGACCTAGGGTTAGGGTTATGTTGAGGGCTAGGGTTAGAGATCCGGTTAGGGTTACGATTGGACCTAGGGTTAGGGTTATGTTGAGGGCTAGGGTTAGAGATCCGGTTAGGGTTACGATTGGACCTAAGGTTAGGGTTATGTTGAGGGCTAGGGTTAGAGATCCGGTTAGGGTTACGATTGGACCTAGGGTTAGGGTTATGTTGAGGGCTAGGGTTAGAGATCCGGTTAGGGTTACGATTGGACCTAGGGTTAGGGTTATGTTGAGGGCTAGGGTTAGAGATGCGGTTAGGGTTACGCTTGGACCTAGGGTTAGGGTTATGTTGAGGGCTAGGGTTAGAGATCCGGTTAGGGTTACGATTGGACCTAGGGTTACGGTTATGTTGTGGGCTAGGGTTAGAGAGACGGTTAGGGTTACGATTGACCTAGGGTTAGGGTTATGTTGAGGGCTAGGGTTAGAGATCCGGTTAGGGTTACGATTGGACCTAGGGTTAGGGTTATGTTGAGGGCTAGGGTTAGAGAATCGGTTAGGGTTACGATTGGACCTAGGGTTAGGGTTATGTTGAGGGCTAGGGTTAGAGATCCGGTTAGGGTTCCGATTGGACCTTGGGTTAGGGTTATGTTAAGGGCTAGGGTTAGAGATCCGGTTAGGGTTACGATTGGACCTAGGGTTAGGGTTATGTTGAGGGCTAGGGTTAGAGATCCGGTTAGGGTTACGATTGGACCAAGGGTTAGGGTTATGTTGAGGGCTAGGGTTAGAGAAGCGGTTAGGGTTACGATTGGACCTAGGGTTACGGTTATGTTGAGGGCTAGGGTTAGAGATGCGGTTAGGGTTACGATTGGACCTAGTGTTAGGGTTCTGTTGAGGGCTAGGGTTAGAGATCCGGTTAGGGTTACGATTGGATCTAGGGTTAGGGTTATGTTGAGGGCTAGAGTTAGAGATCCGGTTAGGGTTACGATTGGACCTAGGGTTAGGGTTATGTTGTGGGCTAGGGTTAGAGAGACGGTTAGGGTTACGATTGGACCTAGGGTTAGGGTTATGTTGAGGGGTAGGGTTAGAGATGCCGTTAGGATTACGATTGGACCTAGGGTTAGGGTTATGTTGAGGGCTAGGGTTAGAGATGCGGTTAGGGTTACGATTGGACCTAGGGTTAGGGTTATGTTGAGGGCTAGGGTTAGAGATTCGGTTAGGGTTACGATTGGACCTAGGGTTAGGGTTATGTTGTGGGCTAGGGTTAGAGAGACGGTTAGGGTTACGATTGACCTAGGGTTAGGGTTATGTTGAGGGCTAGGGTTAGAGATCCGGTTAGGGTTACGATTGGACCTAGGGTTAGGGTTATGTTGAGGGCTAGGGTTAGAGATCCGGTTAGGGTTACGATTGGACCTAGGGTTAGGGTTATGTTGAGGGCTAGGGTTAGAGATCCGGTTAGGGTTACGATTGGACCTAGGGTTAGGGTTATGTTGAGGGCTAGGGTTAGAGATGCGGTTAGGGTTACGATTGGACCTAGGGTTAGGGTTATGTTGAGGGCTAGGGTTAGAGATCCGGTTAGGGTTACGATTGGACCTAGGGTTAGGGTTATGTTGAGGGCTAGGGTTAGAGATCCGGTTAGGGTTACGATTGGACCTAGGGTTAGGGTTATGTTGAGGGCTAGGGTTAGAGATGCGGTTAGGGTTACGATTGGACCTAGGGTTAGGGTTATGTTGAGGGCTAGGGTTAGAGATCCGGTTAGGGTTACGATTGGACCTAGGGTTAGGGTTATGTTGAGGGCTAGGGTTAGAGATCCGGTTAGGGTTACGATTGGACCTAGGGTTAGGGTTATGTTGAGGGCTAGGGTTAGAGATGCCGTTAGGGTTACGATTGGACCTAGGGTTAGGGTTATGTTGAGGGCTAGGGTTAGAGATCCGGTTAGGGTTACGATTGGACCTAGGGTTAGGGTTATGTTGTGGGCTAGGGTTAGAGAGACGGTTAGGGTTACGATTGGACCTAGGGTTAGGGTTCTGTTGTGGGCTAGGGTTAGAGAGATGGTTAGGGTTACGATTGGACCTAGGGTTAGGGTTTTGTTGAGGGGTAGGGTTAGAGATGCCGTTAGGATTACGATTGGACCTAGGGTTAGGGTTATGTTGAGGGCTAGGGTTAGAGATCCGGTTAGGGTTACGATTGGACCTAGGGTTAGGGTTATGTTGAGAGCTAGGGTTAGAGAGACGGTTAGGGTTACGATTGGACCTCGGGTTAGGGTTATGTTGACGGCTAGGGTTAGAGATGCCGTTAGGTTTACGATTGGACCTAGGGTTAGGGTTATGTTGTTGGCTAGGGTTAGAGATCCGGTTAGGGTTACGATTGGACCTAGGGTTAGGGTTATGTTGAGGGCTAGGGTTAGAGATGCCGTTAGGGTTACGATTGGACCTAGGGTTAGGGTTATGTTGAGGGCTAGGTTTAGAGAATCGGTTAGGGTTACGATTGGACGTAGGGTTAGGGTTATGTTGAGGACTAGGGTTAGAGATCCGGTTAGGGTTACGATTGGACCTAGGGTTAGGGTTATGTTGAGGGCTAGGGTTAGAGATGCGGTTAGGGTTACTATTGGACCTAGGGTTAGGGTTATGTTGAGGGCTAGGGTTAGAGATCCGGTTAGGGTTACGATTGGACCTAGGGTTAGGGTTATGTTGAGGGCTAGGGTTAGAGATCCGGTTAGGGTTACGATTGGACCTAGGGTTACGGTTATGTTGAGGGCTAGGGTTAGAGATCCGGTTAGGGTTACGATTGGACCTAGGGTTAGGGTTATGTTGAGGGCTAGGGTTAGAGATCCGGTTAGGGTTACGATTGGACCTAGGGTTAGGGTTATGTTGAGGGCTAGGGTTAGAGATCCGGTTAGGGTTACGATTGGACCTAGGGTTAGGGTTATGTTGAGGGCTAGGGTTAGAGATCCGGTTAGGGTTACGATTGGACCTAGGGTTAGGGTTATGTTGAGGGCTAGGGTTAGAGATCCGGTTAGGGTTACGATTGGACCTAGGGTTAGGGTTATGTTGAGGGCTAGGGTTAGAGATCCGGTTAGGGTTACGATTGGACCTAGGGTTAGGGTTATGTTGAGGGCTAGGGTTAGAGATGCCGTTAGGGTTACGATTGGACCTAGGGTTAGGGTTATGTTGAGGGCTAGGGTTAGAGAATCGGTTAGGGTTACGATTGGACCTAGGGTTAGGGTTATGTTGAGGGCTAGGGTTAGAGATCCGGTTAGGGTTACGATTGCACCAAGGGTTAGGGTTATGTTGAGGGCTAGGGTTAGAGATCTGGTTAGGGTTACGATTGGACCTAGGTTTAGGGTTATGTTGAGGGCTAGGGTTAGAGATCCGGTTAGGGTTACGATTGCACCAAGGGTTAGGGTTATGTTGAGGGCTAGGGTTAGAGAAGCGGTTAGGGTTACGATTGGACCTAGGGTTACGGTTATGTTGAGGGCTAGGGTTAGAGATGCGGTTAGGGTTACGATTGGACCTAGTGTTAGGGTTCTGTTGAGGGCTAGGGTTAGAGATCCGGTTAGGGTTACGATTGGATCTAGGGTTAGTGTTATGTTGAGGGCTAGGGTTAGAGATCCGGTTAGGGTTACGATTGGACCTAGGGTTACGGTTATGTTGTGGGCTAGGGTTAGAGAGACGGTTAGGGTTACGATTGGACCTAGGGTTAGGGTTATGTTGAGGGCTAGGGTTAGAGATGCCGTTAGGGTTACGATTGGACCTAGGGTTAGGGTTATGTTGAGGGCTAGGGTTAGAGAATCGGTTAGGGTTACGATTGGACCTAGGGTTAGGGTTATGTTGAGGGCTAGGGTTAGAGATCCGGTTAGGGTTACGATTGCACCAAGGGTTAGGGTTATGTTGAGGGCTAGGGTTAGAGATCTGGTTAGGGTTACGATTGGACCTAGGTTTAGGGTTATGTTGAGGGCTAGGGTTAGAGATCCGGTTAGGGTTACGATTGCACCAAGGGTTAGGGTTATGTTGAGGGCTAGGGTTAGAGAAGCGGTTAGGGTTACGATTGGACCTAGGGTTACGGTTATGTTGAGGGCTAGGGTTAGAGATGCGGTTAGGGTTACGATTGGACCTAGTGTTAGGGTTCTGTTGAGGGCTAGGGTTAGAGATCCGGTTAGGGTTACGATTGGACCTAGTGTTAGGGTTCTGTTGAGGGCTAGGGTTAGAGATCCGGTTAGGGTTACGATTGGACCTAGGGTTAGGGTTATGTTGTGGGCTAGGGTTAGAGAGACGGTTAGGGTTACGATTGGACCTAGGGTTAGGGTTCTGTTGTGGGCTAGGGTTAGAGAGATGGTTAGGGTTACGATTGGACCTAGGGTTAGGGTTTTGTTGAGGGGTAGGGTTAGAGATGCCGTTAGGATTATGATTGGACCTAGGGTTAGGGTTATGTTGAGGGCTAGGGTTAGAGATCCGGTTAGGGTTACGATTGGACCTAGGGTTAGGGTTATGTTGAGAGCTAGGGTTAGAGAGACGGTTAGGGTTACGATTGGACCTCGGGTTAGGGTTATGTTGACGGCTAGGGTTAGAGATGCCGTTAGGTTTACGATTGGACCTAGGGTTAGGGTTATGTTGAGGGCTAGGGTTAGAGATCCGGTTAGGGTTACGATTGGACCTAGGGTTAGGGTTATGTTGAGGGCTAGGGTTAGAGATGCCGTTAGGGTTACGATTGGACCTAGGGTTAGGGTTATGTTGAGGGCTAGGGTTAGAGAATCGGTTAGGGTTACGATTGGACGTAGGGTTAGGGTTATGTTGAGGACTAGGGTTAGAGATCCGGTTAGGGTTACGATTGGACCTAGGGTTAGGGTTATGTTGAGGGCTAGGGTTAGAGATGCGGTTAGGGTTACTATTGGACCTAGGGTTAGGGTTATGTTGAGGGCTAGGGTTAGAGATCCGGTTAGGGTTACGATTGGACCTAGGGTTAGGGTTATGTTGAGGGCTAGGGTTAGAGATCCGGTTAGGGTTACGATTGGACCTAGGGTTACGGTTATGTTGAGGGCTAGGGTTAGAGATCCGGTTAGGGTTACGATTGGACCTAGGGTTAGGGTTATGTTGAGGGCTAGGGTTAGAGATCCGGTTAGGGTTACGATTGGACCTAGGGTTAGGGTTATGTTGAGGGCTAGGGTTAGAGATCCGGTTAGGGTTACGATTGGACCTAGGGTTAGGGTTATGTTGAGGGCTAGGGTTAGAGATCCGGTTAGGGTTACGATTGGACCTAGGGTTAGGGTTATGTTGAGGGCTAGGGTTAGAGATCCGGTTAGGGTTACGATTGGACCTCGGGTTAGGGTTATGTTGAGGGCTAGGGTTAGAGATGCGGTTAGGGTTACGATTAGACCTAGGGTTAGGGTTATGTTGAGGGCTAGGGTTAGAGATCCGGTTAGGGTTACGATTGGACCTAGGGTTAGGGTTATGTTGAGGGCTAGGGTTAGAGATCCGGTTAGGGTTACGATTGGACCTAGGGTTAGGGTTATGTTGAGGGCTAGGGTTAGAGATCCGGTTAGGGTTACGATTGGACCTAGGGTTAGGGTTATGTTGTGGGCTAGGGTTAGAGAGACGGTTAGGGTTACGATTGACCTAGGGTTAGGGTTATGTTGAGGGCTAGGGTTAGAGATCCGGTTAGGGTTACGATTGGACCTAGGGTTAGGGTTATGTTGAGGGCTAGGGTTAGAGATCCGGTTAGGGTTACGATTGGACCTAGGGTTAGGGTTATGTTGAGGGCTAGGGTTAGAGATCCGGTTAGGGTTACGATTGGACCTAAGGTTAGGGTTATGTTGAGGGCTAGGGTTAGAGATCCGGTTAGGGTTACGATTGGACCTAGGGTTAGGGTTATGTTGAGGGCTAGGGTTAGAGATCCGGTTAGGGTTACGATTGGACCTAGGGTTAGGGTTATGTTGAGGGCTAGGGTTAGAGATGCGGTTAGGGTTACGCTTGGACCTAGGGTTAGGGTTATGTTGAGGGCTAGGGTTAGAGATCCGGTTAGGGTTACGATTGGACCTAGGGTTACGGTTATGTTGTGGGCTAGGGTTAGAGAGACGGTTAGGGTTACGATTGACCTAGGGTTAGGGTTATGTTGAGGGCTAGGGTTAGAGATCCGGTTAGGGTTACGATTGGACCTAGGGTTAGGGTTATGTTGAGGGCTAGGGTTAGAGAATCGGTTAGGGTTACGATTGGACCTAGGGTTAGGGTTATGTTGAGGGCTAGGGTTAGAGATTCGGTTAGGGTTCCGATTGGACCTTGGGTTAGGGTTATGTTAAGGGCTAGGGTTAGAGATCCGGTTAGGGTTACGATTGGACCTAGGGTTAGGGTTATGTTGAGGGCTAGGGTTAGAGATCCGGTTATGGTTACGATTGGACCAAGGGTTAGGGTTATGTTGAGGGCTAGGGTTAGAGAAGCGGTTAGGGTTACGATTGGACCTAGGGTTACGGTTATGTTGAGGGCTAGGGTTAGAGATGCGGTTAGGGTTACGATTGGACCTAGTGTTAGGGTTCTGTTGAGGGCTAGGGTTAGAGATCCGGTTAGGGTTACGATTGGATCTAGGGTTAGGGTTATGTTGAGGGCTAGAGTTAGAGATCCGGTTAGGGTTACGATTGGACCTAGGGTTAGGGTTATGTTGTGGGCTAGGGTTAGAGAGACGGTTAGGGTTACGATTGGACCTAGGGTTAGGGTTATGTTGAGGGGTAGGGTTAGAGATGCCGTTAGGATTACGATTGGACCTAGGGTTAGGGTTATGTTGAGGGCTAGGGTTAGAGATGCGGTTAGGGTTACGATTGGACCTAGGGTTAGGGTTATGTTGAGGGCTAGGGTTAGAGAGACGGTTAGGGTTACGATTGACCTAGGGTTAGGGTTATGTTGAGGGCTAGGGTTAGAGATCCGGTTAGGGTTACGATTGGACCTAGGGTTAGGGTTATGTTGAGGGCTAGGGTTAGAGATCCGGTTAGGGTTACGATTGGACCTAGGGTTAGGGTTATGTTGAGGGCTAGGGTTAGAGATCCGGTTAGGGTTACGATTGGACCTAGGGTTAGGGTTATGTTGAGGGCTAGGGTTAGAGATGCCGTTAGGGTTACGATTGGACCTAGGGTTAGGGTTATGTTGAGGGCTAGGGTTAGAGAATCGGTTAGGGTTACGATTGGACCTAGGGTTAGGGTTATGTTGAGGGCTAGGGTTACAGAATCGGTTAGGGTTACGATTGGACCTAGGGTTAGGGTTATGTTGAGGGCTAGGGTTAGAGATCCGGTTAGGGTTACGATTGGACCTAGGGTTAGGGTTATGTTGAGGGCTAGGGTTAGAGATCCGGTTAGGGTTACGATTGGACCTAGGGTTACGGTTATGTTGAGGGCTAGGGTTAGAGATCCGGTTAGGGTTACGATTGGACCTAGGGTTAGGGTTATGTTGAGGGCTAGGGTTAGAGATCCGGTTAGGGTTACGATTGGACCTAGGGTTAGGGTTATGTTGAGGGCTAGGGTTAGAGATGCCGTTAGGGTTACGATTGGACCTAGGGTTAGGGTTATGTTGAGGGCTAGGGTTAGAGAATCGGTTAGGGTTACGATTGGACCTAGGGTTAGGGTTATGTTGAGGGCTAGGGTTAGAGATCCGGTTAGGGTTACGATTGCACCAAGGGTTAGGGTTATGTTGAGGGCTAGGGTTAGAGATCTGGTTAGGGTTACGATTGGACCTAGGTTTAGGGTTATGTTGAGGGCTAGGGTTAGAGATCCGGTTAGGGTTACGATTGGACCTAGGGTTAGGGTTATGTTGAGGGCTAGGGTTAGAGATCCGGTTAGGGTTACGATTGGACCTAGGGTTAGGGTTATGTTGAGGGCTAGGGTTAGAGATCCGGTTAGGGTTACGATTGGACCTAGGGTTAGGGTTATGTTGAGGGCTAGGGTTAGAGATCCGGTTAGGGTTACGATTGGACCTAGGGTTAGGGTTATGTTGATGGCTAGGGTTAGAGATGCCGTTAGGGTTACGATTGGACCTAGGGTTAGGGTTATGTTGAGGGCTAGGGTTAGAGATCCGGTTAGGGTTACGATTGGACCTAGGGTTAGGGTTATGTTGAGGGCTAGGGTTAGAGATCCGGTTAGGGTTACGATTGGACCTAGGGTTAGGGTTATGTTGAGGGCTAGGGTTAGAGATCCGGTTAGGGTTACGATTGGACCGAGGGTTAGGGTTATGTTGAGGGCTAGGGTTATAGATCCGGTTAGGGTTACGATTGGACCTAGGGTTAGGGTTATGTTGAGGGCTAGGGTTAGAGATCCGGTTAGGGTTACGATTGGACCTAGGTTAGGGTTATGTTGAGGGCTAGGGTTAGAGATGCGGTTAGGGTTACGATTGGACCTAGGGTTAGGGTTATGTTGAGGGCTAGGCTTAGAGATCCGGTTAGGGTTACGATTGGACCTAGGGTTAGGGTTATGTTGAGGGCTAGGGTTAGACATCCGGTTAGGGTTACGATTGGACCAAGGGTTAGGGTTATGTTGAGGGCTAGGGTTAGAGAAGCGGTTAGGGTTACGATTGGACCTAGGGTTATGGTTATGTTGAGGGCTAGGGATAGAGATGCGGTTAGGGTTATGATTGGACCTAGTGTTAGGGTTATGTTGAGGGCTAGGGTTAGAGATCCGGTTAGGGTTACGATTGGACCTAGGGTTAGGGTTATGTTGACGGCTAGGGTTAGAGATCCGGTTACGGTTACGATTGGACCTAGGGTTCGGGTTATGTTGAGGGCTAGGGTTAGAGATCCGGTTAGGGTTACGATTGAACCTAGGGTTAGGGTTATGTTGAGGGCTAGGGTTAGAGTTGCACTTAGGGTTACGATTGGACCTAGGGTTAGGGTTATGTTGAGGGCTAGTGTTAGAGATCCGCTTAGGGTTACGATTGGACCTAGGGTTAGTGTTATGTTGAGGGGTAGGGTTAGAGATCCGGTTAGGGTTACGATTGGACCTAGGGTTAGCGTTATGTTGAGGGCTAGGGTTAGAAATCCGGTCAGGGTTACGATTGGACCTAGGGTTAGGGTTATGTTGAGGGCTAGGGTTAGAGATCCAGTTAGGGTTACGATTGGACCAAGGGTTAGGGTTATGTTGAGGGCTAGGGTTAGAGATGCGGTTAGGGTTACGATTCGACCTAGGGTTAGGGTTATGTTGAGGGCTAGGTTTAGAGATCCGGTTAGGGTTACGATTGGACCTAGGTTTAGGGTTATGTTGAGGGCTAGGGTTAGAGATCCGGTTAGGGTTACGATTGAACCTAGGGTTAGGGTTATGTTGAGGCCTAGGGTTAGAGATCCGGTTAGGGTTACGATTGGACCTAGGGTTAGGGTTATGTTGAGGGCTAGGGTTAGAGATCCGGTTAGGGTTACGATTGGACCTAGGGTTAGGGTTATGTTGAGGGCTAGGGTTATTGATCCGGTTAGGGTTACGATTGGACCTAGGGTTAGGGTTATGTTGAGGGCTAGGGTTAGAGATCCGGTTAGGGTTACGATTGGACCTAGGGTTAGGGTTATGTTGAGGGCTAGGGTTAGAGATCCGGTTAGGGTTACGATTGGACCTAGGGTTAGGGTTATGTTTAGGGCTAGGGTTAGAGATCCGGTTAGGGTTACGATTGGACCTAGGGTTAGGGTTATGTTGAGGGCTAGGGTTAGAGATCCGGTTAGGGTTACGATTGGAACTAGGTTTTGGTTATGTTGTGGGCTAGGGTTAGAGAGACGGTTAGGGTTACGATTGGACCTAGGGATAGGGTTATGTTGAGGGTTAGGGTTAGAGATCCGGTTAGGGTTACGATTGGACCTAGGGTTAGGGTTATGTTGAGGGCTAGGGTTAGAGATCCGGTTAGGGTTACGATTGGACCTAGGGTTAGGGTTATGTTGAGGGCTAGGGTTAGAGATCCGGTTAGGGTTACGATTGGACCTAGGGTTAGGGTTATGTTGAGGGCTAGGGTTAGAGATGCCGTTAGGGTTACGATTGGACCTAGGGTTAGGGTTATGTTGAGGGCTAGGGTTAGAGATCCGGTTAGGGTTACGATTGGACCTAGGGTTAGGGTTATGTTGAGGGCTAGGGTTAGAGATCCGGTTAGGGTTACGATTGAACCTAGGGTTAGGGTTATGTTGAGGGCTAGGGTTAGAGATCCGGTTAGGGTTACGATTGGACCTAGGGTTAGGGTTATGTTGAGGGCTAGCGTTAGAGATCCGGTTAGGGTTACGATTGGACCTAGGGTTAGGGTTTGGTTGAGGGCTAGGGTTAGAGATCCGGTTAGGGTTACGATTTGACCTAGGGTTAGGGTTATGTTGAGGGCTAGGGTTACAGATCCGGTTAGGGTTACGATTGGACCTAGGGTTAGGGTTATGTTGAGTGCTAGGGTTAGAGATCCGGTTAGGGTTACGATTGGACCTAGGGTTAGGGTTATGTTGTGGGCTAGGGTTAGAGAGACGGTTAGGGTTACGATTGGACCTAGGGTTAGGGTTTTGTTGACGGCTAGGGTTAGAGATGCCCTTAGGGTTACGATTGGACCTAGGGTTAGGGTTATGTTGAGGGTTAGGGTTAGAGATCCGGTTAGGGTTACGATTGGACCTAGGGTTAGCGTTATGTTGAGGGCTAGGGTTAGAGATCCGGTTAGGGTTACGATTGGACCTAGGGTTAGGGTTATGTTGAGGGCTAGGGTTAGAGATCCGGTTAGGGTTACGATTGGACCTAGGGTTAGGGTTATGTTGAGGGCTAGGGTTAGAGATCCGGTTAGGGTTACGATTGGACTTAGGGTTAGGGTTATGTTGTGGGCTAGGGTTAGAGAGACGGTTAGGGTTACGATTGACCTAGGGTTAGGGTTATGTTGAGGGCTAGGGTTAGAGATCCGGTTAGGGTTACGATTGGACCTAGGGTTAGGGTTACGTTGAGGGCTAGGGTTAGAGATGCCGTTAGGGTTACGATTGGACGTAGGGTTAGTGTTATGTTGAGGGCTAGGGTTAGAGAATCGGTTAGGGTTACGATTGGACCTAGGGTTAGGGTTATGTTGAGGGCTAGGGTTAGAGATCCGGTTAGGGTTACGATTGGACCTAGGGTTAGGGTTATGTTGAGGGCTAGGGCTAGAGATCCGGTTAGGGTTACGATTGGATCTAGGGTTAGGGTTATGTTGAGGGCTAGGGTTAGAGATCCGGTTAGGGTTACGATTGGACCTAGGGTTAGGGTTATGTTGTGGGCTAGGGTTAGAGAGACGGTTAGGGTTACGATTGGACCTAGGGTTAGGGTTATGTTGAGGGGTAGGGTTAGAGATGCCGTTAGGGTTACGATTGGACCTAGGGTTAGGGTTATGTTGAGGGCTAGGGTTAGATATCCGGTTAGGGTTACGATTGGACCTAGGGTTAGGGTTATGTTGAGGGCTAGGGTTAGAGATCCGGTTAGGGTTACGATTGGACCGAGGGTTAGGGTTATGTTGAGGGCTAGGGTTATAGATCCGGTTAGGGTTACGATTGGACCTAGGGTTAGGGTTATGTTGAGGGCTAGGGTTAGAGATCCGGTTAGGGTTACGATTGGACCTAGGGTTAGGGTTATGTTGAGGGCTAGGGTTAGAGATGCGGTTAGGGTTACGATTGGACCTAGGTTAGGGTTATGTTGAGGGCTAGGGTTAGAGATGCGGTTAGGGTTACGATTGGACCTAGGGTTAGGGTTATGTTGAGGGCTAGGGTTAGAGATCCGGTTAGGGTTACGATTGGACCTAGGGTTAGGGTTATGTTGCGGGCTAGGGTTAGAGATCCGGTTAGGGTTACGATTGGACCTAGGGTTAGGGTTATGTTGAGTGCTAGGGTTCGAGATCCGGTTAGGGTTACGATTGGACCTAGGGTTAGGGTTATGTTGAGGGCTAGGGTTAGATATCCGGTTAGGGTTACGATTGGACCTAGGGTTAGGGTTATGTTGTGGGCTAGGGTTAGAGAGACGGTTAGGGTTACGATTGACCTAGGGTTAGGGTTATGTTGAGGGCTAGGGTTAGAGATCCGGTTAGGGTTACGATTGGACCTAGGGTTAGGGTTATGTTGAGGGCTAGGGTTAGAGATGCCGTTAGGGTTACGATTGGACCTAGGGTTAGGGTTATGTTGAGGGCTAGTGTTAGAGAATCGGTTAGGGTTACGATTGGACCTAGGGTTAGGGTTATGTTGAGGGCTAGGGTTAGAGATCCGGTTAGGGTTACGATTGGACCTAGGGTTAGGGTTATGTTGAGGGCTAGGGTTAGAGATGCCGTTAGGGTTACAATTGGACCTAGGGTTAGGGTTATGTTGAGGGCTAGGGTTAGAGATGCCGTTAGGGTTACAATTGGACCTAGGGTTAGGGTTATGTTGAGGGCTAGGGTTAGAGATGCCATTAGGGTTACGATTGGACCTAGGGTTAGGGTTATGTTGAGGGTTAGGGTTAGAGATCCGGTTAGGGTTACGATTGGACCTAGGGTTAGGGTTATGTTGAGGGCTAGGGTTAGAGAATAGGTTCGGGTTACGATTGGACCTAGGGTTAGGGTTATGTTGAGGGCTAGGGTTAGATATCCGGTTAGGGTTACGAATGGACCTAGGGTTAGGGTTATGTTGAGGGCTATGGTTAGAGATCCGGTTAGGGTTACGATTGGACCTAGGGTTAGGGTTACGTTGAGGGCTAGGGTTAGAGATCCGGTTAGGGTTACGATTGGACCTAGGGTTAGGGTTATGTTGAGGGCTAGGGTTAGAGATCCGGTTAGGGTTACGATTGGACCTAGGGTAAGGGTTATGTTTAGGGCTAGGGTTAGATACCCGGTTAGGGTTACGATTGGACCTAGGGTTAGGGTTATGTTGAGGGCTAGGGTTAGAGAGACGGTTAGGGTTACGATTGACCTAGGGTTAGGGTTATGTTGAGGGCTAGGGTTAGAGATCCGGTTAGGGTTACGATTGGACCTAGGGTTAGGGTTATGTTGAGGGCTAGGGTTAGAGATCCGGTTAGGGTTACGATTGGACCTAGGGTTAGGGTTATGTTGAGGGCTAGGGTTAGAGATCCGGTTAGGGTTACGATTGGACCTAGGGTTAGGGTTATGTTGAGGGCTAGGGTTAGAGATGCCGTTAGGGTTACGATTGGACCTAGGGTTAGGGTTATGTTGAGGGCTAGGGTTAGAGAATCGGTTAGGGTTACGATTGGACCTAGGGTTAGGGTTATGTTGAGGGCTAGGGTTACAGAATCGGTTAGGGTTACGATTGGACCTAGGGTTAGGGTTATGTTGAGGGCTAGGGTTAGAGATCCGGTTAGGGTTACGATTGGACCTAGGGTTAGGGTTATGTTGAGGGCTAGGGTTAGAGATCCGGTTAGGGTTACGATTGGACCTAGGGTTAGGGTTATGTTGAGGGCTAGGGTTAGAGATCCGGTTAGGGTTACGATTGGACCTAGGGTTAGGGTTATGTTGAGGGCTAGGGTTAGAGATCCGGTTAGGGTTACGATTGGACCTAGGGTTAGGGTTATGTTGAGGGCTAGGGTTAGAGATGCCGTTAGGGTTACGATTGGACCTAGGGTTAGGGTTATGTTGAGGGCTAGGGTTAGAGAATCGGTTAGGGTTACGATTGGACCTAGGGTTAGGGTTATGTTGAGGGCTAGGGTTAGAGATCCGGTTAGGGTTACGATTGCACCAAGGGTTAGGGTTATGTTGAGGGCTAGGGTTAGAGATCTGGTTAGGGTTACGATTGGACCTAGGTTTAGGGTTATGTTGAGGGCTAGGGTTAGAGATCCGGTTAGGGTTACGATTGCACCAAGGGTTAGGGTTATGTTGAGGGCTAGGGTTAGAGAAGCGGTTAGGGTTACGATTGGACCTAGGGTTACGGTTATGTTGAGGGCTAGGGTTAGAGATGCGGTTAGGGTTACGATTGGACCTAGTGTTAGGGTTCTGTTGAGGGCTAGGGTTAGAGATCCGGTTAGGGTTACGATTGGATCTAGGGTTAGGGTTATGTTGAGGGCTAGGGTTAGAGATCCGGTTAGGGTTACGATTGGACCTAGGGTTACGGTTATGTTGTGGGCTAGGGTTAGAGAGACGGTTAGGGTTACGATTGGACCTAGGGTTAGGGTTATGTTGAGGGCTAGGGTTAGAGATGCCGTTAGGGTTACGATTGGACCTAGGGTTAGGGTTATGTTGAGGGCTAGGGTTAGAGAATCGGTTAGGGTTACGATTGGACCTAGGGTTAGGGTTATGTTGAGGGCTAGGGTTAGAGATCCGGTTAGGGTTACGATTGCACCAAGGGTTAGGGTTATGTTGAGGGCTAGGGTTAGAGATCTGGTTAGGGTTACGATTGGACCTTGGGTTAGGGTTATGTTGAGGGCTAGGGTTAGAGATCCGGTTAGGGTTACGATTGCACCAAGGGTTAGCGTTATGTTGAGGGCTAGGGTTAGAGAAGCGGTTAGGGTTACGATTGGACCTAGGGTTACGGTTATGTTGAGGGCTAGGGTTAGAGATGCGGTTAGGGTTACGATTGGACCTAGTGTTAGGGTTCTGTTGAGGGCTAGGGTTAGAGATCCGGTTAGGGTTACGATTGGACCTAGTGTTAGGGTTCTGTTGAGGGCTAGGGTTAGAGATCCGGTTAGGGTTACGATTGGACCTAGGGTTAGGGTTATGTTGTGGGCTAGGGTTAGAGAGACGGTTAGGGTTACGATTGGACCTAGGGTTAGGGTTCTGTTGTGGGCTAGGGTTAGAGAGATGGTTAGGGTTACGATTGGACCTAGGGTTAGGGTTTTGTTGAGGGGTAGGGTTAGAGATGCCGTTAGGATTATGATTGGACCTAGGGTTAGGGTTATGTTGAGGGCTAGGGTTAGAGATCCGGTTAGGGTTACGATTGGACGTAGGGTTAGGGTTATGTTGAGGACTAGGGTTAGAGATGCCGTTAGGGTTACGATTGGACCTAGGGTTAGGGTTATGTTGAGGGCTAGGGTTAGAGAATCGGTTAGGGTTACGATTGGACGTAGGGTTAGGGTTATGTTGAGGACTAGGGTTAGAGATCCGGTTAGGGTTACGATTGGACCTAGGGTTAGGGTTATGTTGAGGGCTAGGGTTAGAGATGCGGTTAGGGTTACTATTGGACCTAGGGTTAGGGTTATGTTGAGGGCTAGGGTTAGAGATCCGGTTAGGGTTACGATTGGACCTAGGGTTAGGGTTATGTTGAGGGCTAGGGTTAGAGATCCGGTTAGGGTTACGATTGGACCTAGGGTTACGGTTATGTTGAGGGCTAGGGTTAGAGATCCGGTTAGGGTTACGATTGGACCTAGGGTTAGGGTTATGTTGAGGGCTAGGGTTAGAGATCCGGTTAGGGTTACGATTGGACCTAGGGTTAGGGTTATGTTGAGGGCTAGGGTTAGAGATCCGGTTAGGGTTACGATTGGACCTAGGGTTAGGGTTATGTTGAGGGCTAGGGTTAGAGATCCGGTTAGGGTTACGATTGGACCTAGGGTTAGGGTTATGTTGAGGGCTAGGGTTAGAGATCCGGTTAGGGTTACGATTGGACCTCGGGTTAGGGTTATGTTGAGGGCTAGGGTTAGAGATGCGGTTAGGGTTACGATTAGACCTAGGGTTAGGGTTATGTTGAGGGCTAGGGTTAGAGATCCGGTTAGGGTTACGATTGGACCTAGGGTTAGGGTTATGTCGAGGGCTAGGGTTAGAGATCCGGTTAGGGTTACGATTGGACCTAGGGTTAGGGTTATGTTGAGGGCTAGGGTTAGAGATCCGGTTAGGGTTACGATTGGACCTAGGGTTAGGGTTATGTTGTGGGCTAGGGTTAGAGAGACGGTTAGGGTTACGATTGACCTAGGGTTAGGGTTATGTTGAGGGCTAGGGTTAGAGATCCGGTTAGGGTTACGATTGGACCTAGGGTTAGGGTTATGTTGAGGGCTAGGGTTAGAGATCCGGTTAGGGTTACGATTGGACCTAGGGTTAGGGTTATGTTGAGGGCTAGGGTTAGAGATCCGGTTAGGGTTACGATTGGACCTAGGGTTAGGGTTATGTTGAGGGCTAGGGTTAGAGATGCCGTTAGGGTTACGATTGGACCTAGGGTTAGGGTTATGTTGAGGGCTAGGGTTAGAGATCCGGTTAGGGTTACGATTGGACCTAGGGTTAGGGTTATGTTGAGGGCTAGGGTTAGAGATCCGGTTAGGGTTACGATTGGACCTAGGGTTAGGGTTATGTTGAGGGCTAGGGTTAGAGATGCGGTTAGGGTTACGATTGGACCTAGGGTTAGGGTTATGTTGAGGGCTAGGGTTAGAGATCCGGTTAGGGTTACGATTGGACCTAGGGTTAGGGTTATGTTGAGGGCTAGGGTTAGAGATCCGGTTAGGGTTACGATTGGACCTAGGGTTAGGGTTATGTTGAGGGCTAGGGTTAGAGATGCCGTTAGGGTTACGATTGGACCTAGGGTTAGGGTTATGTTGAGGGCTAGGGTTAGAGATCCGGTTAGGGTTACGATTGGACCTAGGGTTAGGGTTATGTTGTGGGCTAGGGTTAGAGAGACGGTTAGGGTTACGATTGGACCTAGGGTTAGGGTTCTGTTGTGGGCTAGGGTTAGAGAGATGGTTAGGGTTACGATTGGACCTAGGGTTAGGGTTTTGTTGAGGGGTAGGGTTAGAGATGCCGTTAGGATTACGATTGGACCTAGGGTTAGGGTTATGTTGAGGGCTAGGGTTAGAGATCCGGTTAGGGTTACGATTGGACCTAGGGTTAGGGTTATGTTGAGAGCTAGGGTTAGAGAGACGGTTAGGGTTACGATTGGACCTCGGGTTAGGGTTATGTTGACGGCTAGGGTTAGAGATGCCGTTAGGTTTACGATTGGACCTAGGGTTAGGGTTTTGTTGTTGGCTAGGGTTAGAGATCCGGTTAGGGTTACGATTGGACCTAGGGTTAGGGTTATGTTGAGGGCTAGGGTTAGAGATGCCGTTAGGGTTACGATTGGACCTAGGGTTAGGGTTATGTTGAGGGCTAGGGTTAGAGAATCGGTTAGGGTTACGATTGGACGTAGGGTTAGGGTTATGTTGAGGACTAGGGTTAGAGATCCGGTTAGGGTTACGATTGGACCTAGGGTTAGGGTTATGTTGAGGGCTAGGGTTAGAGATGCGGTTAGGGTTACTATTGGACCTAGGGTTAGGGTTATGTTGAGGGCTAGGGTTAGAGATCCGGTTAGGGTTACGATTGGACCTAGGGTTAGGGTTATGTTGAGGGCTAGGGTTAGAGATCCGGTTAGGGTTACGATTGGACCTAGGGTTACGCTTATGTTGAGGGCTAGGGTTAGAGATCCGGTTAGGGTTACGATTGGACCTAGGGTTAGGGTTATGTTGAGGGCTAGGGTTAGAGATCCGGTTAGGGTTACGATTGGACCTAGGGTTAGGGTTATGTTGAGGGCTAGGGTTAGAGATCCGGTTAGGGTTACGATTGGACCTAGGGTTAGGGTTATGTTGAGGGCTAGGGTTAGAGATCCGGTTAGGGTTACGATTGGACCTAGGGTTAGGGTTATGTTGAGGGCTAGGGTTAGAGATCCGGTTAGGGTTACGATTGGACCTCGGGTTAGGGTTATGTTGAGGGCTAGGGTTAGAGATGCGGTTAGGGTTACGATTGGACCTAGGGTTAGGGTTATGTTGAGGGCTAGGGTTAGAGATCCGGTTAGGGTTACGATTGGACCTAGGGTTAGGGTTATGTTGAGGGCTAGGGTTAGAGATCCGGTTAGGGTTACGATTGGACCTAGGGTTAGGGTTATGTTGAGGGCTAGGGTTAGAGATCCGGTTAGGGTTACGATTGGACCTAGGGTTAGGGTTATGTTGTGGGCTAGGGTTAGAGAGACGGTTAGGGTTACGATTGACCTAGGGTTAGGGTTATGTTGAGGGCTAGGGTTAGAGATCCGGTTAGGGTTACGATTGGACCTAGGGTTAGGGTTATGTTGAGGGCTAGGGTTAGAGATCCGGTTAGGGTTACGATTGGACCTAGGGTTAGGGTTATGTTGAGGGCTAGGGTTAGAGATCCGGTTAGGGTTACGATTGGACCTAGGGTTAGGGTTATGTTGAGGGCTAGGGTTAGAGATCCGGTTAGGGTTACGATTGGACCTAGGGTTAGGGTTATGTTGAGGGCTAGGGTTAGAGATCCGGTTAGGGTTACGATTGGACCTAGGGTTAGGGTTATGTTGAGGGCTAGGGTTAGAGATGCGGTTAGGGTTACGATTGGACCTAGGGTTAGGGTTATGTTGAGGGCTAGGGTTAGAGATCCGGTTAGGGTTACGATTGGACCTAGGGTTAGGGTTATGTTGAGGGCTAGGGTTAGAGATCCGGTTAGGGTTACGATTGGACCTAGGGTTAGGGTTATGTTGAGGGCTAGGGTTAGAGATGCGGTTAGGGTTACGATTGGACCTAGGGTTAGGGTTATGTTGAGGGCTAGGGTTAGAGATCCGGTTAGGGTTACGATTGGACCTAGGGTTAGGGTTATGTTGAGGGCTAGGGTTAGAGATCCGGTTAGGGTTACGATTGGACCTAGGGTTAGGGTTATGTTGAGGGCTAGGGTTAGAGATGCCGTTAGGGTTACGATTGGACCTAGGGTTAGGGTTATGTTGAGGGCTAGGGTTAGAGATCCGGTTAGGGTTACGATTGGACCTAGGGTTAGGGTTATGTTGTGGGCTAGGGTTAGAGAGACGGTTAGGGTTACGATTGGACCTAGGGTTAGGGTTCTGTTGTGGGCTAGGGTTAGAGAGATGGTTAGGGTTACGATTGGACCTAGGGTTAGGGTTTTGTTGAGGGGTAGGGTTAGAGATGCCGTTAGGATTACGATTGGACCTAGGGTTAGGGTTATGTTGAGGGCTAGGGTTAGAGATCCGGTTAGGGTTACGATTGGACCTAGGGTTAGGGTTATGTTGAGAGCTAGGGTTAGAGAGACGGTTAGGGTTACGATTGGACCTCGGGTTAGGGTTATGTTGACGGCTAGGGTTAGAGATGCCGTTAGGTTTACGATTGGACCTAGGGTTAGGGTTTTGTTGTTGGCTAGGGTTAGAGATCCGGTTAGGGTTACGATTGGACCTAGGGTTAGGGTTATGTTGAGGGCTAGGGTTAGAGATGCCGTTAGGGTTACGATTGGACCTAGGGTTAGGGTTATGTTGAGGGCTAGGGTTAGAGAATCGGTTAGGGTTACGATTGGACGTAGGGTTAGGGTTATGTTGAGGACTAGGGTTAGAGATCCGGTTAGGGTTACGATTGGACCTAGGGTTAGGGTTATGTTGAGGGCTAGGGTTAGAGATGCGGTTAGGGTTACTATTGGACCTAGGGTTAGGGTTATGTTGAGGGCTAGGGTTAGAGATCCGGTTAGGGTTACGATTGGACCTAGGGTTAGGGTTATGTTGAGGGCTAGGGTTAGAGATCCGGTTAGGGTTACGATTGGACCTAGGGTTACGCTTATGTTGAGGGCTAGGGTTAGAGATCCGGTTAGGGTTACGATTGGACCTAGGGTTAGGGTTATGTTGAGGGCTAGGGTTAGAGATCCGGTTAGGGTTACGATTGGACCTAGGGTTAGGGTTATGTTGAGGGCTAGGGTTAGAGATCCGGTTAGGGTTACGATTGGACCTAGGGTTAGGGTTATGTTGAGGGCTAGGGTTAGAGATCCGGTTAGGGTTACGATTGGACCTAGGGTTAGGGTTATGTTGAGGGCTAGGGTTAGAGATCCGGTTAGGGTTACGATTGGACCTCGGGTTAGGGTTATGTTGAGGGCTAGGGTTAGAGATGCGGTTAGGGTTACGATTGGACCTAGGGTTAGGGTTATGTTGAGGGCTAGGGTTAGAGATCCGGTTAGGGTTACGATTGGACCTAGGGTTAGGGTTATGTTGAGGGCTAGGGTTAGAGATCCGGTTAGGGTTACGATTGGACCTAGGGTTAGGGTTATGTTGAGGGCTAGGGTTAGAGATCCGGTTAGGGTTACGATTGGACCTAGGGTTAGGGTTATGTTGTGGGCTAGGGTTAGAGAGACGGTTAGGGTTACGATTGACCTAGGGTTAGGGTTATGTTGAGGGCTTGGGTTAGAGATCCGGTTAGGGTTACGATTGGACCTAGGGTTAGGGTTATGTTGAGGGCTAGGGTTAGAGATCCGGTTAGGGTTACGATTGGACCTAGGGTTAGGGTTATGTTGAGGGCTAGGGTTAGAGATCCGGTTAGGGTTACGATTGGACCTAGGGTTAGGGTTATGTTGAGGGCTAGGGTTAGAGATCCGGTTAGGGTTACGATTGGACCTAGGGTTAGGGTTATGTTGAGGGCTAGGGTTAGAGATCCGGTTAGGGTTACGATTGGACCTAGGGTTAGGGTTATGTTGAGGGCTAGGGTTAGAGATGCGGTTAGGGTTACGATTGGACCTAGGGTTAGGGTTATGTTGAGGGCTAGGGTTAGAGATCCGGTTAGGGTTACGATTGGACCTAGGGTTACGGTTATGTTGTGGGCTAGGGTTAGAGAGACGGTTAGGGTTACGATTGACCTAGGGTTAGGGTTATGTTGAGGGCTAGAGTTAGAGATCCGGTTAGGGTTACGATTGGACCTAGGGTTAGGGTTATGTTGAGGGCTAGGGTTAGAGAATCGGTTAGGGTTACGATTGGACCTAGGGTTAGGGTTATGTTGAGGGCTAGGGTTAGAGATCCGGTTAGGGTTCCGATTGGACCTTGGGTTAGGGTTATGTTAAGGGCTAGGGTTAGAGATCCGGTTAGGGTTACGATTGGACCTAGGGTTAGGGTTATGTTGAGGGCTAGGGTTAGAGATCCGGTTAGGGTTACGATTGGACCAAGGGTTAGGGTTATGTTGAGGGCTAGGGTTAGAGAAGCGGTTAGGGTTACGATTGGACCTAGGGTTACGGTTATGTTGAGGGCTAGGGTTAGAGATGCGGTTAGGGTTACGATTGGACCTAGTGTTAGGGTTCTGTTGAGGGCTAGGGTTAGAGATCCGGTTAGGGTTACGATTGGATCTAGGGTTAGGGTTATGTTGAGGGCTAGAGTTAGAGATCCGGTTAGGGTTACGATTGGACCTAGGGTTAGGGTTATGTTGTGGGCTAGGGTTAGAGAGACGGTTAGGGTTACGATTGGACCTAGGGTTAGGGTTATGTTGAGGGGTAGGGTTAGAGATGCCGTTAGGATTACGATTGGACCTAGGGTTAGGGTTATGTTGAGGGCTAGGGTTAGAGATCCGGTTAGGGTTACGATTGGACCTAGGGTTAGGGTTATGTTGAGGGCTAGGGTTAGAGATTCGGTTAGGGTTACGATTGTACCTAGGGTTAGGGTTATGTTGTGGGCTAGGGTTAGAGAGACGGTTAGGGTTACGATTGACCTAGGGTTAGGGTTATGTTGAGGGCTAGGGTTAGAGATCCGGTTAGGGTTACGATTGGACCTAGGGTTAGGGTTATGTTGAGGGCTAGGGTTAGAGATCCGGTTAGGGTTACGATTGGACCTAGGGTTAGGGTTATGTTGAGGGCTAGGGTTAGAGATCCGGTTAGGGTTACGATTGGACCTAGGGTTAGGGTTATGTTGAGGGCTAGGGTTAGAGATGCGGTTAGGGTTACGATTGGACCTAGGGTTAGGGTTATGTTGAGGGCTAGGGTTAGAGATCCGGTTAGGGTTACGATTGGACCTAGGGTTAGGGTTATGTTGAGGGCTAGGGTTAGAGATCCGGTTAGGGTTACGATTGGACCTAGGGTTAGGGTTATGTTGAGGGCTAGGGTTAGAGATGCGGTTAGGGTTACGATTGGACCTAGGGTTAGGGTTATGTTGAGGGCTAGGGTTAGAGATCCGGTTAGGGTTACGATTGGACCTAGGGTTAGGGTTATGTTGAGGGCTAGGGTTAGAGATCCGGTTAGGGTTACGATTGGACCTAGGGTTAGGGTTATGTTGAGGGCTAGGGTTAGAGATGCCGTTAGGGTTACGATTGGACCTAGGGTTAGGGTTATGTTGAGGGCTAGGGTTAGAGATGCCGTTAGGGTTACGATTGGACCTAGGGTTAGGGTTATGTTGAGGGCTAGGGTTAGAGATCCGGTTAGGGTTACGATTGGACCTAGGGTTAGGGTTATGTTGAGGGCTAGGGTTAGAGATCCGGTTAGGGTTACGATTGGACCTAGGGTTAGGGTTATGTTGAGGGCTAGGGTTAGAGATCCGGTTAGGGTTACGATTGGACCTAGGGTTAGGGTTATGTTGAGGGCTAGGGTTAGAGATCCGGTTAGGGTTACGATTGGACCTAGGGTTAGGGTTATGTTGAGGGCTAGGGTTAGAGATCCGGTTAGGGTTACGATTGGACCTAGGGTTAGGGTTATGTTGAGGGCTAGGGTTAGAGATCCGGTTAGGGTTACGATTGGACCTAGGGTTAGGGTTATGTTGAGGGCTAGGGTTAGAGATCCGGTTAGGGTTAGGATTGGACCTAGGGTTAGGGTTATGTTGAGGGCTAGGGTTAGAGATCCGGTTAGGGTTAGGATTGGACCTAGGGTTAGGGTTATGTTGAGGGCTAGGGTTAGAGATCCGGTTAGGGTTACGATTGGACCTAGGGTTAGGGTTATGTTGAGGGCTAGGGTTAGAGATCCGGTTAGGGTTACGATTGGACCTAGGGTTAGGGTTATGTTGAGGGCTAGGGTTAGCGATCCGGTTAGGGTTACGATTGGACCTAGGGTTAGGGTTATGTTGAGGGCTAGGGTTAGAGATGCGGTTAGGGTTACGATTGGACCTAGGGTTAGGGTTATGTTGAGGGCTAGGGTTAGAGATCCGGTTAGGGTTACGATTGGACCTAGGGTTACGGTTATGTTGTGGGCTAGGGTTAGAGAGACGGTTAGGGTTACGATTGACCTAGGGTTAGGGTTATGTTGAGGGCTAGGGTTAGAGATCCGGTTAGGGTTACGATTGGACCTAGGGTTAGGGTTATGTTGAGGGCTAGGGTTAGAGAATCGGTTAGGGTTACGATTGGACCTAGGGTTAGGGTTATGTTGAGGGCTAGGGTTAGAGATCCGGTTAGGGTTCCGATTGGACCTTGGGTTAGGGTTATGTTAAGGGCTAGGGTTAGAGATCCGGTTAGGGTTACGATTGGACCTAGGGTTAGGGTTATGTTGAGGGCTAGGGTTAGAGATCCGGTTAGGGTTACGATTGGACCAAGGGTTAGGGTTATGTTGAGGGCTAGGGTTAGAGAAGCGGTTAGGGTTACGATTGGACCTAGGGTTACGGTTATGTTGAGGGCTAGGGTTAGAGATGCGGTTAGGGTTACGATTGGACCTAGTGTTAGGGTTCTGTTGAGGGCTAGGGTTAGAGATCCGGTTAGGGTTACGATTGGATCTAGGGTTAGGGTTATGTTGAGGGCTAGAGTTAGAGATCCGGTTAGGGTTACGATTGGACCTAGGGTTAGGGTTATGTTGTGGGCTAGGGTTAGAGAGACGGTTAGGGTTACGATTGGACCTAGGGTTAGGGTTATGTTGAGGGGTAGGGTTAGAGATGCCGTTAGGATTACGATTGGACCTAGGGTTAGGGTTATGTTGAGGGCTAGGGTTAGAGATGCGGTTAGGGTTACGATTGGACCTAGGGTTAGGGTTATGTTGAGGGCTAGGGTTAGAGATCCGGTTAGGGTTACGATTTGACCTAGGGTTAGGGTTATGTTGAGGGCTAGGGTTAGAGATCCGGTTAGGGTTACGATTGGACCTAGGGTTAGGGTTATGTTGAGGGCTAGGGTTAGAGATCCGGTTAGGGTTACGATTGGACCTAGGGTTAGGGTTATGTTGAGGGCTAGGGTTAGAGATGCGGTTAGGGTTACGATTGGACCTAGGGTTAGGGTTATGTTGAGGGCTAGGGTTAGAGATCCGGTTAGGGTTACGATTGGACCTAGGGTTAGGGTTATGTTGAGGGCTAGGGTTAGAGATCCGGTTAGGGTTACGATTGGACCTAGGGTTAGGGTTATGTTGAGGGCTAGGGTTAGAGATGCGGTTAGGGTTACGATTGGACCTAGGGTTAGGGTTATGTTGAGGGCTAGGGTTAGAGATCCGGTTAGGGTTACGATTGGACCTAGGGTTAGGGTTATGTTGAGGGCTAGGGTTAGAGATCCGGTTAGGGTTACGATTGGACCTAGGGTTAGGGTTATGTTGAGGGCTAGGGTTAGAGATGCCGTTAGGGTTACGATTGGACCTAGGGTTAGGGTTATGTTGAGGGCTAGGGTTAGAGATCCGGTTAGGGTTACGATTGGACCTAGGGTTAGGGTTATGTTGTGGGCTAGGGTTAGAGAGACGGTTAGGGTTACGATTGGACCTAGGGTTAGGGTTCTGTTGTGGGCTAGGGTTAGAGAGATGGTTAGGGTTACGATTGGACCTAGGGTTAGGGTTTTGTTGAGGGGTAGGGTTAGAGATGCCGTTAGGATTACGATTGGACCTAGGGTTAGGGTTATGTTGAGGGCTAGGGTTAGAGATCCGGTTAGGGTTACGATTGGACCTCGGGTTAGGGTTATGTTGACGGCTAGGGTTAGAGATGCCGTTAGGTTTACGATTGGACCTAGGGTTAGGGTTATGTTGTTGGCTAGGGTTAGAGATCCGGTTAGGGTTACGATTGGACCTAGGGTTAGGGTTATGTTGAGGGCTAGGGTTAGAGATGCCGTTAGGGTTACGATTGGACCTAGGGTTAGGGTTATGTTGAGGGCTAGGGTTAGAGAATCGGTTAGGGTTACGATTGGACGTAGGGTTAGGGTTATGTTGAGGACTAGGGTTAGAGATCCGGTTAGGGTTACGATTGGACCTAGGGTTAGGGTTATGTTGAGGGCTAGGGTTAGAGATGCGGTTAGGGTTACTATTGGACCTAGGGTTAGGGTTATGTTGAGGGCTAGGGTTAGAGATCCGGTTAGGGTTACGATTGGACCTAGGGTTAGGGTTATGTTGAGGGCTAGGGTTAGAGATCCGGTTAGGGTTACGATTGGACCTAGGGTTACGGTTATGTTGAGGGCTAGGGTTAGAGATCCGGTTAGGGTTACGATTGGACCTAGGGTTAGGGTTATGTTGAGGGCTAGGGTTAGAGATCCGGTTAGGGTTACGATTGGACCTCGGGTTAGGGTTATGTTGAGGGCTAGGGTTAGAGATGCGGTTAGGGTTACGATTGGACCTCGGGTTAGGGTTATGTTGAGGGCTAGGGTTAGAGATGCGGTTAGGGTTACGATTGGACCTAGGGTTAGGGTTATGTTGAGGGCTAGGGTTAGAGATCCGGTTAGGGTTACGATTGGACCTAGGGTTAGGGTTATGTTGAGGGCTAGGGTTAGAGATCCGGTTAGGGTTACGATTGGACCTAGGGTTAGGGTTATGTTGTGGGCTAGGGTTAGAGAGACGGTTAGGGTTACGATTGACCTAGGGTTAGGGTTATGTTGTGGGCTAGGGTTAGAGATCCGGTTAGGGTTACGATTGGACCTAGGGTTAGGGTTATGTTGAGGGCTAGGGTTAGAGATCCGGTTAGGGTTACGATTGGACCTAGGGTTAGGGTTATGTTGAGGGCTAGGGTTAGAGATCCGGTTAGGGTTACGATTGGACCTAGGGTTAGGGTTATGTTGAGGGCTAGGGTTAGAGATCCGGTTAGGGTTACGATTGGACCTAGGGTTAGGGTTATGTTGAGGGCTAGGGTTAGAGATCCGGTTAGGGTTACGATTGGACCTAGGGTTAGGGTTATGTTGAGGGCTAGGGTTAGAGATGCGGTTAGGGTTACGATTGGACCTAGGGTTAGGGTTATGTTGAGGGCTAGGGTTAGAGATGCGGTTAGGGTTACGATTGGACCTAGGGTTACGGTTATGTTGTGGGCTAGGGTTAGAGAGACGGTTAGGGTTACGATTGACCTAGGGTTAGGGTTATGTTGAGGGCTAGAGTTAGAGATCCGGTTAGGGTTACGATTGGACCTAGGGTTAGGGTTATATTGAGGGCTAGGGTTAGAGAATCGGTTAGGGTTACGATTGGACCTAGGGTTAGGGTTATGTTGAGGGCTAGGGTTAGAGATCCGGTTAGGGTTCCGATTGGACCTTGGGTTAGGGTTATGTTAAGGGCTAGGGTTAGAGATCCGGTTAGGGTTACGATTGGACCTAGGGTTAGGGTTATGTTGAGGGCTAGGGTTAGAGATCCGGTTAGGGTTACGATTGGACCAAGGGTTAGGGTTATGTTGAGGGCTAGGGTTAGAGAAGCGGTTAGGGTTACGATTGGACCTAGGGTTACGGTTATGTTGAGGGCTAGGGTTAGAGATGCGGTTAGGGTTACGATTGGACCTAGTGTTAGGGTTCTGTTGAGGGCTAGGGTTAGAGATCCGGTTAGGGTTACGATTGGATCTAGGGTTAGGGTTATGTTGAGGGCTAGAGTTAGAGATCCGGTTAGGGTTACGATTGGACCTAGGGTTAGGGTTATGTTGTGGGCTAGGGTTAGAGAGACGGTTAGGGTTACGATTGGACCTAGGGTTAGGGTTATGTTGAGGGGTAGGGTTAGAGATGCCGTTAGGATTACGATTGGACCTAGGGTTAGGGTTATGTTGAGGGCTAGGGTTAGAGATCCGGTTAGGGTTACGATTGGACCTAGGGTTAGGGTTATGTTGAGGGCTAGGGTTAGAGATTCGGTTAGGGTTACGATTGGACCTAGGGTTAGGGTTATGTTGTGGGCTAGGGTTAGAGAGACGGTTAGGGTTACGATTGACCTAGGGTTAGGGTTATGTTGAGGGCTAGGGTTAGAGATCCGGTTAGGGTTACGATTGGACCTAGGGTTAGGGTTATGTTGAGGGCTAGGGTTAGAGATCCGGTTAGGGTTACGATTGGACCTAGGGTTAGGGTTATGTTGAGGGCTAGGGTTAGAGATCCGGTTAGGGTTACGATTGGACCTAGGGTTAGGGTTATGTTGAGGGCTAGGGTTAGAGATGCGGTTAGGGTTACGATTGGACCTAGGGTTAGGGTTATGTTGAGGGCTAGGGTTAGAGATCCGGTTAGGGTTACGATTGGACCTAGGGTTAGGGTTATGTTGAGGGCTAGGGTTAGAGATCCGGTTAGGGTTACGATTGGACCTAGGGTTAGGGTTATGTTGAGGGCTAGGGTTAGAGATGCGGTTAGGGTTACGATTGGACCTAGGGTTAGGGTTATGTTGAGGGCTAGGGTTAGAGATCCGGTTAGGGTTACGATTGGACCTAGGGTTAGGGTTATGTTGAGGGCTAGGGTTAGAGATCCGGTTAGGGTTACGATTGGACCTAGGGTTAGGGTTATGTTGAGGGCTAGGGTTAGAGATGCCGTTAGGGTTACGATTGGACCTAGGGTTAGGGTTATGTTGAGGGCTAGGGTTAGAGATGCCGTTAGGGTTACGATTGGACCTAGGGTTAGGGTTATGTTGAGGGCTAGGGTTAGAGATCCGGTTAGGGTTACGATTGGACCTAGGGTTAGGGTTATGTTGAGGGCTAGGGTTAGAGATCCGGTTAGGGTTACGATTGGACCTAGGGTTAGGGTTATGTTGAGGGCTAGGGTTAGAGATCCGGTTAGGGTTACGATTGGACCTAGGGTTAGGGTTATGTTGAGGGCTAGGGTTAGAGATCCGGTTAGGGTTACGATTGGACCTAGGGTTAGGGTTATGTTGAGGGCTAGGGTTAGAGATCCGGTTAGGGTTACGATTGGACCTAAGGTTAGGGTTATGTTGAGGGCTAGGGTTAGAGATCCGGTTAGGGTTAGGATTGGACCTAGGGTTAGGGTTATGTTGAGGGCTAGGGTTAGAGATCCGGTTAGGGTTAGGATTGGACCTAGGGTTAGGGTTATGTTGAGGGCTAGGGTTAGAGATCCGGTTAGGGTTACGATTGGACCTAGGGTTAGGGTTATGTTGAGGGCTAGAGTTAGAGATCCGGTTAGGGTTATGATTGGACCTAGGGTTAGGGTTATGTTGAGGGCTAGGGTTAGAGATCCGGTTAGGGTTACGATTGGACCTAGGGTTAGGGTTATGTTGAGGGCTAGGGTTAGAGATGCGGTTAGGGTTACGATTGGACCTAGGGTTAGGGTTATGTTGAGGGCTAGGGTTAGAGATCCGGTTAGGGTTACGATTGGACCTAGGGTTAGGGTTATGTTGAGGGCTAGGTTTAGAGATCCGGTTAGGGTTACGATTGGACCTAGGGTTAGGGTTATGTTGAGGGCTAGGGTTAGAGATCCGGTTAGGGTTACGATTGGACCTAGGGTTAGGGTTATGTTGAGGGGTAGGGTTAGAGATGCCGTTAGGATTACGATTGGACCTAGGGTTAGGGTTATGTTGAGGGCTAGGTTTAGAGATCCGGTTAGGGTTACGATTGGACCTAGGCTTAGGGTTATGTTGAGGGCTAGGTTTAGAGATCCGGTTAGGGTTACGATTGGACCTAGGGTTAGGGTTATGTTGTGGGCTAGGGTTAGAGAGACGGTTAGGGTTACGATTGACCTAGGGTTAGGGTTATGTTGAGGGCTAGGGTTAGAGATCCGGTTAGGGTTACGATTGGACCTAGGGTTAGGGTTATGTTGAGGGCTAGGGTTAGAGATGCCGTTAAGGTTACGATTGGACCTACGGTTAGGGTTATGTTGAGGGCTAGGGTTAGAGAATCGGTTAGGGTTACGATTGGACCTAGGGTTAGGGTTATGTTGAGGGCTAGGGTTAGAGATGCCGTTAGGGTTACGATTGGACCTAGGGTTAGGGTTATGTTGAGGGCTAGGGTTAGAGATGCCGTTAGGGTTACGATTGGACCTAGGGTTAGGGTTATGTTGAGGGCTAGGGTTAGAGATCCGGTTAGGGTTACGATTGGACCTAGGGTTAGGGTTATGTTGAGGGCTAGGGTTAGAGATCCGGTTAGGGTTACGATTGGACCTAGGGTTAGGGTTATGTTGAGGGCTAGGGTTAGAGATCCGGTTAGGGTTACGATTGGACCTAGGGTTAGGGTTATGTTGAGGGCTAGGGTTAGAGATCCGGTTAGGGTTACGATTGGACCTAGGGTTAGGGTTATGTTGAGGGCTAGGGTTAGAGATGCCGTTAGGGTTACGATTGGACCTAGGGTTAGGGTTATGTTGAGGGCTAGGGTTAGAGATCCGGTTAGGGTTACGATTGGACCTAGGGTTAGGGTTATGTTGAGGGCTAGGGTTAGAGATCCGGTTAGGGTTACGATTGGACCTAGGGTTAGGGTTATGTTGAGGGCTAGGGTTAGAGATCCGGTTAGGGTTACGATTGGACCTAGGGTTAGGGTTATGTTGAGGGCTAGGGTTAGAGATGCGGTTAGGGTTACGATTGGACCTAGGGTTAGGGTTATGTTGAGGGCTAGGGTTAGAGATCCGGTTAGGGTTACGATTGGACCTAGGGTTAGGGTTATGTTGAGGGCTAGGGTTAGAGATCCGGTTAGGGTTACGATTGGACCTAGGGTTAGGGTTATGTTGAGGGCTAGGGTTAGAGATCCGGTTAGGGTTACGATTGGACCTAGGGTTAGGGTTATGTTGTGGGCTAGGGTTAGAGAGACGGTTAGGGTTACGATTGACCTAGGGTTAGGGTTATGTTGAGGGCTAGGGTTAGAGATCCGGTTAGGGTTACGATTGGACCTAGGGTTAGGGTTATGTTGAGGGCTAGGGTTAGAGATCCGGTTAGGGTTACGATTGGACCTAGGGTTAGGGTTATGTTGAGGGCTAGGGTTAGAGATCCGGTTAGGGTTACGATTGGACCTAGGGTTAGGGTTATGTTGAGGGCTAGGGTTAGAGATCCGGTTAGGGTTACGATTGGACCTAGGGTTAGGGTTATGTTGAGGGCTAGGGTTAGAGATCCGGTTAGGGTTACGATTGGACTTTAGGGTTAGGGTTATGTTGAGGGCTAGGGTTAGAGATGCGGTTAGGGTTACGATTGGACCTAGGGTTAGGGTTATGTTGAGGGCTAGGGTTAGAGATCCGGTTAGGGTTACGATTGGACCTAGGGTTAGGGTTATGTTGAGGGCTAGGGTTAGAGATGCGGTTAGGGTTACGATTGGACCTAGGGTTAGGGTTATGTTGAGGGCTAGGGTTAGAGATGCGGTTAGGGTTACGATTGGACCTAGGGTTAGGGTTATGTTGAGGGCTAGGGTTAGAGATCCGGTTAGGGTTACGATTGGACCTAGGGTTAGGGTTATGTTGAGGGCTAGGGTTAGAGATCCGGTTAGGGTTACGATTGGACCTAGGGTTAGGGTTATGTTGAGGGCTAGGGTTAGAGATCCGGTTAGGGTTACGATTGGACCTAGGGTTAGGGTTATGTTGAGGGCTAGGGTTAGAGATCCGGTTAGGGTTACGATTGGACCTAGGGTTAGGGTTATGTTGAGGGCTAGGGTTAGAGATGCGGTTAGGGTTACGATTGGACCTAGGGTTAGGGTTATGTTGAGGGCTAGGGTTAGAGATCCGGTTAGGGTTACGATTGGACCTAGGGTTAGGGTTATGTTGAGGGCTAGGGTTAGAGATCCGGTTAGGGTTACGATTGGACCTAGGGTTAGGGTTATGTTGAGGGCTAGGGTTAGAGATCCGGTTAGGGTTACGATTGGACCTAGGGTTAGGGTTATGTTGAGGGCTAGGGTTAGAGATCCGGTTAGGGTTACGATTGGACCTAGGGTTAGGGTTATGTTGAGGGCTAGGGTTAGAGATCCGGTTAGGGTTACGATTGGACCTAGGGTTAGGGTTATGTTGAGGGCTAGGGTTAGAGATGCGGTTAGGGTTACGATTGGACCTAGGGTTAGGGTTATGTTGAGGGCTAGGGTTAGAGATCCGGGTAGGGTTACGATTGGACCTAGGGTTAGGGTTATGTTGAGGGCTAGGGTTAGAGATCCGGTTAGGGTTACGATTGGACCTAGGGTTAGGGTTATGTTGAGGGCTAGGGTTAGAGATCCGGTTAGGGTTACGATTGGACCTAGGGTTAGGGTTATGTTGTGGGCTAGGGTTAGAGAGACGGTTAGGGTTACGATTGACCTAGGGTTAGTGTTATGTTGAGGGCTAGGGTTAGAGATCCGGTTAGGGTTACGATTGGACCTAGGGTTAGGGTTATGTTGAGGGCTAGGGTTAGAGATCCGGTTAGGGTTACGATTGGACCTAGGGTTAGGGTTATGTTGAGGGCTAGGGTTAGAGATCCGGTTAGGGTTACGATTGGACCTAGGGTTAGGGTTATGTTGAGGGCTAGGGTTAGAGATCCGGTTAGGGTTACGATTGGACCTAGGGTTAGGGTTATGTTGAGGGCTAGGGTTAGAGATCCGGTTAGGGTTACGATTGGACCTAGGGTTAGGGTTATGTTGATGGCTAGGGTTAGAGATGCCGTTAGGGTTACGATTGGACCTAGGGTTAGGGTTATGTTGAGGGCTAGGGTTAGAGATCCGGTTAGGGTTACGATTGGACCTAGGGTTAGGGTTATGTTGAGGGCTAGGGTTAGAGATCCGGTTAGGGTTACGATTGGACCTAGGGTTAGGGTTATGTTGAGGGCTAGGGTTAGAGATCCGGTTAGGGTTACGATTGGACCTAGGGTTAGGGTTATGTTGAGGGCTAGGGTTAGAGATCCGGTTAGGGTTACGATTGGAGCTAGGGTTAGGGTTATGTTGAGGGCTAGGGTTAGAGATGCGGTTAGGGTTACGATTGGACCTAGGGTTAGGGTTATGTTGAGGGCTAGGGTTAGAGATCCGGTTAGGGTTACGATTGGACCTAGGGTTAGGGTTATGTTGAGGGCTAGGGTTAGAGATCCGGTTAGGGTTACGATTGGACCTAGGGTTAAGGTTATGTTGAGGGCTAGGGTTAGAGATCCGGTTAGGGTTACGATTGGACCTAGGGTTAGGGTTATGTTGAGGGCTAGGGTTAGAGATGCCGTTAGGGTTACGATTGGACCTAGGGTTAGGGTTATGTTGAGGGCTAGGGTTAGAGATCCGGTTAGGGTTACGATTGGACCAAGGGTTAGGGTTATGTTGAGGGCTAGGGTTAGAGAAGCGGTTAGGGTTACGATTGGACCTAGGGTTACGGTTATGTTGAGGGCTAGGGTTAGAGATGCGGTTAGGGTTACGATTGGACCTAGTGTTAGGGTTCTGTTGAGGGCTAGGGTTAGAGATCCGGTTAGGGTTACGATTGGATCTAGGGTTAGGGTTATGTTGAGGGCTAGAGTTAGAGATCCGGTTAGGGTTACGATTGGACCTAGGGTTAGGGTTATGTTGTGGGCTAGGGTTAGAGAGACGGTTAGGGTTACGATTGGACCTAGGGTTAGGGTTATGTTGAGGGGTAGGGTTAGAGATGCCGTTAGGATTACGATTGGACCTAGGGTTAGGGTTATGTTGAGGGCTAGGGTTAGAGATCCGGTTAGGGTTACGATTGGACCTAGGGTTAGGGTTATGTTGAGGGCTAGGGTTAGAGATTCGGTTAGGGTTACGATTGGACCTAGGGTTAGGGTTATGTTGTGGGCTAGGGTTAGAGAGACGGTTAGGGTTACGATTGACCTAGGGTTAGGGTTATGTTGAGGGCTAGGGTTAGAGATCCGGTTAGGGTTACGATTGGACCTAGGGTTAGGGTTATGTTGAGGGCTAGGGTTAGAGATCCGGTTAGGGTTACGATTGGACCTAGGGTTAGGGTTATGTTGAGGGCTAGGGTTAGAGATCCGGTTAGGGTTACGATTGGACCTAGGGTTAGGGTTATGTTGAGGGCTATTGTTAGAGATGCGGTTAGGGTTACGATTGGACCTAGGGTTAGGGTTATGTTGAGGGCTAGGGTTAGAGATCCGGTTAGGGTTACGATTGGACCTAGGGTTAGGGTTATGTTGAGGGCTAGGGTTAGAGATCCGGTTAGGGTTACGATTGGACCTAGGGTTAGGGTTATGTTGAGGGCTAGGGTTAGAGATGCGGTTAGGGTTACGATTGGACCTAGGGTTAGGGTTATGTTGAGGGCTAGGGTTAGAGATCCGGTTAGGGTTACGATTGGACCTAGGGTTAGGGTTATGTTGAGGGCTAGGGTTAGAGATCCGGTTAGGGTTACGATTGGACCTAGGGTTAGGGTTATGTTGAGGGCTAGGGTTAGAGATGCCGTTAGGGTTACGATTGGACCTAGGGTTAGGGTTATGTTGAGGGCTAGGGTTAGAGATGCCGTTAGGGTTACGATTGGACCTAGGGTTAGGGTTATGTTGAGGGCTAGGGTTAGAGATCCGGTTAGGGTTACGATTGGACCTAGGGTTAGGGTTATGTTGAGGGCTAGGGTTAGAGATCCGGTTAGGGTTACGATTGGACCTAGGGTTAGGGTTATGTTGAGGGCTAGGGTTAGAGATCCGGTTAGGGTTACGATTGGACCTAGGGTTAGGGTTATGTTGAGGGCTAGGGTTAGAGATCCGGTTAGGGTTACGATTGGACCTAGGGTTAGGGTTATGTTGAGGGCTAGGGTTAGAGATCCGGTTAGGGTTACGATTGGACCTAGGGTTAGGGTTATGTTGAGGGCTAGGGTTAGAGATCTGGTTAGGGTTAGGATTGGACCTAGGGTTAGGGTTATGTTGAGGGCTAGGGTTAGAGATCCGGTTAGGGTTACGATTGGACCTAGGGTTAGGGTTATGTTGAGGGCTAGGGTTAGAGATCCGGTTAGGGTTACGATTGGACCTAGGGTTAGGGTTATGTTGAGGGCTAGGGTTAGAGATCCGGTTAGGGTTATGATTGGACCTAGGGTTAGGGTTATGTTGAGGGCTAGGGTTAGAGATCCGGTTAGGGTTACGATTGGACCTAGGGTTAGGGTTATGTTGAGGGCTAGGGTTAGAGATGCGGTTAGGGTTACGATTGGACCTAGGGTTAGGGTTATGTTGAGGGCTAGGGTTAGAGATCCGGTTAGGGTTACGATTGGACCTAGGGTTAGGGTTATGTTGAGGGCTAGGTTTAGAGATCCGGTTAGGGTTACGATTGGACCTAGGGTTAGGGTTATGTTGAGGGCTAGGGTTAGAGATCCGGTTAGGGTTACGATTGGACCTAGGGTTAGGGTTATGTTGAGGGGTAGGGTTAGAGATGCCTGTAGCATTACGATTGGACCTAGGGTTAGGGTTATGTTGAGGGCTAGGTTTAGAGATCCGGTTAGGGTTACGATTGGACCTAGGGTTAGGGTTATGTTGAGGGCTAGGTTTAGATATCCGGTTAGGGTTACGATTGGACCTAGGGTTAGGGTTATGTTGTGGGCTAGGGTTAGAGAGACGGTTAGGGTTACGATTGACCTAGGGTTAGGGTTATGTTGAGGGCTAGGGTTAGAGATCCGGTTAGGGTTACGATTGGACCTAGGGTTAGGGTTATGTTGAGGGCTAGGGTTAGAGATGCCGTTAGGGTTACGATTGGACCTACGGTTAGGGTTATGTTGAGGGCTAGGGTTAGAGATTCCGTTAGGGTTACGATTGGACCTAGGGTTAGGGTTATGTTGAGGGCTAGGGTTAGAGATGCCGTTAGGGTTACGATTGGACCTAGGGTTAGGGTTATGTTGAGGGCTAGGGTTAGAGATCCGGTTAGGGTTACGATTGGACCTAGGGTTAGGGTTATGTTGAGGGCTAGGGTTAGAGATCCGGTTAGGGTTACGATTGGACCTAGGGTTAGGGTTATGTTGAGGGCTAGGGTTAGAGATCCGGTTAGGGTTACGATTGGACCTAGGGTTAGGGTTATGTTGAGGGCTAGGGTTAGAGATCCGGTTAGGGTTACGATTGGACCTAGGGTTAGGGTTATGTTGAGGGCTAGGGTTCGAGATGCCGTTAGGGTTACGATTGGACCTAGGGTTAGGGTTATGTTGAGGGCTAGGGTTAGAGATCCGGTTAGGGTTACGATTGGACCTAGGGTTAGGGTTATGTTGAGGGCTAGGGTTAGAGATCCGGTTAGGGTTACGATTGGACCTAGGGTTAGGGTTATGTTGAGGGCTAGGGTTAGAGATCCGGTTAGGGTTACGATTGGACCTAGGGTTAGGGTTATGTTGAGGGCTAGGGTTAGAGATGCGGTTAGGGTTACGATTGGACCTAGGGTTAGGGTTATGTTGAGGGCTAGGGTTAGAGATCCGGTTAGGGTTACGATTGGACCTAGGGTTAGGGTTATGTTGAGGGCTAGGGTTAGAGATCCGGTTAGGGTTACGATTGGACCTAGGGTTAGGGTTATGTTGAGGGCTAGGGTTAGAGATCCGGTTAGGGTTACGATTCGACCTAGGGTTAGGGTTATGTTGTGGGCTAGGGTTAGAGAGACGGTTAGGGTTACGATTGACCTAGGGTTAGGGTTATGTTGAGGGCTAGGGTTAGAGATCCGGTTAGGGTTACGATTGGACCTAGGGTTAGGGTTATGTTGAGGGCTAGGGTTAGAGATCCGGTTAGGGTTACGATTGGACCTAGGGTTAGGGTTATGTTGAGGGCTAGGGTTAGAATTCCGGTTAGGGTTACGATTGGACCTAGGGTTAGGGTTATGTTGAGGGCTAGGGTTAGAGATCCGGTTAGGGTTACGATTGGACCTAGGGTTAGGGTTATGTTGAGGGCTAGGGTTAGAGATCCGGTTAGGGTTACGATTGGACCTAGGGTTAGGGTTATGTTGAGGGCTAGGGTTAGAGATACGGTTAGGGTTACGATTGGACCTAGGGTTAGGGTTATGTTGAGGGCTAGGGTTAGAGATCCGGTTAGGGTTACGATTGGACCTAGGGTTAGGGTTATGTTGAGGGCTAGGGTTAGAGATCCGGTTAGGGTTACGATTGGACCTAGGGTTAGGGTTATGTTGAGGGCTAGGGTTAGAGATGCGGTTAGGGTTACGATTGGACCTAGGGTTAGGGTTATGTTGAGGGCTAGGGTTAGAGATCCGGGTAGGGTTACGATTGGACCTAGGGTTAGGGTTATGTTGAGGGCTAGGGTTAGAGATCCGGTTAGGGTTACGATTGGACCTAGGGTTAGGGTTATGTTGAGGGCTAGGGTTAGAGATCCGGTTAGGGTTACGATTGGACCTAGGGTTAGGGTTATGTTGTGGGCTAGGGTTAGAGAGACGGTTAGGGTTACGATTGACCTAGGGTTAGGGTTATGTTGAGGGCTAGGGTTAGAGATCCGGTTAGGGTTACGATTGGACCTAGGGTTAGGGTTATGTTGAGGGCTAGGGTTAGAGATCCGGTTAGGGTTACGATTGGACCTAGGGTTAGGGTTATGTTGAGGGCTAGGGTTAGAGATCCGGTTAGGGTTACGATTGGACCTAGGGTTAGGGTTATGTTGAGGGCTAGGGTTAGAGATCCGGTTAGGGTTACGATTGGACCTAGGGTTAGGGTTATGTTGAGGGCTAGGGTTAGAGATCCGGTTAGGGTTACGATTGGACCTAGGGTTAGGGTTATGTTGAGGGCTAGGGTTAGAGATCCGGTTAGGGTTACGATTGGACCTAGGGTTAGGGTTATGTTGAGGGCTAGGGTTAGAGATCCGGTTAGGGTTACGATTGGACCTAGGGTTAGGGTTATGTTGAGGGCTAGGGTTAGAGATCCGGTTAGGGTTACGATTGGACCTAGGGTTAGGGTTATGTTGATGGCTAGGGTTAGAGATGCCGTTAGGGTTACGATTGGACCTAGGGTTAGGGTTATGTTGAGGGCTAGGGTTAGAGATCCGGTTAGGGTTACGATTGGACCTAGGGTTAGGGTTATGTTGAGGGCTAGGGTTAGAGATGCGGTTAGGGTTACGATTGGACCTAGGGTTAGGGTTATGTTGAGGGCTAGGGTTAGAGATCCGGTTAGGGTTACGATTGGACCTAGGGTTAGGGTTATGTTGAGGGCTAGGGTTAGAGATCCGGTTAGGGTTACGATTGGACCTAGGGTTAGGGTTATGTTGTGGGCTAGGGTTAGAGAGAGGGTTAGGGTTACGATTGACCTAGGGTTAGGAATATGTTGAGGGCTAGGGTTAGAGATCCGGTTAGGGTTACGATTGGACCTAGGGTTAGGGTTATGTTGAGGGCTAGGGTTAGAGATCCGGTTAGGGTTACGATTGGACCTAGGGTTAGGGTTATGTTGAGGGCTAGGGTTAGAGATCCGGTTAGGGTTACGATTGGACCTAGGGTTAGGGTTATGTTGAGGGCTAGGGTTAGAGATCCGGTTAGGGTTACGATTGGACCTAGGGTTAGGGTTATGTTGAGGGCTAGGGTTAGAGATGCGGTTAGGGTTACGATTGGACCTAGGGTTAGGGTTATGTTGAGGGCTAGGGTTAGAGATCCGGTTAGGGTTACGATTGGACCTAGGGTTAGGGTTATGTTGAGGGCTAGGGTTAGAGATCCGGTTAGGGTTACGATTGGACCTAGGGTTAGGGTTATGTTGTGGGCTAGGGTTAGAGAGAGGGTTAGGGTTACGATTGACCTAGGGTTAGGGTTATGTTGAGGGCTAGGGTTAGAGATCCGGTTAGGGTTACGATTGGACCTAGGGTTAGGGTTATGTTGAGGGCTAGGGTTAGAGATCCGGTTAGGGTTACGATTGGACCTAGGGTTAGGGTTATGTTGAGGGCTAGGGTTAGAGATCCGGTTAGGGTTACGATTGGACCTAGGGTTAGGGTTATGTTGAGGGCTAGGTTTAGAGATCCGGTTAGGGTTACGATTGGACCTAGGGTTAGGGTTATGTTGAGGGCTAGAGTTAGAGATGCGGTTAGGGTTACGATTGGACCTAGGGTTAGGGTTATGTTGAGGGCTAGGGTTAGAGATCCGGTTAGGGTTACGATTGGACCTAGGGTTAGGGTTATGTTGAGGGCTAGGGTTAGAGATCCGGTTAGGGTTACGATTGGACCTAGGGTTAGGGTTATGTTGTGGGCTAGGGTTAGAGAGAGGGTTAGGGTTACGATTGACCTAGGGTTAGGGTTATGTTGAGGGCTAGGGTTAGAGATCCGGTTAGGGTTACGATTGGACCTAGGGTTAGGGTTATGTTGAGGGCTAGGGTTAGAGATCCGGTTAGGGTTACGATTGGACCTAGGGTTAGGGTTATGTTGAGGGCTAGGGTTAGAGATCCGGTTAGGGTTACGATTGGACCTAGGGTTAGGGTTATGTTGAGGGCTAGGGTTAGAGATGCGGTTAGGGTTACGATTGGACCTAGGGTTAGGGTTATGTTGAGGGCTAGGGTTAGAGATCCGGTTAGGGTTACGATTGGACCAAGGGTTAGGGTTATGTTGAGGGCTAGGGTTAGAGATCCGGTTAGGGTTACGATTGGACCTAGGGTTAGGGTTATGTTGTGGGCTAGGGTTAGAGAGATGGTTAGGGTTACGATTGACCTAGGGTTAGGGTTATGTTGAGGGCTAGGGTTAGAGATCCGGTTAGGGTTACGATTGGACCTAGGGTTAGGGTTATGTTGAGGGCTAGGGTTAGAGATCCGGTTAGGGTTACGATTGGACCTAGGGTTAGGGTTATGTTGAGGGCTAGGGTTAGAGATCCGGTTAGGGTTACGATTGGACCTAGGGTTAGGGTTATGTTGAGGGCTAGGGTTAGAGATCCGGTTAGGGTTACGATTGGACCTAGGGTTAGGGTTATGTTGAGGGCTAGGGTTAGAGATGCGGTTAGGGTTACGATTGGACCTAGGGTTAGGGTTATGTTGAGGGCTAGGGTTAGAGATCCGGTTAGGGTTACGATTGGACCTAGGGTTAGGGTTATGTTGAGGGCTAGGGTTAGAGATCCGGTTAGGGTTACGATTGGACCTAGGGTTAGGGTTATGTTGTGGGCTAGGGTTAGAGAGAGGGTTAGGGTTACGATTGACCTAGGGTTAGGGTTATGTTGAGGGCTAGGGTTAGAGATCCGGTTAGGGTTACGATTGGACCTAGGGTTAGGGTTATGTTGAGGGCTAGGGTTAGAGATCCGGTTAGGGTTACGATTGGACCTAGGGTTAGGGTTATGTTGAGGGCTAGGGTTAGAGATCCGGTTAGGGTTACGATTGGACCTAGGGTTAGGGTTATGTTGAGGGCTAGGGTTAGAGATCCGGTTAGGGTTACGATTGGACCTAGGGTTAGGGTTATGTTGAGGGCTAGGGTTAGAGATGCGGTTAGGGTTACGATTGGACCTAGGGTTAGGGTTATGTTGAGGGCTAGGGTTAGAGATCCGGTTAGGGTTACGATTGGACCTAGGGTTAGGGTTATGTTGAGGGCTAGGGTTAGAGATGCGGTTAGGGTTACGATTGGACCTAGGGTTACGGTTATGTTGTGGGCTAGGGTTAGAGAGACGGTTAGGGTTACGATTGACCTAGGGTTAGGGTTATGTTGAGGGCTAGGGTTAGAGACCCGGTTACGGTTACGATTGGACCTAGGGTTAGGGTTATGTTGAGGGCTAGGGTTAGAGAATCGGTTAGGGTTACGATTGGACCTAGGGTTAGGGTTATGTTGAGGGCTAGGGTTAGAGATCCCGTTAGGGTTCCGATTGGACCTTGGTTTAGGGTTATGTTAAGGGCTAGGGTTAGAGATCCGGTTAGGGTTCCGATTGGACCTAGGGTTAGGGTTATGTTGAGGGCTAGGGTTAGAGATCCGGTTAGGGTTACGATTGGACCAAGGGTTAGGGTTATGTTGAGGGCTAGGGTTAGAGAAGCGGTTAGGGTTACGATTGGACCTAGGGTTACGGTTATGTTGAGGGCTAGGGTTAGAGATGCGGTTAGGGTTACGTTTGGACCTAGTGTTAGGGTTCTGTTGAGGGTTAGGGTTAGAGATCCGGTTAGGGTTACGATTGGATCTAGGGTTAGGGTTATGTTGAGGGCTAGAGTTAGAGATCCGGTTAGGGTTACGATTGGACCTAGGGTTAGGGTTATGTTGTGGGCTAGGGTTAGAGAGACGGTTAGGGTTACGATTGGACCTAGGGTTAGGGTTATGTTGAGGGGTAGGGTTAGAGATGCCGTTAGGATTACGATTGGACCTAGGGTTAGGGTTATGTTGAGTGCTAGGGTTAGAGATCCGGTTAGGGTTACGATTGGACCTAGGGTTAGGGTTATGTTGAGGGCTAGGGTTAGAGATGCGGTTAGGGTTACGATTGGACCTAGGGTTAGGGTTATGTTGAGGGCTAGGGTTAGAGATGCGGTTAGGGTTACGATTGGACCTAGGGTTAGGGTTATGTTGAGGGCTAGGGTTAGAGATCCGGGTAGGGTTACGATTGGACCTAGGGTTAGGGTTATGTTGAGGGCTAGGGTTAGAGATCCGGTTAGGGTTACGATTGGACCTAGGGTTAGGGTATGTTGAGGGCTAGGGTTAGAGATCCGGTTAGGGTTACGATTGGACCTAGGGTTAGGGTTATGTTGTGGGCTAGGGTTAGAGAGACGGTTAGGGTTACGATTGACCTAGGGTTAGGGTTATGTTGAGGGCTAGGGTTAGAGATCCGGTTAGGGTTACGATTGGACCTAGGGTTAGGGTTATGTTGAGGGCTAGGTTTAGAGATCCGGTTAGGGTTACGATTGGACCTAGGGTTAGGGTTATGTTGAGGGCTAGGGTTAGAGATCCGGTTAGGGTTACGATTGGACCTAGGGTTAGGGTTATGTTGAGGGCTAGGGTTAGAGATCCGGTTAGGGTTACGATTGGAACTAGGGTTAGGGTTATGTTGTGGGCTAGGGTTAGAGAGAGGGTTAGGGTTACGATTTGACCTAGGGTTAGGGTTATGTTCACGGCTAGGGATAGAGATGCCGTTAGGGTTACGATTGGACCTAGGGATAGGGTTATGTTGAGGGTTAGGTTTAGAGATCCGGTTAGGGTTACGATTGGACCTAGGGTTAGGGTTATGTTGAGGGCTAGGGTTAGAGATCCGGTCAGGGTTACGATTGGACCTAGGGTTAGGGTTATGTTGAGGGGTAGGGTTAGAGATCCGGTTAGGGTTACGATTGGACCTAGGGTTAGGGTTATGTTGAGGGCTAGGGTTAGAGATCCGGTCAGGGTTACGATTGGACCTAGGGTTAGGGTTATGTTGAGAGCTAGGGTTAGAGATCCAGTTAGGGTTACGGTTGGACCAAGGGTTAGGGTTATGTTGAGGGCTAGGGTTAGAGATCCGGTTAGGGTTACGATTCGACCTAGGGTTAGGGTTATGTTGAGGGCTAGGTTTAGAGATCCGGTTAGGGTTACGATTGGACCTAGGTTTAGGGTTATGTTGAGGGCTAGGGTTAGAGAATCGGTTAGGGTTACGATTGAACCTAGGGTTAGGGTTATGTTGAGGCCTAGGGTTAGAGATCCGGTTAGGGTTACGATTGGACCTAGGGTTAGGGTTATGATGAGGGCTAGGGTTAGAGATCCGGTTAGGGTTACGATTGGACCTTGGGTTAGGGTTATGTTGAGGGCTAGGGTTCGAGATCCGGTTAGGGTTACGATTGGACCTAGGGTTAGGGTTATGTTGAGGGCTAGGGTTAGAGATCCGGTTAGGGTTACGATTGGACCTAGGGTTAGGGTTATTTTGAGGGCTAGGGTTAGAGATCCGGTTAGGGTTACGATTGGACCTAGGGTTAGGGTTATGTTGAGGGCTAGGGTTAGAGATGCCGTTAGGGTTACGATTGGACCTAGGGTTAGGGTTATGTTGAGGGCTAGGGTTAGAGATGCCGTTAGGGTTATGATTGGACCTAGGGTTAGGGTTATGTTGAGGGTTAGGGTTAGAGATCCGGTTAGGGTTACGATTGGACCTAGGGTTAGGGTTATGTTGAGGGCTATGGTTAGAGATCCGGTCAGGGTTACGATTGGACCTAGGGTTAGGGTTATGTTTTGGGCTAGGGTTAGAGAGACGGTTAGGGTTATGATTGGACCTAGGGTTAGGGTTATGTTGACGGCTAGGTTTAGAGATGCCGTTAGGGTTACGATTGGACCTAGGGTTAGGGTTATGTTGAGGGCTAGGGTTAGAGATCCGGTTAGGGTTACGATTGGACCTAGGGTTAGGGTTATGTTGAGGGCTAGGGTTAGAGATCCGGTTAGGGTTACGATTGGACCTAGGGTTAGGGTTATGTTGAGGGCTAGGGTTAGAGATGCCGTTAGGGTTACGATTGGACCTAGGGTTAGGGTTATGTTGAGGGTTAGGGTTAGAGATCCGGTTAGGGTTACGATTGGACCTAGGGTTAGGGTTATGTTGTGGGCTAGGGTTAGAGATCCGGTTAGGGTTACGATTGGACCTAGGGTTAGGGTTATGTTGAGGGCTAGGGTTAGAGATCCGGTTAGGGTTACGATTGGACCTAGGGTTAGGGTTATGTTGAGGGCTAGTGTTAGAGATCCGGTTAGGGTTACGATTGGACCTAGGGTTAGGGTTATGTTGTGGGCTAGGGTTAGAGAGACGGTTAGGGTTACGATTGACCTAGGGTTAGGGTTATGTTGAGGGCTAGGGTTAGAGATCCGGTTAGGGTTACGATTGGACCTAGGGTTAGGGTTATGTTGAGGGCTAGGGTTAGAGATGCCGTTAGGGTTACGATTGGACCTAGGGTTAGGGTTATGTTGAGGGCTAGGGTTAGAGATCCGGTTAGGGTTACGATTGGACCTAGGGTTAGGGTTATGTTGAGGGCTAGGGTTAGAGATCCGGTTAGGGTTACGATTGGACCTACGGTTAGGGTTATGTTGAGGGCTAGGGTTAGAGATCCGGTTAGGGTTACGATTGGACCTAGGGTTAGGGTTATGTTGAGGGTTAGGGTTACAGATCCGGTTAGGGTTACGATTGGACCTAGGGTTAGGGTTATGTTGAGGGCTAGGGTTAGAGATCCGGTTAGGGTTACGATTGGACCTAGGGTTAGGGTTATGTTGAGGGCTAGGGTTAGAGATCCGGTTAGGGTTACGATTGGACCTAGGGTTAGGGTTATGTTGAGGGCTAGGGTTAGAGATCCGGTTAGGGTTACGATTGGACCTAGGGTTAGGGTTATGTTGAGGGGTAGGGTTAGAGATCCGGTTAGGGTTATGATTGGACCTAGGGTTAGGGTTATGTTGAGGGCTATGGTTAGAGATCCGGTTAGGGTTACGATTGGACCTAGGGTTAGGGTTATGTTGAGGGCTAGGGTTAGAGATCCGGTTAGGGTTACGATTGGACCTAGGGTTAGGGTTATGTTGAGGGCTAGGGTTAGAGATCCGGTTAGGGTTACGATTGGACCTAGGGTTAGGGTTATGTTGAGGGCTAGGGTTAGAGATCCGGTTAGGGTTACGATTGGACCTAGGGTTAGGGTTATGTTGAGGGCTAGGGTTAGAGATCCGGTTAGGGTTACGATTGGACCTAGGGTTAGGGATATGTTGAGGGCTAGGGTTAGAGATCCGGTTAGGGTTACGATTGGACCTAGGGTTAGGGTTATGTTGAGGGCTAGGGTTAGAGATCCGGTTAGGGTTACGATTGGACCTAGGGTTAGGGTTATGTTGAGGGCTAGGGTTAGAGATCCGGTTAGGGTTACGATTGGACCTAGGGTTAGGGTTATGTTGAGGGCTAGGGTTAGAGATCCGGTTAGGGTTACGATTGGACCAAGGGTTAGGGTTATGTTGAGGGCTATGGTTAGAGAAGCGGTTAGGGTTACGATTGGACCTAGGGTTACGGTTATGTTGAGGGCTAGGGTTAGAGATGCGGTTAGGGTTACGATTGGACCTAGTGTTAGGGTTCTGTTGAGGGCTAGGGTTAGAGATCCGGTTAGGGTTACGATTGGACCTAGGGTTAGGGTTATGTTGAGGGCTATGGTTAGAGATCCGGTTAGGGTTACGATTGGACCTAGGGTTAGGGTTATGTTGAGGGCTAGGGTTAGAGATCCGGTTAGGGTTACGATTGGACCTAGGGTTAGGGTTATGTTGAGGGCTAGGGTTAGAGATCCGGTTAGGGTTACGATTGGACCTAGGGTTAGGGTTATGTTGAGGGCTAGGGTTAGAGATGCCGTTAGGGTTACGATTGGACCTAGGGTTAGGGTTATGTTGAGGGCTAGGGTTAGAGAATCGGTTAGGGTTACGATTGGACCTAGGGTTAGGGTTATGTTGAGGGCTAGGGTTAGAGATCCGGTTAGGGTTACGATTGGACCTAGGGTTAGGGTTATGTTGAGGGCTAGGGTTAGAGATCCGGTTAGGGTTACGATTGGACCTAGGGTTAGGGTTATGTTGAGGGCTAGGGTTAGAGATGCCGTTAGGGTTACGATTGGACCTAGGGTTAGGGTTATGTTGAGGGTTAGGGTTACAGATCCGGTTACGGTTACGATTGGACCTAGGGTTAGGGTTATGTTGAGGGCTAGGGTTAGAGATCCGGTTAGGGTTACGATTGGACCTAGGGTTAGGGTTATGTTGAGGGCTAGGGTTAGAGATCCGGTTAGGGTTACGATTGGACCTAGGGTTAGGGTTATGTTGAGGGGTAGGGTTAGAGATCCGGTTAGGGTTATGATTGGACCTAGGGTTAGGGTTATGTTGAGGGCTAGGGTTAGAGATCCGGTTAGGGTTACGATTGGACCTAGGGTTAGGGTTATGTTGAGGGCTAGGGTTAGAGATCCGGTTAGGGTTACGATTGGACCTAGGGTTAGGGTTATGTTGAGGGCTAGGGTTAGAGATCCGGTTAGGGTTACGATTGGACCTAGGGTTAGTGTTATGTTGAGGGCTAGGGTTAGAGATCCGGTTAGGGTTACGATTGGACCTAGGGTTAGGGTTATGTTGAGGGCTAGGGTTAGAGATCCGGTTAGGGTTACGATTGGACCTAGGGTTAGGGATATGTTGAGGGCTAGGGTTAGAGATCCGGTTAGGGTTACGATTGGACCTAGGGTTAGGGTTATGTTGAGGGCTAGGGTTAGAGATCCGGTTAGGGTTACGATTGGACCTAGGGTTAGGGTTATGTTGAGGGCTAGGGTTAGAGATCCGGTTAGGGTTACGATTGGACCTAGGGTTAGGGTTATGTTGAGGGCTAGGGTTAGAGATCCGGTTAGGGTTACGATTGGACCTAGGGTTAGGGTTATGTTGAGGGCTAGGGTTAGAGATCCGGTTAGGGTTACGATTGGACCTAGGGTTAGGGTTATGTTGAGGGCTAGGGTTAGAGATCCGGTTAGGGTTACGATTGGACCTAGGGTTAGGGTTATGTTGAGGGCTAGGGTTAGAGATGCCGTTAGGGTTACGATTGGACCTAGGGTTAGGGTTATGTTGAGGGTTAGGGTTACAGATCCGGTTACGGTTACGATTGGACCTAGGGTTAGGGTTATGTTGAGGGCTAGGGTTAGAGATCCGGTTAGGGTTACGATTGGACCTAGGGTTAGGGTTATGTTGAGGGCTAGGGTTAGAGATCCGGTTAGGGTTACGATTGGGCCTAGGGTTAGGGTTATGTTGAGGGGTAGGGTTAGAGATCCGGTTAGGGTTATGATTGGACCTAGGGTTAGGGTTATGTTGAGGGCTAGGGTTAGAGATCCGGTTAGGGTTACGATTGGACCTAGGGTTAGGGTTATGTTGAGGGCTAGGGTTAGAGATCCGGTTAGGGTTACGATTGGACCTAGGGTTAGGGTTATGTTGAGGGCTAGGGTTAGAGATCCGGTTAGGGTTACGATTGGACCTAGGGTTAGTGTTATGTTGAGGGCTAGGGTTAGAGATCCGGTTAGGGTTACGATTGGACCTAGGGTTAGGGTTATGTTGAGGGCTAGGGTTAGAGATCCGGTTAGGGTTACGATTGGACCTAGGGTTAGGGATATGTTGAGGGCTAGGGTTAGAGATCCGGTTAGGGTTACGATTGGACCTAGGGTTAGGGTTATGTTGAGGGCTAGGGTTAGAGATCCGGTTAGGGTTACGATTGGACCTAGGGTTAGGGTTATGTTGAGGGCTAGGGTTAGAGATCCGGTTAGGGTTACGATTGGACCTAGGGTTAGGGTTATGTTGAGGGCTAGGGTTAGAGATCCGGTTAGGGTTACGATTGGACCTAGGGTTAGGGTTATGTTGAGGGCTAGGGTTAGAGATCCGGTTAGGGTTACGATTGGACCTAGGGTTAGGGTTATGTTGAGGGCTAGGGTTAGAGATCCGGTTAGGGTTACGATTGGACCTAGGGTTAGGGTTATGTTGAGGGCTATGGTTAGAGATCCGGTTAGGGTTACGATTGGACCTAGGGTTAGGGTTATGTTGAGGGCTAGGGTTAGAGATCCGATTAGGGTTACGATTGGACCTAGGGTTAGGGTTATGTTGAGGGCTAGGGTTAGAGATCCGGTTAGGGTTAAGATTGGACCTAGCGTTAGGGTTATGTTGAGGGCTAGGGTTAGAGATCCGGTTAGGGTTAAGATTGGACCCAGGGTTAGGGTTATGTTGAGGGCTAGGGTTAGAGATCCGGTTAGGGTTACGATTGACCAAGGGTTAGGGTTATGTTGTGGGCTAGGGTTAGAGATCCGGTTAGGGTTACGATTGACCAAGGGTTAGGGTTATGTTGAGGGCTAGGGTTAGAGATCCGGTTAGGGTTACGATTGGACCTAGTGTTAGGGTTATGTTGAGGGCTAGGGTTAGAGATCCGGTTAGGGTTACGATTGGACCTAGGGTTAGGGTTATGTTGAGGGCTAGGGTTAGAGATCCGGTTAGGGTTACGATTGGACCTAGGGTTAGGGTTATGTTGAGGGCTAGGGTTAGAGATCCGGTTAGGGTTACGATTGGACCTAGGGTTAGGGTTATGTTGAGGGCTAGGGTTAGAGATCCGGTTAGGGTTACGATTGGACCTAGGGTTAGGGATATGTTGAGGGCTAGGGTTAGAGATCCGGTTAGGGTTACGATTGGACCTAGGGTTAGGGTTATGTTGAGGGCTAGGGTTAGAGATCCGGTTAGGGTTACGATTGGACCTAGGGTTAGGGTTATGTTGAGGGCTATGGTTAGAGATCCGGTTAGGGTTACGATTGGACCTAGGGTTAGGGTTATGTTGAGGGCTAGGGTTAGAGATCCGGTTAGGGTTACGATTGGACCTAGGGTTAGGGTTATGTTGAGGGCTAGGGTTAGAGATCCGGTTAGGGTTACGATTGGACCTAGGGTTAGGGTTATGTTGAGGGGTAGGGTTAGAGATCCGGTTAGGGTTATGATTGGACCTAGGGTTAGGGTTATGTTGAGGGCTATGGTTAGAGATCCGGTTAGGGTTACGATTGGACCTAGGGTTAGGGTTATGTTGAGGGCTAGGGTTAGAGATCCGGTTAGGGTTACGATTGGACCTAGGGTTAGGGTTATGTTGAGGGCTAGGGTTAGAGATCCGGTTAGGGTTACGATTGGACCTAGGGTTAGGGTTATGTTGAGGGCTAGGGTTAGAGATCCGGTTAGGGTTACGATTGGACCTAGGGTTAGGGTTATGTTGAGGGCTAGGGTTAGAGATCCGGTTAGGGTTACGATTGGACCTAGGGTTAGGGATATGTTGAGGGCTAGGGTTAGAGATCCGGTTAGGGTTACGATTGGACCTAGGGTTAGGGTTATGTTGAGGGCTAGGGTTAGAGATTCGGTTAGGGTTACGATTGGACCTAGGGTTAGGGTTATGTTGAGGGCTAGGGTTAGAGATCCGGTTAGGGTTACGATTGGACCTAGGGTTAGGGTTATGTTGAGGGCTAGGGTTAGAGATCCGGTTAGGGTTACGATTGGACCTAGGGTTAGGGATATGTTGAGGGCTAGGGTTAGAGATCCGGTTAGGGTTACGATTGGACCTAGGGTTAGGGTTATGTTGAGGGCTAGGGTTAGAGATCCGGTTAGGGTTACGATTGGACCTAGGGTTAGGGTTATGTTGAGGGCTAGGGTTAGAGATCCGGTTAGGGTTACGATTGGACCTAGGGTTAGGGTTATGTTGAGGGCTAGGGTTAGAGATCCGGTTAGGGTTACGATTGGACCTAGGGTTAGGGTTATGTTGAGGGCTAGGGTTAGAGATCCGGTTAGGGTTACGATTGGACCTAGGGTTAGGGTTATGTTGAGGGCTAGGGTTAGAGATCCGGTTAGGGTTACGATTGGACCTAGGGTTAGGGATATGTTGACGGCTAGGGTTAGAGATCCGGTTAGGGTTACGATTGGACCTAGGGTTAGGGTTATGTTGAGGGCTAGGGTTAGAGATCCGGTTAGGGTTACGATTGGACCTAGGGTTAGGGTTATGTTGAGGGCTAGGGTTAGAGATCCGGTTAGGGTTACGATTGGACCTAGGGTTAGGGTTATGTTGAGGGCTAGGGTTAGAGATCCGGTTAGGGTTACGATTGGACCTAGGGTTAGGGTTATGTTGAGGGCTAGGGTTAGAGATCCGGTTAGGGTTACGATTGGACCTAGGGTTAGGGTTATGTTGAGGGCTATGGTTAGAGATCCGGTTAGGGTTACGACTGGACCTAGGGTTAGGGTTATGTTGAGGGCTAGGGTTAGAGATCCGGTTAGGGTTACGATTGGACCTAGGGTTAGGGTTATGTTGAGGGCTAGGGTTAGAGATGCGGTTAGGGTTACGATTGGACCTAGGGTTAGGGTTATGTTGAGGGCTAGGGTTAGAGATGCGGTTAGGGTTACGATTGGACCTAGGGTTAGGGTTATGTTGAGGGCTAGGGTTAGAGATCCGGGTAGGGTTACGATTGGACCTAGGGTTAGGGTTATGTTGAGGGCTAGGGTTAGAGATCCGGTTAGGGTTACGATTGGACCTAGGGTTAGGGATATGTTGAGGGCTAGGGTTAGAGATCCGGTTAGGGTTACGATTGGACCTAGGGTTAGGGTTATGTTGAGGGCTAGGGTTAGAGATCCGGTTAGGGTTACCATTGGACCTAGGGTTAGGGTTATGTTGAGGGCTAGGGTTAGAGATCCGGTTAGGGTTACGATTGGACCTAGGGTTAGGGTTATGTTGAGGGCTAGGGTTAGAGATCCGGTTAGGGTTACGATTGGACCTAGGGTTAGGGTTATATTGAGGGCTAGGGTTAGAGATCCGGTTAGGGTTACGATTGGACCTAGGGTTAGGGATATGTTGAGGGCTAGGGTTAGAGATCCGGTTAGGGTTACGATTGGACCTAGGGTTAGGGTTATGTTGAGGGCTAGGGTTAGAGATCCGGTTAGGGTTACGATTGGACCTAGGGTTAGGGTTATGTTGAGGGCTAGGGTTAGAGATCCGGTTAGGGTTACGATTGGACCTAGGGTTAGGGTTATGTTGAGGGCTAGGGTTAGAGATCCGGTTAGGGTTACGATTGGACCTAGGGTTAGGGTTATGTTGAGGGCTAGGGTTAGAGATCCGGTTAGGGTTACGATTGGACCTAGGGTTAGGGTTATGTTGAGGGCTATGGTTAGAGATCCGGTTAGGGTTACGATTGGACCTAGGGTTAGGGTTATGTTGAGGGCTAGGGTTAGAGACGCCGTTTGGGTTATGATTGGACCTAGGGTTAGGGTTATGTTGAGGGCTAGGGTTAGAGATCCGGTTAGGGTTACGATTGGACCTAGGGTTAGGGTTATGTTGAGGGCTAGGGTTAGAGATCCGGTTAGGGTTACGATTGGACCTAGGGTTTGGGTTATGTTGAGGGCTAGGGTTAGAGATCCGGTTAGGGTTACGATTGGACCTAGGGTTAGGGTTATGTTGTGGGCTAGGGTTAGAGAGTCGGTTAGGGTTACGATTGACCAAGGGTTAGGGTTATGTTGAGGGCTAGGGTTAGAGATCCGGTTAGGGTTACGATTGGACCTAGGGTTAGGGTTATGTTGAGGGCTAGGGTTAGAGATGCCGTTAGGGTTACGATTGGACCTAGGGTTAGGGTTATGTTGAGGGCTAGGGTTAGAGAATCGGTTAGGGTTACGATTGGACCTAGGGTTAGGGTTATGTTGAGGGCTAGAGTTAGAGATCCGGTTAGGGTTACGATTGGACCTAGGGTTAGGGTTATGTTGAGGGCTAGGGTTAGAGATCCGGTTAGGGTTACGATTGGACCTAGGGTTAGGGTTATGTTGAGGGCTAGGGTTAGAGATCCGGTTAGGGTTACGATTGGACCAAGGGTTAGGGTTATGTTGAGGGCTATGGTTAGAGAAGCGGTTAGGGTTACGATTGGACCTAGGGTTACGGTTATGTTGAGGGCTAGGGTTAGAGATGCGGTTAGGGTTACGATTGGACCTAGTGTTAGGGTTCTGTTGAGGGCTAGGGTTAGAGATCCGGTTAGGGTTACGATTGGACCTAGGGTTAGGGTTATGTTGAGGGCTAGGGTTAGAGATGCCGTTAGGGTTACGATTGGACCTAGGGTTAGGGTTATGTTGAGGGTTAGGGTTAAGATCCGGTTAGGGTTACGATTGGACCTAGGGTTAGGGTTATGTTGAGGGCTAGGGTTAGAGATCCGGTTAGGGTTACGATTGGACCTAGGGTTAGGGTTATGTTGAGGGCTAGGGTTAGAGATCCGGTTAGGGTTGCGATTGGACCTAGGGTTAGGGTTATGTTGAGGGCTATGGTTAGAGATCCGGTTAGGGTTACGATTGGACCTAGGGTTAGGATTATGTTGAGGGCTAGGGTTAGAGATCCGGTTAGGGTTACGATTGGACCTAGGGTTAGGGTTATGTTGAGGGCTAGGGTTAGAGATCCGGTTAGGGTTACGATTGGACCTAGGGTTAGGGTTATGTTGAGGGCTAGGGTTAGAGATGCCGTTAGGGTTACGATTGGACCTAGGGTTAGGGTTATGTTGAGGGCTAGGGTTAGAGAATCGGTTAGGGTTACAATTGGACCTAGGGTTAGGGTTATGTTGAGGGCTAGGGTTAGAGATCCGGTTAGGGTTACGATTGGACCTAGGGTTAGGGTTATGTTGAGGGCTAGGGTTAGAGATCCGGTTAGGGTTACGATTGGACCTAGGGTTAGGGTTATGTTGAGGGCTAGGGTTAGAGATGCCGTTAGGGTTACGATTGGACCTAGGGTTAGGGTTATGTTGAGGGTTAGGGTTACAGATCCGGTTACGGTTACGATTGGACCTAGGGTTAGGGTTATGTTGAGGGCTAGGGTTAGAGATCCGGTTAGGGTTACGATTGGACCTAGGGTTAGGGTTATGTTGAGGGCTAGGGTTAGAGATCCGGTTAGGGTTACGATTGGACCTAGAGTTAGGGTTATGTTGAGGGGTAGGGTTAGAGATCCGGTTAGGGTTATGATTGGACCTAGGGTTAGGGTTATGTTGAGGGCTAGTGTTAGAGATCCGGTTAGGGTTACGATTGGACCTAGGGTTAGGGTTATGTTGAGGGCTAGGGTTAGAGATCCGGTTAGGGTTACGATTGGACCTAGGGTTAGGGTTATGTTGAGGGCTAGGGTTAGAGATCCGGTTAGGGTTACGATTGGACCTAGGGTTAGGGTTATGTTGAGGGCTAGGGTTAGAGATCCGGTTAGGGTTACGATTGGACCTAGGGTTAGGGTTATGTTGAGGGCTAGGGTTAGAGATCCGGTTAGGGTTACGATTGGACCTAGGGTTAGGGATATGTTGAGGGCTAGGGTTAGAGATCCGGTTAGGGTTACGATTGGACCTAGGGTTAGGGATATGTTGAGGGCTAGGGTGAGAGATCCGGTTAGGGTTACGATTGGACCTAGGGTTAGGGTTATGTTGAGGGCTAGGGTTAGAGATCCGGTTAGGGTTACGATTGGACCTAGGGTTAGGGTTATGTTGAGGGCTAGGGTTAGAGATCCGGTTAGGGTTACGATTGGACCTAGGGTTAGGGTTATGTTGAGGGCTAGGGTTAGAGATCCGGTTAGGGTTACGATTGGACCTAGGGTTAGGGTTATGTTGAGGGCTAGGGTTAGAGATCCGGTTAGGGTTACGATTGGACCTAGGGTTACGGTTATGTTGAGGGCTATGGTTAGAGATCCGGTTAGGGTTACGATTGGACCTAGGGTTAGGGTTATGTTGAGGGCTAGGGTTAGAGATCCGGTTAGGGTTAAGATTGGACCTAGCGTTAGGGTTATGTTGAGGGCTAGGGTTAGAGATCCGGTTAGGGTTAAGATTGGACCTAGGGTTAGGGTTATGTTGAGGGCTAGGGTTAGAGATCCGGTTAGGGTTACGATTGACCAAGGGTTAGGGTTATGTTGTGGGCTAGGGTTAGAGATCCGGTTAGGGTTACGATTGACCAAGGGTTAGGGTTATGTTGAGGGCTAGGGTTAGAGATCCGGTTAGGGTTACGATTGGACCTAGGGTTAGGGTTATGTTGAGGGCTAGGGTTAGAGATGCCGTTAGGGTTACGATTGGACCTAGGGTTAAGGTTATGTTGAGGGCTAGGGTTAGAGAATCGGTTAGGGTTACGATTGGACCTAGGGTTAGGGTTATGTTGAGGGCTAGGGTTAGAGATCCGGTTAGGGTTACGATTGGACCTAGGGTTAGGGTTATGTTAAGGGCTAGGGTTAGAGATCCGGTTAGGGTTACGATTGGACCTAGGGTTAGGGTTATGTTGAGGGCTAGGGTTAGAGATCCGGTTAGGGTTACGATTGGACCAAGGGTTAGGGTTATGTTGAGGGCTATGGTTAGAGAAGCGGTTAGGGTTACGATTGGACCTAGGGTTACGGTTATGTTGAGGGCTAGGGTTAGAGATGCGGTTAGGGTTACGATTGGACCTAGTGTTAGGGTTCTGTTGAGGGCTAGGGTTAGAGATCCGGTTAGGGTTACGATTGGACCTAGGGTTAGGGTTATGTTGAGGGCTAGGGTTAGAGATGCCGTTAGGGTTACGATTGGACCTAGGGTTAGGGTTATGTTGAGGGTTAGGGTTACAGATCCGGTTAGGGTTACGATTGGACCTAGGGTTAGGGTTATGTTGAGGGCTAGGGTTAGAGATCCGGTTAGGGTTACGATTGGACCTAGGGTTAGGGTTATGTTGAGGGCTAGGGTTAGAGATCCGGTTAGGGTTATGATTGGACCTAGGGTTAGGGTTATGTTGAGGGCTATGGTTAGAGATCCGGTTAGGGTTACGATTGGACCTAGGGTTAGGGTTATGTTGAGGGCTAGGGTTAGAGATCCGGTTAGGGTTACGATTGGACCTAGGGTTAGGGTTATGTTGAGGGCTAGGGTTAGAGATCCGGTTAGGGTTACGATTGGACCTAGGGTTAGGGTTATGTTGAGGGCTAGGGTTAGAGATCCGGTTAGGGTTACGATTGGACCTAGGGTTAGGGTTATGTTGAGGGCTAGGGTTAGAGATCCGGTTAGGGTTACGATTGGACCTAGGGTTAGGGTTATGTTGAGGGCTATGGTTAGAGATCCGGTTAGGGTTACGATTGGACCTAGGGTTAGGGTTATGTTGAGGGCTAGGGTTAGAGATCCGGTTAGGGTTAAGATTGGACCTAGCGTTAGGGTTATGTTGAGGGCTAGGGTTAGAGATCCGGTTAGGGTTAAGATTGGACCTAGGGTTAGGGTTATGTTGAGGGCTAGGGTTAGAGATCCGGTTAGGGTTACGATTGACCAAGGGTTAGGGTTATGTTGTGGGCTAGGGTTAGAGATCCGGTTAGGGTTACGATTGACCAAGGGTTAGGGTTATGTTGAGGGCTAGGGTTAGAGATCCGGTTAGGGTTACGATTGGACCTAGGGTTAGGGTTATGTTGAGGGCTAGGGTTAGAGATGCCGTTAGGGTTACGATTGGACCTAGGGTTAAGGTTATGTTGAGGGCTAGGGTTAGAGAATCGGTTAGGGTTACGATTGGACCTAGGGTTAGGGTTATGTTGAGGGCTAGGGTTAGAGATCCGGTTAGGGTTACGATTGGACCTAGGGTTAGGGTTATGTTAAGGGCTAGGGTTAGAGATCCGGTTAGGGTTACGATTGGACCTAGGGTTAGGGTTATGTTGAGGGCTAGGGTTAGAGATCCGGTTAGGGTTACGATTGGACCAAGGGTTAGGGTTATGTTGAGGGCTATGGTTAGAGAAGCGGTTAGGGTTACGATTGGACCTAGGGTTACGGTTATGTTGAGGGCTAGGGTTAGAGATGCGGTTAGGGTTACGATTGGACCTAGTGTTAGGGTTCTGTTGAGGGCTAGGGTTAGAGATCCGGTTAGGGTTACGATTGGACCTAGGGTTAGGGTTATGTTGAGGGCTAGGGTTAGAGATGCCGTTAGGGTTACGATTGGACCTAGGGTTAGGGTTATGTTGAGGGTTAGGGTTACAGATCCGGTTAGGGTTACGATTGGACCTAGGGTTAGGGTTATGTTGAGGGCTAGGGTTAGAGATCCGGTTAGGGTTACGATTGGACCTAGGGTTAGGGTTATGTTGAGGGCTAGGGTTAGAGATCCGGTTAGGGTTATGATTGGACCTAGGGTTAGGGTTATGTTGAGGGCTATGGTTAGAGATCCGGTTAGGGTTACGATTGGACCTAGGGTTAGGGTTATGTTGAGGGCTAGGGTTAGAGATCCGGTTAGGGTTACGATTGGACCTAGGGTTAGGGTTATGTTGAGGGCTAGGGTTAGAGATCCGGTTAGGGTTACGATTGGACCTAGGGTTAGGGTTATGTTGAGGGCTAGGGTTAGAGATCCGGTTAGGGTTACGATTGGACCTAGGGTTAGGGTTATGTTGAGGGCTAGGGTTAGAGATCCGGTTAGGGTTACGATTGGACCTAGGGTTAGGGATATGTTGAGGGCTAGGGTTAGAGATCCGGTTAGGGTTACGATTGGACCTAGGGTTAGGGTTATGTTGAGGGCTAGGGTTAGAGATCCGTTTAGGGTTACGATTGGACCTAGGGTTAGGGTTATGTTGAGGGCTAGGGTTAGATATCCTGTTAGGGTTACGATTGGACCTAGGGTTAGGGTTATGTTGAGGGCTATGGTTAGAGATCCAGTTAGTGTTACGATTGGACCTAGGGTTAGGGTTATGTTGAGGGCTAGGGTTAGAGATCCGGTTAGGGTTACGATTGGACCTAGGGTTAGGGTTATGTTGAGGGCTAGGGTTAGAGATCCGGTTAGGGTTACGATTGGACCTAGGGTTAGGGTTATGTTGAGGGCTAGGGTTAGAGAATCGGTTAGGGTTACGATTGGACCTAGGGTTAGGGTTATGTTGAGGGCTAGGGTTAGAGATCCGGTTAGGGTTACGATTGGACCTAGGGTTAGGGTTATGTTGTGGGCTAGGGTTAGAGAGACGGTTAGGGTTACGATTGACCAAGGGTTAGGGTTATGTTGAGGGCTAGGGTTAGAGATCCGGTTAGGGTTACGATTGGACCTAGGGTTAGGGTTATGTTGAGGGCTAGGGTTAGAGATGCCGTTAGGGTTACGATTGGACCTAGGGTTAGGGTTATGTTGAGGACTAGGGTTAGAGAATCGGTTAGGGTTACGATTGGACCTAGGGTTAGGGTTATGTTGAGGGCTAGGGTTAGAGATCCGGTTAGGGTTACGATTGGACCTAGGGTTAGGGTTATGTTGTGGGCTAGGGTTAGAGAGACGGTTAGGGTTACGATTGACCAAGGGTTAGGGTTATGTTGAGGGCTAAGGTTAGAGATCCGGTTAGGGTTACGATTGGACCTAGGGTTAGGGTTATGTTGAGGGCTAGGGTTAGAGATGCCGTTAGGGTTACGATTGGATCTAGGGTTAGGGTTATGTTGAGGGCTAGGGTTAGAGAATCCGTTAGGGTTACGATTGGACCTAGGGTTAGGGTTATGTTGAGGGCTAGGGTTAGAGATCCGTTTAGGGTTACGATTGGACCTAGGGTTAGGGTTATGTTGAGGGCTAGGGTTAGAGATCCGGTTAGGGTTACGATTGGACCAAGGGTTAGGGTTATGTTGAGGGCTATGGTTAGAGAAGCGGTTAGGGTTACGATTGGACCTAGGGTTACGGTTATGTTGAGGGCTAGGGTTAGAGATGCGGTTAGGGTTACGATTGGACCTAGTGTTAGGGTTCTGTTGAGGGCTAGGGTTAGAGATCCGGTTAGGGTTACGATTGGACCTAGGGTTAGGGTTATGTTGAGGGCTAGGGTTAGAGATGCCGTTAGGGTTACGATTGGACCTAGGGTTAGGGTTATGTTGAGGGTTAGGGTTACAGATCCGGTTAGGGTTACGATTGGACCTAGGGTTAGGGTTATGTTGAGGGCTAGGGTTAGAGATCCGGTTAGGGTTACGATTGGACCTAGGGTTAGGGTTATGTTGAGGGCTAGGGTTAGAGATCCGGTTAGGGTTACGATTGGATCTAGGGTTAGGGTTATGTTGAGGGGTAGGGTTAGAGATCCAGTTAGGGTTACGATTGGACCTAGGGTTAGGGTTATGTTGAGGGCTATGGTTAGAGATCCGGTTAGGGTTACGATTGGACCTAGGGTTAGGGTTATGTTGAGGGCTAGGGTTAGAGATCCGGTTAGGGTTACGATTGGACCTAGGGTTAGGGTTATGTTGAGGGCTAGGGTTAGAGATCCGGTTAGGGTTACGATTGGACCTAGGGTTAGGGTTATGTTGAGGGCTAGGGTTAGAGATCCGGTTAGGGTTACGATTGGACCTAGGGTTAGGGTTATGTTGAGGGCTAGGGTTAGAGATCCGGTTAGGGTTACGATTGGACCTAGGGTTAGGGTTATGTTGAGGGCTAGGGTTAGAGATCCGGTTAGGGTTACGATTGGACCTAGGGTTAGGGTTATGTTGAGGGCTAGGGTTAGAGATGCCGTTAGGGTTACGATTGGACCTAGGGTTAGGGTTATGTTGAGGGCTAGGGTTTGAGAATCGGTTAGGGTTACGATTGGACCTAGGGTTAGGGTTATGTTGAGGGCTAGGGTTAGAGATCCGGTTAGGGTTACGATTGGACCTAGGGTTAGGGTTATGTTGAGGGCTAGGGTTAGAGATCCGGTTAGGGTTACGATTGGACCTAGGGTTAGGGTTATGTTGAGGGCTAGGGTTAGAGATGCCGTTAGGGTTACGATTGGACCTAGGGTTAGGGTTATGTTGAGGTTTAGGGTTACAGATCCGGTTAGGGTTACGATTGGACCTAGGGTTAGGGTTATGTTGAGGGCTAGGGTTAGAGATCCGGTTAGGGTTACGATTGGACCTAGGGTTAGGGTTATGTTGAGGGGTAGGGTTAGAGATCCGGTTAGGGTTACGATTGGACCTAGGGTTAGGGTTATGTTGAGGGCTATGGTTAGAGATCCGGTTAGGGTTACGATTGGACCTAGGGTTAGGGTTATGTTGAGGGCTAGGGTTAGAGATCCGGTTAGGGTTACGATTGGACCTAGGGTTAGGGTTATGTTGAGGGCTAGGGTTAGAGATCCGGTTAGGGTTACGATTGGACCTAGGGTTAGGGTTATGTTGAGGGCTAGGGTTAGAGATCCGGTTAGGGTTACGATTGGACCTAGGGTTAGGGTTATGTTGAGGGCTAGGGTTAGAGATCCGGTTAGGGTTACGATTGGACCTAGGGTTAGGGTTATGTTGAGGGCTAGGGTTAGAGATCCGGTTAGGGTTACGATTGGACCTAGGGTTAGGGTTATGTTGAGGGCTAGGGTTAGAGATCCGGTTAGGGTTACGATTGGACCTAGGGTTAGGGTTATGTTGAGGGCTAGGGTTAGAGATGCCGTTAGGGTTACGATTGGACCTAGGGTTAGGGTTATGTTGAGGGCTAGGGTTAGAGAATCGGTTAGGGTTACGATTGGACCTAGGGTTAGGGTTATGTTGAGGGCTAGGGTTAGAGATCCGGTTAGGGTTACGATTGGACCTAGGGTTAGGGTTATGTTGAGGGCTAGGGTTAGAGATCCGGTTAGGGTTACGATTGGACCTAGGGTTAGGGTTATGTTGAGGGCTAGGGTTAGAGATGCCGTTAGGGTTACGATTGGACCTAGGGTTAGGGTTATGTTGAGGTTTAGGGTTACAGATCCGGTTAGGGTTACGATTGGACCTAGGGTTAGGGTTATGTTGAGGGCTAGGGTTAGAGATCCGGTTAGGGTTACGATTGGACCTAGGGTTAGGGTTATGTTGAGGGGTAGGGTTAGAGATCCGGTTAGGGTTACGATTGGACCTAGGGTTAGGGTTATGTTGAGGGCTATGGTTAGAGATCCGGTTAGGGTTACGATTGGACCTAGGGTTAGGGTTATGTTGAGGGCTAGGGTTAGAGATCCGGTTAGGGTTACGATTGGACCTAGGGTTAGGGTTATGTTGAGGGCTAGGGTTAGAGATCCGGTTAGGGTTACGATTGGACCTAGGGTTAGGGTTATGTTGAGGACTAGGGTTAGAGATCCGGTTAGGGTTACGATTGGACCTAGGGTTAGGGTTATGTTGAGGGCTAGGGTTAGAGATCCGGTTAGGGTTACGATTGGACCTAGGGTTAGGGTTATGTTGAGGTTTAGGGTTACAGATCCGGTTAGGGTTACGATTGGACCTAGGGTTAGGGTTATGTTGAGGGCTAGGGTTAGAGATCCGGTTCGGGTTACGATTGGACCTAGGGTTAGGGTTATGTTGAGGGGTAGGGTTAGAGATCCGGTTAGGGTTACGATTGGACCTAGGGTTAGGGTTATGTTGAGGGCTATGGTTAGAGATCCGGTTAGGGTTACGATTGGACCTAGGGTTAGGGTTATGTTGAGGGCTATGGTTAGAGATCCGGTTAGGGTTACGATTGGACCTAGGGTTAGGGTTATGTTGAGGGCTAGGGTTAGAGATCCGGTTAGGGTTACGATTGGACCTAGGGTTAGGGTTATGTTGAGGGCTAGGGTTAGAGATCCGGTTAGGGTTACGATTGGACCTAGGGTTAGGGTTATGTTGAGGGCTAGGGTTAGAGATCCGGTTAGGGTTACGATTGGACCTAGGGTTAGGGTTATGTTGAGGGCTAGGGTTAGAGATCCGGTTAGGGTTACGATTGGACCTAGGGTTAGGGTTATGTTGAGGGCTAGGGTTAGAGATGCCGTTAGGGTTACGATTGGACCTAGGGTTAGGGTTATGTTGAGGGCTAGGGTTAGAGAATCGGTTAGGGTTACGATTGGACCTAGGGTTAGGGTTATGTTGAGGGCTAGGGTTAGAGATCGGGTTAGGGTTACGATTGGACCTAGGGTTAGGGTTATGTTGAGGGCTAGGGTTAGAGATCCGGTTAGGGTTACGATTGGACCTAGGGTTAGGGTTATGTTGAGGGCTAGGGTTAGAGATGCCGTTAGGGTTACGATTGGACCTAGGGTTAGGGTTATGTTGAGGTTTAGGGTTACAGATCCGGTTAGGGTTACGATTGGACCTAGGGTTAGGGTTATGTTGAGGGCTAGGGTTAGAGATCCGGTTAGGGTTACGATTGGACCTAGGGTTAGGGTTATGTTGAGGGGTAGGGTTAGAGATCCGGTTAGGGTTACGATTGGACCCAGGGTTAGGGTTATGTTGAGGGCTAGGGTTAGAGATCCGGTTAGGGTTACGATTGGACCTAGGGTTAGGGTTATGTTGAGGTTTAGGGTTACAGATCCGGTTAGGGTTACGATTGGACCTAGGGTTAGGGTTATGTTGAGGTTTAGGGTTACAGATCCGGTTAGGGTTACGATTGGACCTAGGGTTAGGGTTATGTTGAGGGCTAGGGTTAGAGATCCGGTTAGGGTTACGATTGGACCTAGGGTTAGGGTTATGTTGAGGTTTAGGGTTACAGATCCGGTTAGGGTTACGATTGGACCTAGGGTTAGGGTTATGTTGAGGTTTAGGGTTACAGATCCGGTTAGGGTTACGATTGGACCTAGGGTTAGGGTTATGTTGAGGGCTAGGGTTAGAGTTCTGGTTAGGGTTACGATTGGACCTAGGGTTAGGGTTATGTTGAGGGCTAGGGTTAGAGATCCGGTTAGGGTTACGATTGGACCTAGGGTTAGGGTTATGTTGAGGGCTATGGTTAGAGATCCGGTTAGGGTTACGATTGGACCTAGGGTTAGGGTTATGTTGAGGGCTAGGGTTAGAGATCCGGTTAGGGTTACGATTGGACCTAGGGTTAGGGTTATGTTGAGGGCTAGGGTTAGAGATCCGGTTAGGGTTACGATTGGACCTAGGGTTAGGGTTATGTTGAGGGCTAGGGTTAGAGATCCGGTTAGGGTTACGATTGGACCTAGGGTTAGGGTTATGTTGAGGGCTAGGGTTAGAGATCCGGTTAGGGTTACGATTGGACCTAGGGTTAGGGTTATGTTGAGGGCTAGGGTTAGAGATCCGGTTAGGGTTACGATTGGACCTAGGGTTAGGGTTATGTTGAGGGCTAGGGTTAGAGATCCGGTTAGGGTTACGATTGGACCTAGGGTTAGGGTTATGTTGAGGGCTAGAGTTAGAGATCCGGTTAGGGTTACGATTGGACCTAGGGTTAGGGTTATGTTGAGGGCTAGGTTTAGAGATCCGGTTAGGGTTACGATTGGACCTAGGGTTAGGGTTATGTTGAGGGCTAGGGTTAGAGATCCGGTTAGGGTTACGATTGGACCTAGGGTTAGGGTTATGTTGAGGGCTAGGGTTAGAGATCCGGTTAGGGTTACGATTGGACCTAGGGTTAGGGTTATGTTGAGGGCTAGGGTTAGAGATCCGGTTAGGGTTACGATTGGACCTAGGGTTAGGGTTATGTTGAGGGCTAGGTTTAGAGATCCGGTTAGGGTTACGATTGGACCTAGGGTTAGGGTTATGTTGAGGGCTAGGGTTAGAGATGCCGTTAGGGTTACGATTGGACCTAGGGTTAGGGTTATGTTGAGGGCTAGGGTTAGAGAATCGGTTAGGGTTACGATTGGACCTAGGGTTAGGGTTATGTTGAGGGCTAGGGTTAGAGATCCGGTTAGGGTTACGATTGGACCTAGGGTTAGGGTTATGTTGAGGGCTAGGGTTAGAGCTCCGGTTAGGGTTACGATTGGACCTAGGGTTAGGGTTATGTTGAGGGTTAGGGTTACAGATCCGGTTAGGGTTACGATTGGACCTAGGGTTAGGGTTATGTTGAGGGGTAGGGTTAGAGATCCGGTTAGGGTTATGATTGGACCTAGGGTTAGGGTTATGTTGAGGGTTATGGTTAGAGATCCGGTTAGGGTTACGATTGGACCTAGGGTTAGGGTTATGTTGAGGGCTAGGGTTAGAGATCCGGTTAGGGTTACGATTGGACCTAGGGTTAGGGTTATGTTGAGGGCTAGGGTTAGAGATCCGGTTAGGGTTACGATTGGACCTAGGGTTAGGGTTATGTTGAGGGCTAGGGTTAGAGATCCGGTTAGGGTTACGATTGGACCTAGGGTTAGGGTTATGTTGAGGGCTAGGGTTAGAGATCCGGTTAGGGTTACGATTGGACCTAGGGTTAGGGTTATGTTGAGGGCTAGGGTTAGAGATCCGGTTAGGGTTACGATTGGACCTAGGGTTAGGGATATGTTGAGGGCTAGGGTTAGAGATCCGGTTAGGGTTACGATTGGACCTAGGGTTAGGGTTATGTTGAGGGCTAGGGTTAGAGATCCGTTTAGGGTTACGATTGGACCTAGGGTTAGGGTTATGTTGAGGGCTAGGGTTAGAGATCCTGTTAGGGTTACGATTGGACCTAGGGTTAGGGTTATGTTGAGGGCTATGGTTAGAGATCCAGTTAGGGTTACGATTGGACCTAGGGTTAGGGTTATGTTGAGGGCTAGGGTTAGAGATCCGGTTAGGGTTACGATTGGACCTAGGGTTAGGGTTATGTTGAGGGCTAGGGTTAGAGATCCGGTTAGGGTTACGATTGGACCTAGGGTTAGGGTTATGTTGAGGGCTATGGTTAGAGATCCGGTTAGGGTTACGATTGGACCTAGGGTTAGGGTTATGTTGAGGGCTAGGGTTAGAGATCCGGTTAGGGTTACGATTGGACCTAGGGTTAGGGTTATGTTGAGGGCTAGGGTTAGAGATCCGATTAGGGTTACGATTGGACCTAGGGTTAGGGTTATGTTGAGGGCTAGGGTTAGAGATCCGGTTAGGGTTACGATTGGACCTAGGGTTAGGGTTATGTTGAGGGCTAGGGTTAGAGATCCGGTTAGGGTTACGATTGGACCTAGGGTTAGGGTTATGTTGAGGGCTAGGGTTAGAGATCCGGTTAGGGTTACGATTGGACCAAGGGTTAGGGTTATGTTGAGGGCTATGGTTAGAGAAGCGGTTAGGGTTACGATTTGACCTAGGGTTACGGTTATGTTGAGGGCTAGGGTTAGAGATGCGGTTAGGGTTACGATTGGACCTAGTGTTAGGGTTCTGTTGAGGGCTAGGGTTAGAGATCCGGTTAGGGTTACGATTGGATCTAGGGTTAGGGTTATGTTGAGGGCTAGGGTTAGAGATCCGGTTAGGGTTACGATTGGACCTAGGGTTAGGGTTATGTTGTGGGCTAGGGTTAGAGAGACGGTTAGGGTTACGATTGGACCAAGGTTAGGGTTATGTTGAGGGGTAGGGTTAGAGATGCCGTTAGGATTACGATTGGACCTAGGGTTAGGGATATGTTGAGGGCTAGGGTTAGAGATCCGGTTAGGGTTACGATTGGACCTAGGGTTAGGGTTATGTTGAGGGCTAGGGTTAGAGATCCGGTTAGGGTTACGATTGGACCTAGGGTTAGGGTTATGTTGAGGGCTAGGGTTAGAGATCCGGTTAGGGTTACGATTGGACCTAGGGTTAGGGTTATGTTGAGGGCTAGGGTTAGAGATCCGGTTAGGGTTACGATTGGACCTAGGGTTAGGGTTATGTTGAGGGCTAGGGTTAGAGATCCGGTTAGGGTTACGATTGGACCTAGGGTTAGGGTTATGTTGAGGGGTAGGGTTAGAGATCCGGTTAGGGTTATGATTGGACCTAGGGTTAGGGTTATGTTGAGGGCTATGGTTAGAGATCCGGTTACGGTTATGATTGGACCTAGGATTAGGGTTATGTTGAGGGTTAGGGTTAGAGAGACGGTTAGGGTTACGATTGGACCTAGGGTTAGAGTTATGTTGAGGGCTATGGTTAGAGATCCGGTCAGGGTTACGATTGGACCTAGGGTTAGGGTTATGTTGTGGGCTAGGGTTAGAGAGACGGTTAGGGTTACAATTGGACCTAGGGTTAGGGTTATGTTGACGGCTAGGGTTAGAGATGCCGTTAGGGTTACGATTGGACCTAGGGTTAGGGTTATGTTGAGGGCTAGGGTTAGAGATCCGGTTAGGGTTACGATTGGACCTAGGGTTAGGGTTATGTTGAGGGCTAGGGTTAGAGATCCGGTTAGGGTTACGATTGGACCTAGGGTTAGGGTTATGTTGAGGGCTAGGGTTAGAGATGCCGTTAGTGTTACGATTGGACCTAGGGTTAGGGTTATGTTGAGGGTTAGGGTTAGAGATCCGGTTAGGGTTACGATTGGACCTAGGGTTAGGGATATGTTGAGGGCTAGGGTTAGAGTTCCGGTTAGGGTTACGATTGTACCTAGGGTTAGGGTTATGTTGAGGGCTAGGGTTAGAGATCCGGTTAGGGTTACGATTGGACCTAGGGTTAGGGTTATGTTGAGGGGTAGGGTTAGAGATCCGGTTAGGGTTATGATTGGATCTAGGGTTAGGGTTATGTTGAGGGCTAGGGTTAGAGATCCGGTTACGGTTATGATTGGACCTAGGATTAGGGTTATGTTGAGGGTTAGGGTTAGAGATCCGGTTAGGGTTACGATTGGACCTAGGGTTAGCGTTATGTTGAGGGTTATGGTTAGAGATCCGGTCAGGGTTACGATTGGACCTAGGGTTAGGGTTATGTTGTGGGCTAGGGTTAGAGAGACGGTTAGGGTTACGATTGGACCTAGGGTTAGGGTTATGTTGACGGCTAGGGTTAGAGATGCCGTTAGGGTTATGATTGGACCTAGGGTTAGGGTTATGTTGAGGGCTCGGGTTAGAGATCCGGTTAGGGTTACGATTGGACCTAGGGTTAGGGTTATGTTGAGGGCTAGGGTTAGACATCCGGTCAGGGTTACGATTGGACCTAGGGTTAGGGTTATGTTGTGGGCTAGGGTTAGAGAGACGGTTAGGGTTACGATTGGACCTAGGGTTAGGGTTATGTTGAGGGCTAGGTTTAGAGATCCGGTTAGGGTTACGATTGGACCTAGGGTTAGGGTTATGTTGAGGGGTAGGGTTAGAGATCCGGTTAGGGTTATGATTGGACCTAGGGTTAGGGTTATGTTGAGGGCTATGGTTAGAGATCCGGTTAGGGTTAGGATTGGACCTAGGGTTAGGGTTATGTTGAGGGCTAGGGTTAGAGATCCGGTTAGGGTTACGATTGGACCTAGCGTTAGGGTTATGTTGAGGGTTAGGGTTAGAGGTCCGGTTAGGGTTACGATTGGACCTAGGGTTAGGGTTATGTTGAGGGCTAGGGTTAGAGATCCGGTTAGGGTTACGATTGGACCTAGGGTTAGGGTTATGTTGAGGGCTAGGGTTAGAGATCCGGTTAGGGTTACGATTGGACCTAGGGTTAGGGTTATGTTGAGGGCTATCGTTAGAGATCCGGTTAGGGTTACGATTGGACCTAGGGTTAGGGTTATGTTGAGGGCTAGGGTTAGAGATCCGATTAGGGTTACGATTGGACCTAGGGTTAGGGTTATGTTGAGGGCTAGGGTTAGAGATCCGGTTAGGGTTACGATTGGACCTAGGGTTAGGGTTATGTTGAGGGCTAGGGTTAGAGATCCGGTTAGGGTTACGATTGGGCCTAGGGTTAGGGTTATGTTGTGGGCTAGGGTTAGAGAGACGGTTAGGGTTACGATTGACCTAGGGTTAGGGTTATGTTGAGGGCTAGGGTTAGAGATCTGGTTAGGGTTACGATTGGACCTAGGGTTAGGGTTATGTTGAGGGCTAGGGTTAGAGATGCCGTTAGGGTTACGATTGGACCTAGGGTTAGGTTTATGTTGAGGGCTAGGGTTAGAGAATCGGTTAGGGTTACGATTGGACCTAGGGTTAGGGTTATGTTGAGGGCTAGGGTTAGAGATCCGGTTAGGGTTACGATTGGACCTAGGGTTAGGGTTATGTTGAGGGCTAGGGTTAGAGATCCGGTTAGGGTTACGATTGGACCTAGGGTTAGGGTTATGTTGAGGGATAGGGTTAGAGATGCCGTTAGGGTTACGATTGGACCTAGGGTTAGGGTTATGTTGAGGGTTAGGGTTACAGATCCGGTTAGGGTTACGATTGGACCTAGGGTTAGGGTTATGTTGAGGGCTAGGGTTAGAGATGCGGTTAGGGTTACGATTGGACCTAGGGTTAGGGTTATGTTGAGGGCTAGGGTTAGAGATCCGGTTAGGGTTACGATTGGACCTAGGGTTAGTGTTATGTTGAGGGGTAGGGTTAGAGATCCGGTTAGGGTTATGATTGGACCTAGGGTTAGGGTTATGTTGAGGGCTATGGTTAGAGATCCGGTTAGGGTTACGATTGGACCTAGGGTTAGGGTTATGTTGAGGGCTAGGGTTAGAGATCCGGTTAGGGTTACGATTGGACCTAGGATTAGGGTTATGTTGAGGGCTAGGGTTAGAGATCCGGTTAGGGTTACGATTGGACCTAGGGTTAGGGTTATGTTGAGGGCTAGGTTTAGAGATCCGGTTAGGGTTACGATTGGACCTAGGGTTAGGGTTATGTTGAGGGCTATGGTTAGAGATCCGGTTAGGGTTACGATTGGACCTAGGGTTAGGGTTATGTTGAGGGCTAGGGTTAGAGATCCGGTTAGGGTTACGATTGGACCTAGGGTTAGGGTTATGTTGAGGGCTAGGGTTAGAGATCCGGTTAGGGTTACGATTGGACCTAGGGTTAGGGTTATGTTGAGGGCTAGGGTTAGAGATCCGGTTAGGGTTACGATTGGACCTAGGGTTAGGGTTATGTTGAGGGCTAGGGTTAGAGATCCGGTTAGGGTTACAATTGGACCTAGGGTTAGGGTTATGTTGAGGGCTAGGGTTAGAGATCCGGTTAGGGTTACGATTGGACCTAGGGTTAGGGTTATGTTGAGGGCTAGGGTTAGAGATGCCGTTAGGGTTACGATTGGACCTAGGGTTAGGGTTATGTTGGGGGCTAGGGTTAGAGAATCGGTTAGGGTTACGATTGGACCTAGGGTTAGGGTTATGTTGAGGGCTAGGGTTAGAGATCGGGTTAGGGTTACGATTGGACCTAGGGTTAGGGTTATGTTGAGGGCTAGGGTTAGAGATCCGGTTAGGGTTACGATTGGACCTAGGGTTAGGGTTATGTTGAGGGCTAGGGTTAGAGATGCCGTTAGGGTTACGATTGGACCTAGGGTTAGGGTTATGTTGAGGTTTAGGGTTACAGATCCGGTTAGGGTTACGATTGGACCTAGGGTTAGGGTTATGTTGAGGGCTAGTGTTAGAGATCCGGTTAGGGTTACGATTGGACCTAGGGTTAGGGTTATGTTGAGGGGTAGGGTTAGAGATCCGGTTAGGGTTACGATTGGACCTAGGGTTAGGGTTATGTTGAGGGCTAGGGTTAGAGATCCGGTTAGGGTTACGATTGGACCTAGGGTTAGGGTTATGTTGAGGTTTAGGGTTACAGATCCGGTTAGGGTTACGATTGGACCTAGGGTTAGGGTTATGTTGAGGTTTAGGGTTACAGATCCGGTTAGGGTTACGATTGGACCTAGGGTTAGGGTTATGTTGAGGGCTAGGGTTAGAGATCCGGTTAGGGTTACGATTGGACCTAGGGTTAGGGTTATGTTGAGGTTTAGGGTTACAGATCCGGTTAGGGTTACGATTGGACCTAGGGTTAGGGTTATGTTGAGGTTTAGGGTTACAGATCCGGTTAGGGTTACGATTGGACCTAGGGTTAGGGTTATGTTGAGGGCTAGGGTTAGAGATCCGGTTAGGGTTACGATTGGACCTAGGGTTAGGGTTATGTTGAGGGCTAGGGTTAGAGATCCGGTTAGGGTTACGATTGGACCTAGGGTTAGGGTTATGTTGAGGGTTAGGGTTACAGATCCGGTTAGGGTTACGATTGGACCTAGGGTTAGGGTTATGTTGAGGGGTAGGGTTAGAGATCCGGTTAGGGTTATGATTGGACCTAGGGTTAGGGTTATGTTGAGGGTTATGGTTAGAGATCCGGTTAGGGTTACGATTGGACCTAGGGTTAGGGTTATGTTGAGGGCTAGGGTTAGAGATCCGGTTAGGGTTACGATTGGACCTAGGGTTAGGGTTATGTTGAGGGCTAGGGTTAGAGATCCGGTTAGGGTTACGATTGGACCTAGGGTTAGGGTTATGTTGAGGGCTAGGGTTAGAGATCCGGTTAGGGTTACGATTGGACCTAGGGTTAGGGTTATGTTGAGGGCTAGGGTTAGAGATCCGGTTAGGGTTACGATTGGACCTAGGGTTAGGGTTATGTTGAGGGCTAGGGTTAGAGATCCGGTTAGGGTTACGATTGGACCTAGGGTTAGGGATATGTTGAGGGCTAGGGTTAGAGATCCGGTTAGGGTTACGATTGGACCTAGGGTTAGGGTTATGTTGAGGGCTAGGGTTAGAGATCCGTTTAGGGTTACGATTGGACCTAGGGTTAGGGTTATGTTGAGGGCTAGGGTTAGAGATCCTGTTAGGGTTACGATTGGACCTAGGGTTAGGGTTATGTTGAGGGCTATGGTTAGAGATCCAGTTAGGGTTACGATTGGACCTAGGGTTAGGGTTATGTTGAGGGCTAGGGTTAGAGATCCGGTTAGGGTTACGATTGGACCTAGGGTTAGGGTTATGTTGAGGGCTAGGGTTAGAGATCCGGTTAGGGTTACGATTGGACCTAGGGTTAGGGTTATGTTGAGGGCTATGGTTAGAGATCCGGTTAGGGTTACGATTGGACCTAGGGTTAGGGTTATGTTGAGGGCTAGGGTTAGAGATCCGGTTAGGGTTACGATTGGACCTAGGGTTAGGGTTATGTTGAGGGCTAGGGTTAGAGATCCGATTAGGGTTACGATTGGACCTAGGGTTAGGGTTATGTTGAGGGCTAGGGTTAGAGATCCGGTTAGGGTTACGATTGGACCTAGGGTTAGGGTTATGTTGAGGGCTAGGGTTAGAGATCCGGTTAGGGTTACGATTGGACCTAGGGTTAGGGTTATGTTGAGGGCTAGGGTTAGAGATCCGGTTAGGGTTACGATTGGACCAAGGGTTAGGGTTATGTTGAGGGCTATGGTTAGAGAAGCGGTTAGGGTTACGATTGGACCTAGGGTTACGGTTATGTTGAGGGCTAGGGTTAGAGATGCGGTTAGGGTTACGATTGGACCTAGTGTTAGGGTTCTGTTGAGGGCTAGGGTTAGAGATCCGGTTAGGGTTACGATTGGATCTAGGGTTAGGGTTATGTTGAGGGCTAGGGTTAGAGATCCGGTTAGGGTTACGATTGGACCTAGGGTTAGGGTTATGTTGTGGGCTAGGGTTAGAGAGACGGTTAGGGTTACGATTGGACCAAGGTTAGGGTTATGTTGAGGGGTAGGGTTAGAGATGCCGTTAGGATTACGATTGGACCTAGGGTTAGGGTTATGTTGAGGGCTAGGGTTAGAGATCCGGTTAGGGTTACGATTGGACCTAGGGTTAGGGTTATGTTGAGGGCTAGGGTTAGAGATCCGGTTAGGGTTACGATTGGACCTAGGGTTAGGGTTATGTTGAGGGCTAGGGTTAGAGATCCGGTTAGGGTTACGATTGGACCTAGGGTTAGGGTTATGTTGAGGGCTAGGGTTAGAGATCCGGTTAGGGTTACGATTGGACCTAGGGTTAGGGTTATGTTGAGGGCTAGGGTTAGAGATCCGGTTAGGGTTACGATTGGACCTAGGGTTAGGGTTATGTTGAGGGGTAGGGTTAGAGATCCGGTTAGGGTTATGATTGGACCTAGGGTTAGGGTTATGTTGAGGGCTATGGTTAGAGATCCGGTTACGGTTATGATTGGACCTAGGATTAGGGTTATGTTGAGGGTTAGGGTTAGAGAGACGGTTAGGGTTACGATTGGACCTAGGGTTAGAGTTATGTTGAGGGCTATGGTTAGAGATCCGGTCAGGGTTACGATTGGACCTAGGGTTAGGGTTATGTTGTGGGCTAGGGTTAGAGAGACGGTTAGGGTTACGATTGGACCTAGGGTTAGGGTTATGTTGACGGCTAGGGTTAGAGATGCCGTTAGGGTTACGATTGGACCTAGGGTTAGGGTTATGTTGAGGGCTAGGGTTAGAGATCCGGTTAGGGTTACGATTGGACCTAGGGTTAGGGTTATGTTGAGGGCTAGGGTTAGAGATCCGGTTAGGGTTACGATTGGACCTAGGGTTAGGGTTATGTTGAGGGCTAGGGTTAGAGATGCCGTTAGTGTTACGATTGGACCTAGGGTTAGGGTTATGTTGAGGGTTAGGGTTAGAGATCCGGTTAGGGTTACGATTGGACCTAGGGTTAGGGATATGTTGAGGGCTAGGGTTAGAGTTCCTGTTAGGGTTACGATTGTACCTAGGGTTAGGGTTATGTTGAGGGCTAGGTTTAGAGATCCGGTTAGGGTTACGATTGGACCTAGGGTTAGGGTTATGTTGAGGGGTAGGGTTAGAGATCCGGTTAGGGTTATGATTGGATCTAGGGTTAGGGTTATGTTGAGGGCTAGGGTTAGAGATCCGGTTACGGTTATGATTGGACCTAGGATTAGGGTTATGTTGAGGGTTAGGGTTAGAGATCCGGTTAGGGTTACGATTGGACCTAGGGTTAGCGTTATGTTGAGGGTTATGGTTAGAGATCCGGTCAGGGTTACGATTGGACCTAGGGTTAGGGTTATGTTGTGGGCTAGGGTTAGAGAGACGGTTAGGGTTACGATTGGACCTAGGGTTAGGGTTATGTTGACGGCTAGGGTTAGAGATGCCGTTAGGGTTATGATTGGACCTAGGGTTAGGGTTATGTTGAGGGCTAGGGTTAGAGATCCGGTTAGGGTTACGATTGGACCTAGGGTTAGGGTTATGTTGAGGGCTAGGGTTAGACATCCGGTCAGCGTTACGATTGGACCTAGGGTTAGGGTTATGTTGTGGGCTAGGGTTAGAGAGACGGTTAGGGTTACGATTGGACCTAGGGTTAGGGTTATGTTGAGGGCTAGGTTTAGAGATCCGGTTAGGGTTACGATTGGACCTAGGGTTAGGGTTATGTTGAGGGGTAGGGTTAGAGATCCGGTTAGGGTTATGATTGGACCTAGGGTTAGGGTTATGTTGAGGGCTATGGTTAGAGATCCGGTTAGGGTTAGGATTGGACCTAGGGTTAGGGTTATGTTGAGGGCTAGGGTTAGAGATCCGGTTAGGGTTACGATTGGACCTAGCGTTAGGGTTATGTTGAGGGTTAGGGTTAGAGGTCCGGTTAGGGTTACGATTGGACCTAGGGTTAGGGTTATGTTGAGGGCTAGGTTTAGAGATCCGGTTAGGGTTACGATTGGACCTAGGGTTAGGGTTATGTTGAGGGCTAGGGTTAGAGATCCGGTTAGGGTTACGATTGGACCTAGGGTTAGGGTTATGTTGAGGGCTATCGTTAGAGATCCGGTTAGGGTTACGATTGGACCTAGGGTTAGGGTTATGTTGAGGGCTCGGGTTAGAGATCCGATTAGGGTTACGATTGGACCTAGGGTTAGGGTTATGTTGAGGGATAGGGTTAGAGATCCGGTTAGGGTTACGATTGGACCTACGGTTAGGGTTATGTTGAGGGCTATGGTTAGAGATCCGGTTAGGGTTACGATTGGACCTAGGGTTAGGGTTATGTTGAGGGCTAGGGTTAGAGATCCGGTTAGGGTTACGATTGGGCCTATGGTTAGGGTTATGTTGTGGGCTAGGGTTAGAGAGACGGTTAGGGTTACGATTGACCTAGGGTTAGGGTTATGTTGAGGGCTAGGGTTAGAGATCCGGTTAGGGTTACGATTGGACCTAGGGTTAGGGTTATGTTGAGGGCTAGGGTTAGAGATGCCGTTAGGGTTACGATTGGACCTAGGGTTAGGTTTATGTTGAGGGCTAGGGTTAGAGAATCGGTTAGGGTTACGATTGGACCTAGGGTTAGGGTTATGTTGAGGGCTAGGGTTAGAGATCCGGTTAGGGTTACGATTGGACCTAGGGTTAGGGTTATGTTGAGGGCTAGGGTTAGAGATCCGGTTAGGGTTACGATTGGACCTAGGGTTAGGGTTATGTTGAGGGCTAGGGTTAGAGATGCCGTTAGGGTTACGATTGGACCTAGGGTTAGGGTTATGTTGAGGGTTAGGGTTACAGATCCGGTTAGGGTTACGATTGGACCTAGGGTTAGGGTTATGTTGAGGGCTAGGGTTAGAGATGCGGTTAGGGTTACGATTGGACCTAGGGTTAGGGTTATGTTGAGGGCTAGGGTTAGAGATGCCGTTAGGGTTACGATTGGACCTAGGGTTAGGGTTATGTTGAGGGGTAGGGTTAGAGATCCGGTTAGGGTTATGATTGGACCTAGGGTTAGGGTTATGTTGAGGGCTATGGTTAGAGATCCGGTTAGGGTTACGATTGGACCTAGGGTTAGGGTTATGTTGAGGGCTAGGGTTAGAGATCCGGTTAGGGTTACGATTGGACCTAGGGTTAGGGTTATGTTGAGGGCTAGGGTTAGAGATCCGGTTAGGGTTACGATTGGACCTAGGGTTAGGGATATGTTGAGGGCTAGGGTTAGAGATCCGGTTAGGGTTACGATTGGACCTAGGGTTAGGGTTATGTTGAGGGCTAGGGTTAGAGATCCGGTTAGGGTTACGATTGGACCTAGGGTTAGGGTTATGTTGAGGGCTAGGTTTAGAGATCCGGTTAGGGTTACGATTGGACCTAGGGTTAGGGTTATGTTGAGGGCTATGGTTAGAGATCCGGTTAGGGTTACGATTGGACCTAGGGTTAGGGTTATGTTGAGGGCTAGGGTTAGAGATCCGGTTAGGGTTACGATTGGACCTAGGGTTAGGGATATGTTGAGGGCTAGGGTTAGAGATCCGGTTAGGGTTACGATTGGACCTAGGGTTAGGGTTATGTTGAGGGCTAGGGTTAGAGATCCGTTTAGGGTTACGATTGGACCTAGGGTTAGGGTTATGTTGAGGGCTAGGGTTAGAGATCCTGTTAGGGTTACGATTGGACCTAGGGTTAGGGTTATGTTGAGGGCTATGGTTAGAGATCCAGTTAGGGTTACGATTGGACCTAGGGTTAGGGTTATGTTGAGGGCTAGGGTTAGAGATCCGGTTAGGGTTACGATTGGACCTAGGGTTAGGGTTATGTTGAGGGCTAGGGTTAGAGATCCGGTTAGGGTTACGATTGGACCTAGGGTTAGGGTTATGTTGAGGGCTATGGTTAGAGATCCGGTTAGGGTTACGATTGGACCTAGGGTTAGGGTTATGTTGAGGGCTAGGGTTAGAGATCCGGTTAGGGTTACGATTGGACCTAGGGTTAGGGTTATGTTGAGGGCTAGGGTTAGAGATCCGATTAGGGTTACGATTGGACCTAGGGTTAGGGTTATGTTGAGGGCTAGGGTTAGAGATCCGGTTAGGGTTACGATTGGACCTAGGGTTAGGGTTATGTTGAGGGCTAGGGTTAGAGATCCGGTTAGGGTTACGATTGGACCTAGGGTTAGGGTTATGTTGAGGGCTAGGGTTAGAGATCCGGTTAGGGTTACGATTGGACCAAGGGTTAGGGTTATGTTGAGGGCTATGGTTAGAGAAGCGGTTAGGGTTACGATTGGACCTAGGGTTACGGTTATGTTGAGGGCTAGGGTTAGAGATGCGGTTAGGGTTACGATTGGACCTAGTGTTAGGGTTCTGTTGAGGGCTAGGGTTAGAGATCCGGTTAGGGATACGATTGGATCTAGGGTTAGGGTTATGTTGAGGGCTAGGGTTAGAGATCCGGTTAGGGTTACGATTGGACCTAGGGTTAGGGTTATGTTGTGGGCTAGGGTTAGAGAGACGGTTAGGGATACGATTGGACCAAGGTTAGGGTTATGTTGAGGGGTAGGGTTAGAGATGCCGTTAGGATTACGATTGGACCTAGGGTTAGGGTTATGTTGAGGGCTAGGGTTAGAGATCCGGTTAGGGTTACGATTGGACCTAGGGTTAGGGTTATGTTGAGGGCTAGGGTTAGAGATCCGGTTAGGGTTACGATTGGACCTAGGGTTAGGGTTATGTTGAGGGCTAGGGTTAGAGATCCGGTTAGGGTTACGATTGGACCTAGGGTTAGGGTTATGTTGAGGGCTAGGGTTAGAGATCCGGTTAGGGTTACGATTGGACCTAGGGTTAGGGTTATGTTGAGGGCTAGGGTTAGAGATCCGGTTAGGGTTACGATTGGACCTAGGGTTAGGGTTATGTTGAGGGGTAGGGTTAGAGATCCGGTTAGGGTTATGATTGGACCTAGGGTTAGGGTTATGTTGAGGGCTATGGTTAGAGATCCGGTTACGGTTATGATTGGACCTAGGATTAGGGTTATGTTGAGGGTTAGGGTTAGAGAGACGGTTAGGGTTACGATTGGACCTAGGGTTAGAGTTATGTTGAGGGCTATGGTTAGAGATCCGGTCAGGGTTACGATTGGACCTAGGGTTAGGGTTATGTTGTGGGCTAGGGTTAGAGAGACGGTTAGGGTTACGATTGGACCTAGGGTTAGGGTTATGTTGAGGGCTAGGGTTAGAGATCCGGTTAGGGTTACGATTGGACCTAGGGTTAGGGTTATGTTGAGGGCTAGGGTTAGAGATCCGGTTAGGGTTACGATTGGACCTAGGGTTAGGGTTATGTTGAGGGCTAGGGTTAGAGATGCCGTTAGTGTTACGATTGGACCTAGGGTTAGGGTTATGTTGAGGGTTAGGGTTAGAGATCCGGTTAGGGTTACGATTGGACCTAGGGTTAGGGATATGTTGAGGGCTAGGGTTAGAGTTCCGGTTAGGGTTACGATTGTACCTAGGGTTAGGGTTATGTTGAGGGCTAGGTTTAGAGATCCGGTTAGGGTTACGATTGGACCTAGGGTTAGGGTTATGTTGACGGCTAGGGTTAGAGATCCGGTTAGGGTTATGATTGGATCTAGGGTTAGGGTTATGTTGAGGGCTAGGGTTAGAGATCCGGTTACGGTTATGATTGGACCTAGGATTAGGGTTATGTTGAGGGTTAGGGTTAGAGATCCGGTTAGGGTTACGATTGGACCTAGGGTTAGCGTTATGTTGAGGGTTATGGTTAGAGATCCGGTCAGGGTTACGATTGGACCTAGGGTTAGGGTTATGTTGTGGGCTAGGGTTAGAGAGACGGTTAGGGTTACGATTGGACCTAGGGTTAGGGTTATGTTGACGGCTAGGGTTAGAGATGCCGTTAGGGTTATGATTGGACCTAGGGTTAGGGTTATGTTGAGGGCTAGGGTTAGAGATCCGGTTAGGGTTACGATTGGACCTAGGGTTAGGGTTATGTTGAGGGCTAGGGTTAGACATCCGGTCAGCGTTACGATTGGACCTAGGGTTAGGGTTATGTTGTGGGCTAGGGTTAGAGAGACGGTTAGGGTTACGATTGGACCTAGGGTTAGGGTTATGTTGAGGGCTAGGTTTAGAGATCCGGTTAGGGTTACGATTGGACCTAGGGTTAGGGTTATGTTGAGGGGTAGGGTTAGAGATCCGGTTAGGGTTAGGATTGGACCTAGGGTTAGGGTTATGTTGAGGGCTAGGGTTAGAGATCCGGTTAGGGTTACGATTGGACCTAGGGTTAGGGTTATGTTGAGGGCTAGGGTTAGAGATCCGGTTAGGGTTACGATTGGACCTAGGGTTAGGGTTATGTTGAGGGCTAGGGTTAGAGATGCCGTTAGGGTTACGATTGGACCTAGGGTTAGGGTTATGTTGAGGGTTAGGGTTACAGATCCGGTTAGGGTTACGATTGGACCTAGGGTTAGGGTTATGTTGAGGGCTAGGGTTAGAGATGCGGTTAGGGTTACGATTGGACCTAGGGTTAGGGTTATGTTGAGGGCTAGGGTTAGAGATGCCGTTAGGGTTACGATTGGACCTAGGGTTAGGGTTATGTTGAGGGGTAGGGTTAGAGATCCGGTTAGGGTTATGATTGGACCTAGGGTTAGGGTTATGTTGAGGGCTATGGTTAGAGATCCGGTTAGGGTTACGATTGGACCTAGGGTTAGGGTTATGTTGAGGGCTAGGGTTAGAGATCCGGTTAGGGTTACGATTGGACCTAGGGTTAGGGTTATGTTGAGGGCTAGGGTTAGAGATCCGGTTAGGGTTACGATTGGACCTAGGGTTAGGGATATGTTGAGGGCTAGGGTTAGAGATCCGGTTAGGGTTACGATTGGACCTAGGGTTAGGGTTATGTTGAGGGCTAGGGTTAGAGATCCGGTTAGGGTTACGATTGGACCTAGGGTTAGGGTTATGTTGAGGGCTAGGTTTAGAGATCCGGTTAGGGTTACGATTGGACCTAGGGTTAGGGTTATGTTGAGGGCTATGGTTAGAGATCCGGTTAGGGTTACGATTGGACCTAGGGTTAGGGTTATGTTGAGGGCTAGGGTTAGAGATCCGGTTAGGGTTACGATTGGACCTAGGGTTAGGGATATGTTGAGGGCTAGGGTTAGAGATCCGGTTAGGGTTACGATTGGACCTAGGGTTAGGGTTATGTTGAGGGCTAGGGTTAGAGATCCGTTTAGGGTTACGATTGGACCTAGGGTTAGGGTTATGTTGAGGGCTAGGGTTAGAGATCCTGTTAGGGTTACGATTGGACCTAGGGTTAGGGTTATGTTGAGGGCTATGGTTAGAGATCCAGTTAGGGTTACGATTGGACCTAGGGTTAGGGTTATGTTGAGGGCTAGGGTTAGAGATCCGGTTAGGGTTACGATTGGACCTAGGGTTAGGGTTATGTTGAGGGCTAGGGTTAGAGATCCGGTTAGGGTTACGATTGGACCTAGGGTTAGGGTTATGTTGAGGGCTATGGTTAGAGATCCGGTTAGGGTTACGATTGGACCTAGGGTTAGGGTTATGTTGAGGGCTAGGGTTAGAGATCCGGTTAGGGTTACGATTGGACCTAGGGTTAGGGTTATGTTGAGGGCTAGGGTTAGAGATCCGATTAGGGTTACGATTGGACCTAGGGTTAGGGTTATGTTGAGGGCTAGGGTTAGAGATCCGGTTAGGGTTACGATTGGACCTAGGGTTAGGGTTATGTTGAGGGCTAGGGTTAGAGATCCGGTTAGGGTTACGATTGGACCTAGGGTTAGGGTTATGTTGAGGGCTAGGGTTAGAGATCCGGTTAGGGTTACGATTGGACCAAGGGTTAGGGTTATGTTGAGGGCTATGGTTAGAGAAGCGGTTAGGGTTACGATTGGACCTAGGGTTACGGTTATGTTGAGGGCTAGGGTTAGAGATGCGGTTAGGGTTACGATTGGACCTAGTGTTAGGGTTCTGTTGAGGGCTAGGGTTAGAGATCCGGTTAGGGATACGATTGGATCTAGGGTTAGGGTTATGTTGAGGGCTAGGGTTAGAGATCCGGTTAGGGTTACGATTGGACCTAGGGTTAGGGTTATGTTGTGGGCTAGGGTTAGAGAGACGGTTAGGGATACGATTGGACCAAGGTTAGGGTTATGTTGAGGGGTAGGGTTAGAGATGCCGTTAGGATTACGATTGGACCTAGGGTTAGGGTTATGTTGAGGGCTAGGGTTAGAGATCCGGTTAGGGTTACGATTGGACCTAGGGTTAGGGTTATGTTGAGGGCTAGGGTTAGAGATCCGGTTAGGGTTACGATTGGACCTAGGGTTAGGGTTATGTTGAGGGCTAGGGTTAGAGATCCGGTTAGGGTTACGATTGGACCTAGGGTTAGGGTTATGTTGAGGGCTAGGGTTAGAGATCCGGTTAGGGTTACGATTGGACCTAGGGTTAGGGTTATGTTGAGGGCTAGGGTTAGAGATCCGGTTAGGGTTACGATTGGACCTAGGGTTAGGGTTATGTTGAGGGGTAGGGTTAGAGATCCGGTTAGGGTTATGATTGGACCTAGGGTTAGGGTTATGTTGAGGGCTATGGTTAGAGATCCGGTTACGGTTATGATTGGACCTAGGATTAGGGTTATGTTGAGGGTTAGGGTTAGAGAGACGGTTAGGGTTACGATTGGACCTAGGGTTAGAGTTATGTTGAGGGCTATGGTTAGAGATCCGGTCAGGGTTACGATTGGACCTAGGGTTAGGGTTATGTTGTGGGCTAGGGTTAGAGAGACGGTTAGGGTTACGATTGGACCTAGGGTTAGGGTTATGTTGAGGGCTAGGGTTAGAGATCCGGTTAGGGTTACGATTGGACCTAGGGTTAGGGTTATGTTGAGGGCTAGGGTTAGAGATCCGGTTAGGGTTACGATTGGACCTAGGGTTAGGGTTATGTTGAGGGCTAGGGTTAGAGATGCCGTTAGTGTTACGATTGGACCTAGGGTTAGGGTTATGTTGAGGGTTAGGGTTAGAGATCCGGTTAGGGTTACGATTGGACCTAGGGTTAGGGATATGTTGAGGGCTAGGGTTAGAGTTCCGGTTAGGGTTACGATTGTACCTAGGGTTAGGGTTATGTTGAGGGCTAGGTTTAGAGATCCGGTTAGGGTTACGATTGGACCTAGGGTTAGGGTTATGTTGACGGCTAGGGTTAGAGATCCGGTTAGGGTTATGATTGGATCTAGGGTTAGGGTTATGTTGAGGGCTAGGGTTAGAGATCCGGTTACGGTTATGATTGGACCTAGGATTAGGGTTATGTTGAGGGTTAGGGTTAGAGATCCGGTTAGGGTTACGATTGGACCTAGGGTTAGCGTTATGTTGAGGGTTATGGTTAGAGATCCGGTCAGGGTTACGATTGGACCTAGGGTTAGGGTTATGTTGTGGGCTAGGGTTAGAGAGACGGTTAGGGTTACGATTGGACCTAGGGTTAGGGTTATGTTGACGGCTAGGGTTAGAGATGCCGTTAGGGTTATGATTGGACCTAGGGTTAGGGTTATGTTGAGGGCTAGGGTTAGAGATCCGGTTAGGGTTACGATTGGACCTAGGGTTAGGGTTATGTTGAGGGCTAGGGTTAGACATCCGGTCAGCGTTACGATTGGACCTAGGGTTAGGGTTATGTTGTGGGCTAGGGTTAGAGAGACGGTTAGGGTTACGATTGGACCTAGGGTTAGGGTTATGTTGAGGGCTAGGTTTAGAGATCCGGTTAGGGTTACGATTGGACCTAGGGTTAGGGTTATGTTGAGGGGTAGGGTTAGAGATCCGGTTAGGGTTATGATTGGACCTAGGGTTAGGGTTATGTTGAGGGCTATGGTTAGAGATCCGGTTAGGGTTAGGATTGGACCTAGGGTTAGGGTTATGTTGAGGGCTAGGGTTAGAGATCCGGTTAGGGTTACGATTGGACCTAGCGTTAGGGTTATGTTGAGGGTTAGGGTTAGAGGTCCGGTTAGGGTTACGATTGGACCTAGGGTTAGGGTTATGTTGAGGGCTAGGGTTAGAGATCCGGTTAGGGTTACGATTGGACCTAGGGTTAGGGTTATGTTGAGGGCTAGGGTTAGAGATCCGGTTAGGGTTACGATTGGACCTAGGGTTAGGGTTATGTTGAGGGCTATCGTTAGAGATCCGGTTAGGGTTACGATTGGACCTAGGGTTAGGGTTATGTTGAGGGCTCGGGTTAGAGATCCGATTAGGGTTACGATTGGACCTAGGGTTAGGGTTATGTTGAGGGCTAGGGTTAGAGATCCGGTTAGGGTTACGATTGGACCTACGGTTAGGGTTATGTTGAGGGCTATGGTTAGAGATCCGGTTAGGGTTACGATTGGACCTAGGGTTAGGGTTATGTTGAGGGCTAGGGTTAGAGATCCGGTTAGGGTTACGATTGGGCCTAGGGTTAGGGTTATGTTGTGGGCTAGGGTTAGAGAGACGGTTAGGGTTACGATTGACCTAGGGTTAGGGTTATGTTGAGGGCTAGGGTTAGAGATCCGGTTAGGGTTACGATTGGACCTAGGGTTAGGGTTATGTTGAGGGCTAGGGTTAGAGATGCCGTTAGGGTTACGATTGGACCTAGGGTTAGGTTTATGTTGAGGGCTAGGGTTAGAGAATCGGTTAGGGTTACGATTGGACCTAGGGTTAGGGTTATGTTGAGGGCTAGGGTTAGAGATCCGGTTAGGGTTACGATTGGACCTAGGGTTAGGGTTATGTTGAGGGCTAGGGTTAGAGATCCGGTTAGGGTTACGATTGGACCTAGGGTTAGGGTTATGTTGAGGGCTAGGGTTAGAGATGCCGTTAGGGTTACGATTGGACCTAGGGTTAGGGTTATGTTGAGGGTTAGGGTTACAGATCCGGTTAGGGTTACGATTGGACCTAGGGTTAGGGTTATGTTGAGGGCTAGGGTTAGAGATGCGGTTAGGGTTACGATTGGACCTAGGGTTAGGGTTATGTTGAGGGCTAGGGTTAGAGATCCGGTTAGGGTTACGATTGGACCTAGGGTTAGTGTTATGTTGAGGGGTAGGGTTAGAGATCCGGTTAGGGTTATGATTGGACCTAGGGTTAGGGTTATGTTGAGGGCTATGGTTAGAGATCCGGTTAGGGTTACGATTGGACCTAGGGTTAGGGTTATGTTGAGGGCTAGGGTTAGAGATCCGGTTAGGGTTACGATTGGACCTAGGGTTAGGGTTATGTTGAGGGCTAGGGTTAGAGATCCGGTTAGGGTTACGATTGGACCTAGGGTTAGGGATATGTTGAGGGCTAGGGTTAGAGATCCGGTTAGGGTTACGATTGGACCTAGGGTTAGGGATATGTTGAGGGCTAGGGTTAGAGATCCGGTTAGGGTTACGATTGGACCTAGGGTTAGGGTTATGTTGAGGGCTAGGTTTAGAGATCCGGTTAGGGTTACGATTGGACCTAGGGTTAGGGTTATGTTGAGGGCTATGGTTAGAGATCCGGTTAGGGTTACGATTGGACCTAGGGTTAGGGTTATGTTGAGGGCTAGGGTTAGAGATCCGGTTAGGGTTACGATTGGACCTAGGGTTAGGGTTATGTTGAGGGCTAGGGTTAGAGATCCGGTTAGGGTTACGATTGGACCTAGGGTTAGGGTTATGTTGAGGGCTATGGTTAGAGATCCGGTTAGGGTTACGATTGGACCTAGGGTTAGGGTTATGTTGAGGGCTAGGGTTAGAGATCCGGTTAGGGTTACAATTGGACCTAGGGTTAGGGTTATGTTGAGGGCTAGGGTTAGAGATCCGATTAGGGTTACGATTGGACCTAGGGTTAGGGTTATGTTGAGGGCTAGGGTTAGAGATCCGGTTAGGGTTACGATTGGACCTAGGGTTAGGGTTATGTTGTGGGCTAGGGTTAGAGAGACGGTTAGGGTTACGATTGACCAAGGGTTAGGGTTATGTTGAGGGCTAGGGTTAGAGATCCGGTTAGGGTTACGATTGGACCTAGGGTTAGGGTTATGTTGAGGGCTAGGGTTAGAGATGCCGTTAGGGTTACGATTGGACCTAGGGTTAGGGTTATGTTGAGGGCTAGGGTTAGAGAATCGGTTAGGGTTACGATTGGACCTAGGGTTAGGGTTATGTTGAGGGCTAGGGTTAGAGATCCGGTTAGGGTTACGATTGGACCTAGGGTTAGGGTTATGTTGAGGGCTAGGGTTAGAGATCCGGTTAGGGTTACGATTGGACCTGGGGTTAGGGTTATGTTGAGGGCTAGGGTTAGAGATCCGGTTAGGGTTACGATTGGACCAAGTGTTAGGGTTATCTTGAGGGCTATGGTTAGAGAAGCGGTTAGGGTTACGATTGGACCTAGGGTTACGGTTATGTTGAGGGCTAGGGTTAGAGATGCGGTTAGGGTTACGATTGGACCTAGTGTTAGGGTTCTGTTGAGGGCTAGGGTTAGAGATCCGGTTAGGGTTACGATTGGATCTAGGGTTAGGGTTATGTTAAGGGCTAGGGTTAGAGATCGGGTTAGGGTTACGATTGGACCTAGGGTTAGGGTTATGTTGTGGGCTAGGGTTAGAGAGACGGTTAGGGTTACGATTGGACCAAGGTTAGTGTTATGTTGAGGGGTAGGGTTAGAGATGCCGTTAGGATTACGATTGGACCTAGGGTTAGGGTTATGTTGAGGGCTAGGGTTAGAGATCTGGTTAGGGTTACGATTGGACCTAGGGTTAGGGTTATGTTGAGGGCTAGGGTTAGAGATCCGGTTAGGGTTACGATTGGACCTAGGGTTAGGGTTATGTTGAGGGCTAGGGTTAGAGATCCGGTTAGGGTTACGATTGGACCTAGGGTTAGGGTTATGTTGAGGGCTAGGGTTAGAGATTCGGTTAGGGTTACGATTGGACCTAGGGTTAGGGTTATGTTGAGGGGTAGGGTTAGAGATCCGGTTAGGGTTATGATTGGACCTAGGGTTAGGGTTATGTTGAGGGCTATGGTTAGAGATCCGGTTACGGTTATGATTGGACCTAGGATTAGGGTTATGTTGAGGGTTAGGGTTAGATAGACGGTTAGGGTTACGATTGGACCTAGGGTTAGCGTTATGTTGAGGGCTATGGTTAGAGATCCGGTTAGGGTTACGATTGGACCTAGGGTTAGGGTTATGTTGAGGGCTAGGGTTAGAGATGCCGTTAGTGTTACGATTGGACCTAGGGTTAGGGTTATGTTGAGGGTTAGGGTTAGAGATCCGGTTAGGGTTACGATTGGACCTAGGGTTAGGGTTATGTTGAGGGCTAGGGTTAGAGATCCGGTTAGGGTTACGATTGGACCTAGGGTTAGGGTTATGTTGAGGGCTAGGGTTAGAGATGCCGTTAGTGTTACGATTGGACCTAGGGTTAGGGTTATGTTGAGGGTTAGGGTTAGAGATCCGGTTAGGGTTACGATTGGACCTAGGGTTAGGGTTATGTTGAGGGCTATGGTTAGAGATCCGGTTAGGGTTACGATTGGACCTAGGGTTAGGGTTATGTTGAGGGCTAGGGTTAGAGATCCGGTTAGGGTTACGATTGGACCTAGGGTTAGGGATATGTTGAGGGTTAGGGTTAGAGATCCGGTCTGGGTTACGATTGGACCTAGGGTTAGGGTTATGTTGAGGGCTAGGGTTAGAGATCCGGTTAGGGTTACGATTGGACCTAGGGTTAGGGTTATGTTGAGGGCTAGGGTTAGAGATCCGGTTAGGGTTACGATTGGACCTAGGGTTAGGGTTATGTTGAGGGGTAGGGTTAGAGATCCGGTTAGGGTTATGATTGGATCTAGGGTTTAGGGTTATGTTGAGGGCTAGGGTTAGAGATCCGGTTACGGTTATGATTGGACCTAGGATTAGGGTTATGTTGAGGGTTAGGGTTAGAGATCCGGTTAGGGTTACGATTGGACCTAGGGTTAGCGTTATGTTGAGGGTTATGGTTAGAGATCCGGTCAGGGTTACGATTGGACCTAGGGTTAGGGTTATGTTGTGGGCTAGGGTTAGAGAGACGGTTAGGGTTACGATTGGACCTAGGGTTAGGGTTATGTTGAGGGCTAGGGTTAGAGATCCGGTCAGGGTTACGATTGGACCTAGGGTTAGGGTTATGTTGTGGGCTAGGGTTAGAGAGACGGTTAGGGTTACGATTGGACCTAGGGTTAGGGTTATGTTGACGGCTAGGGTTAGAGATGCCGTTAGGGTTACGATTGGACCTAGGGTTAGGGTTATGTTGAGGGCTAGGGTTAGAGATCCGGTTAGGGTTACAATTGGACCTAGGGTTAGGGTTATGTTGAGGGCTAGGGTTAGAGATCCGGTTAGGGTTACGATTGGACCTAGCGTTAGGGTTATGTTGAGGGTTAGGGTTAGAGATCCGGTTAGGGTTACGATTGGACCTAGGGTTAGGGTTATGTTGAGGGCTAGGGTTAGAGATGCCGTTAGGGTTACGATTGGACCGAGGGTTAGGGTTATGTTGAGGGTTAGGGTTAGAGATCCGGTCTGGGTTACGATTGGACCTAGGGTTAGGGTTATGTTGAGGGCTAGGGTTAGAGATCCGGTTAGGGTTACGATTGGACCTAGGGTTAGGGTTATGTTGAGGGCTAGGGTTAGAGATCCGGTCTGGGTTACGATTGGACCTAGGGTTAGGGTTATGTTGAGGGCTAGGGTTAGAGATCCGGTTAGGGTTACGATTGGACCTAGGGTTAGGGTTATGTTGAGGGCTAGGGTTAGAGATCCGGTCTGGGTTACGATTGGACCTAGGGTTAGGGTTATGTTGAGGGCTAGGGTTAGAGATCCGGTTAGGGTTACGATTGGACCTAGGGTTAGGGTTATGTTGAGGGCTAGGGTTAGAGATCCGGTTAGGGTTACGATTGGACCTAGGGTTATTGTTATGTTGAGGGGTAGGGTTAGAGATCCGGTTAGGGTTATGATTGGATCTAGGGTTAGGGTTATGTTGAGGGCTAGGGTTAGAGATCCGGTTACGGTTATGATTGGACCTAGGATTAGGGTTATGTTGAGGGTTAGGGTTAGAGATCCTGTTAGGGTTACGATTGGACCTAGGGTTAGCGTTATTTTGAGGGCTATGGTTAGAGATCCGGTCAGGGTTACGATTGGACCTAGGGTTACGGTTATGTTGTGGGCTAGGGTTAGAGAGACGGTTAGGGTTACGATTGGACCTAGGGTTAGGGTTATGTTGACGGCTAGGGTTAGAGATGCCGTTAGGGTTATGATTGGACCTAGGGTTAGGGTTATGTTGAGGGCTAGGGTTAGAGATCCGGTTAGGGTTACGATTGGACCTAGGGTTAGGGTTATGTTGAGGGCTAGGGTTAGAGATCCGGTCAGGGTTACGATTGGACCTAGGGTTAGGGTTATGTTGTGGGCTAGGGTTAGAGAGACGGTTAGGGTTACGATTGGACCTAGGGTTAGGGTTATGTTGACGGCTAGGGTTAGAGATGCCGTTAGGGTTATGATTGGACCTAGGGTTAGGGTTATGTTGAGGGCTAGGGTTAGAGATCCGGTTAGGGTTACGATTGGATCTAGGGTTAGGGTTATGTTGAGGGCTATGGTTAGAGATCCGGTCAGGGTTACGATTGGACCTAGGGTTAGGTTTATGTTGTGGGCTAGGGTTAGAGAGACGGTTAGGGTTACGATTGGACCTAGGGTTAGGGTTATATTGACGGCTAGGGTTAGAGATGCCGTTAGGGTTACGATTGGACCTAGGGTTAGGGTTATGTTGAGGGCTAGGGTTAGAGATCCGGTTAGGGTTACGATTGGACCTAGGGTTAGGGTTATGTTGAGGGCTAGGGTTAGAGATGCCGTTAGGGTTACGATTGGACCTAGGTTTAGGGTTATGTTGAGGGCTAGGGTTAGAGATCCGGTTAGGGTTACGATTGGACCTAGGGTTAGGGTTATGTTGAGGGCTAGGGTTAGAGATGCCGTTAGGGTTACGATTGGACCTAGGGTTAGGTTTATGTTGAGGGTTAGGGTTAGAGATCCGGTCTAGGTTACGATTGGACCTAGGGTTAGGGTTATGTTGAGGGCTAGGGTTAGAGATCCGGTTAGGGTTACGATTGTACCTAGGGTTAGGGTTATGTTGAGGGCTAGGGTTAGAGATCCGGTTAGGGTTACTATTGGACCTAGGGTTAGGGTTATGTTGAGGGGTAGGGTTAGAGATCCGGTTAGGGTTATGATTGGATCTAGGGTTAGGGTTATGTTGAGGGCTAGGGTTAGAGATCCGGTTACGGTTATGATTGGACCTAGGATTAGGGTTATGTTGAGGGTTAGGGTTAGAGATCCGGTTAGGGTTACGATTGGACCTAGGGGTAGCGTTATGTTGAGGGCTATGGTTAGAGATCCGGTCAGGGTTACGATTGGACCTAGGGTTAGGGTTATGTTGTGGGCTAGGGTTAGAGAGACGGTTAGGGTTACGATTGGACCTAGGGTTAGGGTTATGTTGACGGCTAGGGTTAGAGATGCCGTTAGGGTTATGATTGGACCTAGGGTTAGGGTTATGTTGAGGGCTAGGGTTAGAGATCCGGTTAGGGTTACGATTGGACCTAGGGTTAGGGTTATGTTGAGGGCTAGGGTTAGAGATCGGGTTAGGGTTACGATTGGACCTAGGGTTAGGGTTATGTTGAGGGCTAGGGTTAGAGATGCCGTTAGGGTTACGATTGGACCTAGGGTTAGGGTTATGTTGAGGGTTAGGGTTAGAGATCCGGTTAGGGTTACTATTGGACCTAGGGTTAGGGTTATGTTGAGGGGTAGGGTTAGAGATCCGGTTAGGGTTATGATTGGATCTAGGGTTAGGGTTATGTTGAGGGCTAGGGTTAGAGATCCGGTTACGGTTATGATTGGACCTAGGATTAGGGTTATGTTGAGGGTTAGGGTTAGAGATCCGGTTAGGGTTACGATTGGACCTAGGGGTAGCGTTATGTTGAGGGCTATGGTTAGAGATCCGGTCAGGGTTACGATTGGACCTAGGGTTAGGGTTATGTTGTGGGCTAGGGTTAGAGAGATGGTTAGGGTTACGATTGGACCTAGGGTTAGGGTTATGTTGACGGCTAGGGTTAGAGATGCCGTTAGGGTTATGATTGGACCTAGGGTTAGGGTTATGTTGAGGGCTAGGGTTAGAGATCCGGTTAGGGTTACGATTGGACCTAGGGTTAGGGTTATGTTGAGGGCTAGGGTTAGAGATCCGGTTAGGGTTACGATTGGACCTAGGGTTAGGGTTATGTTGAGGGCTAGGGTTAGAGATCCGGTTAGGGTTACGATTGGCCTTGGGTTAGGTTTATGTTGAGGGCTAGGGTTAGAGATCCGGTTAGGGTTACGATTGGACCTAGGGTTAGGGTTATGTTGAGGGGTAGGGTTAGAGATTCGGTTAGGGTTATGATTGGACCTAGCGTTAGGGTTATGTTGAGGGCTATGGTTAGAGATCCGGTTACGGTTATGATTGGACCTAGGATTAGGGTTATGTTGAGGGTTAGGGTTAGAGAGACGGTTAGGGTTACGATTGGACCTAGGGTTAGCGTTATGTTGAGGGCTATGGTTAGAGATCCGGTCAGGGTTACGATTGGACCTAGGGTTAGAGTTATGTTGTGGGCTAGGGTTAGAGAGACGGTTAGGGTTACGATTGGACCTAGGGTTAGGGTTATGTTGACGGCTAGGGTTAGAGATGCCGTTAGGGTTACGATTGGACCTAGGGTTAGGGTTATGTTGAGGGCTAGGGTTAGAGATCCGGTTAGGGTTACGATTGGACCTAGGGTTAGGGTTATGTTGAGGGCTAGGGTTAGAGATCGGGTTAGGGTTACGATTGGACCTAGGGTTAGGGTTATGTTGAGGGCTAGGGTTAGAGATGCCGTTAGGGTTACGATTGGACCTAGGGTTAGGGTTATGTTGAGGGTTAGGGTTAGAGATGCCGTTAGGGTTACGATTGGACCTAGGGTTAGGGTTATGTTGAGGGCTAGGGTTAGAGATGCCGTTAGGGTTACGATTGGACCTAGGGTTAGGTTTATGTTGAGGGTTAGGGTTAGAGATCCGGTCTGGGTTACGATTGGACCTAGGGTTAGGGTTATGTTGAGGGCTAGGTTTAGAGATCCGGTTAGGGTTACGATTGTACCTAGGGTTAGGGTTATGTTGAGGGCTAGGGTTAGAGATCCGGTTAGGGTTACTATTGGACCTAGGGTTAGGGTTATGTTGAGGGGTAGGGTTAGAGATCCGGTTAGGGTTATGATTGGATCTAGGGTTAGGGTTATGTTGAGGGCTAGGGTTAGAGATCCGGTTACGGTTATGATTGGACCTAGGATTAGGGTTATGTTGAGGGTTAGGGTTAGAGATCCGGTTAGGGTTACGATTGGACCTAGGGGTAGCGTTATGTTGAGGGCTATGGTTAGAGATCCGGTCAGGGTTACGATTGGACCTAGGGTTAGGGTTATGTTGTGGGCTAGGGTTAGAGAGATGGTTAGGGTTACGATTGGACCTAGGGTTAGGGTTATGTTGACGGCTAGGGTTAGAGATGCCGTTAGGGTTATGATTGGACCTAGGGTTAGGGTTATGTTGAGGGCTAGGGTTAGAGATCCGGTTAGGGTTACGATTGGACCTAGGGTTAGGGTTATGTTGAGGGCTAGGGTTAGAGATCCGGTTAGGGTTACGATTGGACCTAGGGTTAGGGTTATGTTGAGGGCTAGGGTTAGAGATCCGGTTAGGGTTACGATTGGCCTTGGGTTAGGTTTATGTTGAGGGCTAGGGTTAGAGATCCGGTTAGGGTTACGATTGGACCTAGGGTTAGGGTTATGTTGAGGGGTAGGGTTAGAGATTCGGTTAGGGTTATGATTGGACCTAGCGTTAGGGTTATGTTGAGGGCTATGGTTAGAGATCCGGTTACGGTTATGATTGGACCTAGGATTAGGGTTATGTTGAGGGTTAGGGTTAGAGAGACGGTTAGGGTTACGATTGGACCTAGGGTTAGCGTTATGTTGAGGGCTATGGTTAGAGATCCGGTCAGGGTTACGATTGGACCTAGGGTTAGAGTTATGTTGTGGGCTAGGGTTAGAGAGACGGTTAGGGTTACGATTGGACCTAGGGTTAGGGTTATGTTGACGGCTAGGGTTAGAGATGCCGTTAGGGTTACGATTGGACCTAGGGTTAGGGTTATGTTGAGGGCTAGGGTTAGAGATCCGGTTAGGGTTACGATTGGACCTAGGGTTAGGGTTATGTTGAGGGCTAGGGTTAGAGATCCGGTTAGGGTTACGATTGGACCTAGGGTTAGGGTTATGTTGAGGGCTAGGGTTAGAGATGCCGTTAGTGTTACGATTGGACCTAGGGTTAGGGTTATGTTGAGGGTTAGGGTTAGAGATCCGGTTAGGTTTACGATTGGACCTAGGGTTAGGGTTATGTTGAGGGCTAGGGTTAGAGATGCCGTTAGGGTTACGATTGGACCTAGGGTTAGGGTTATGTTGAGGGTTAGGGTTAGAGATCCGGTCTGGGTTACGATTGGACCTAGGGTTAGGGTTATGTTGAGGGCTAGGGTTAGAGATCCGGTTAGGGTTACGATTGGACCTAGGGTTAGGGTTATGTTGAGGGCTAGGGTTAGAGATCCGGTTAGGGTTACGATTGGACCTAGGGTTATTGTTATGTTGAGGGGTAGGGTTAGAGATCCGGTTAGGGTTATGATTGGATCTAGGGTTAGGGTTATGTTGAGGGCTAGGGTTAGAGATCCGGTTACGGTTATGATTGGACCTAGGATTAGGGTTATGTTGAGGGTTAGGGTTAGAGATCCGGTTAGGGTTACGATTGGACCTAGGGTTAGCGTTATTTTGAGGGCTATGGTTAGAGATCCGGTCAGGGTTACGATTGGACCTAGGGTTAGGGTTATGTTGTGGGCTAGGGTTAGAGAGACGGTTAGGGTTACGATTGGACCTAGGGTTAGGGTTATGTTGACGGCTAGGGTTAGAGATGCCGTTAGGGTTATGATTGGACCTAGGGTTAGGGTTATGTTGAGGGCTAGGGTTAGAGATCCGGTTAGGGTTACGATTGGACCTAGGGTTAGGGTTATGTTGAGGGCTAGGGTTAGAGATCCGGTCAGGGTTACGATTGGACCTAGGGTTAGGGTTATGTTGTGGGCTAGGGTTAGAGAGACGGTTAGGGTTACGATTGGACCTAGGGTTATGGTTATGTTGACGGCTAGGGTTAGAGATGCCGTTAGGGTTACGATTGGACCTAGGGTTAGGGTTATGTTGAGGGCTAGGGTTAGAGATCCGGTTAGGGTTACGATTGGACCTAGGGTTAGGGTTATGTTGTGGGCTAGGGTTAGAGAGACGGTTAGGGTTACGATTGGACCTAGGGTTATGGTTATGTTGACGGCTAGGGTTAGAGATGCCGTTAGGGTTACGATTGGACCGAGGGTTAGGGTTATGTTGAGGGTTAGGGTTAGAGATCCGGTCTGGGTTACGATTGGACCTAGGGTTAGGGTTATGTTGAGGGCTAGGGTTAGAGATCCGGTTAGGGTTACGATTGGACCTAGGGTTAGGGTTATGTTGAGGGCTAGGGTTAGAGATCCGGTTAGGGTTACGATTGGACCTAGGGTTAGGGTTATGTTGTGGGCTAGGGTTAGAGAGACGGTTAGGGTTACGATTGGACCTAGGGTTAGGGTTATGTTGACGGCTAGGGTTAGAGATGCCGTTAGGGTTATGATTGGACCTAGGGTTAGGGTTATGTTGAGGGCTAGGGTTAGAGATCCGGTTAGGGTTACGATTGGATCTAGGGTTAGGGTTATGTTGAGGGCTATGGTTAGAGATCCGGTCAGGGTTACGATTGGACCTAGGGTTAGGTTTATGTTGTGGGCTAGGGTTAGAGAGACGGTTAGGGTTACGATTGGACCTAGGGTTAGGGTTATATTGACGGCTAGGGTTAGAGATGCCGTTAGGGTTACGATTGGACCTAGGGTTAGGGTTATGTTGAGGGCTAGGGTTAGAGATCCGGTTAGGGTTACGATTGGACCTAGGGTTAGGGTTATGTTGAGGGCTAGGGTTAGAGATGCCGTTAGGGTTACGATTGGACCTAGGGTTAGGGTTATGTTGAGGGCTAGGGTTAGAGATCCGGTTAGGGTTACGATTGGACCTAGGGTTAGGGTTATGTTGAGGGCTAGGGTTAGAGATGCCGTTAGGGTTACGATTGGACCTAGGGTTAGGTTTATGTTGAGGGTTAGGGTTAGAGATCCGGTCTAGGTTACGATTGGACCTAGGGTTAGGGTTATGTTGAGGGCTAGGGTTAGAGATCCGGTTAGGGTTACGATTGTACCTAGGGTTAGGGTTATGTTGAGGGCTAGGGTTAGAGATCCGGTTAGGGTTACTATTGGACCTAGGGGTAGCGTTATGTTGAGGGCTATGGTTAGAGATCCGGTCAGGGTTACGATTGGACCTAGGGTTAGGGTTATGTTGTGGGCTAGGGTTAGAGAGATGGTTAGGGTTACGATTGGACCTAGGGTTAGGGTTATGTTGACGGCTAGGGTTAGAGATGCCGTTAGGGTTATGATTGGACCTAGGGTTAGGGTTATGTTGAGGGCTAGGGTTAGAGATCCGGTTAGGGTTACGATTGGACCTAGGGTTAGGGTTATGTTGAGGGCTAGGGTTAGAGATCCGGTTAGGGTTACGATTGGACCTAGGGTTAGGGTTATGTTGAGGGCTAGGGTTAGAGATCCGGTTAGGGTTACGATTGGACCTAGGGTTAGGTTTATGTTGAGGGCTAGGGTTAGAGATCCGGTTAGGGTTACGATTGGACCTAGGGTTAGGGTTATGTTGAGGGGTAGGGTTAGAGATTCGGTTAGGGTTATGATTGGACCTAGCGTTAGGGTTATGTTGAGGGCTATGGTTAGAGATCCGGTTACGGTTATGATTGGACCTAGGATTAGGGTTATGTTGAGGGTTAGGGTTAGAGAGACGGTTAGGGTTACGATTGGACCTAGGGTTAGCGTTATGTTGAGGGCTATGGTTAGAGATCCGGTCAGGGTTACGATTGGACCTAGGGTTAGAGTTATGTTGTGGGCTAGGGTTAGAGAGACGGTTAGGGTTACGATTGGACCTAGGGTTAGGGTTATGTTGACGGCTAGGGTTAGAGATGCCGTTAGGGTTACGATTGGACCTAGGGTTAGGGTTATGTTGAGGGCTAGGGTTAGAGATCCGGTTAGGGTTACGATTGGACCTAGGGTTAGGGTTATGTTGAGGGCTAGGGTTAGAGATCCGGTTAGGGTTACGATTGGACCTAGGGTTAGGGTTATGTTGAGGGCTAGGGTTAGAGATGCCGTTAGTGTTACGATTGGACCTAGGGTTAGGGTTATGTTGAGGGTTAGGGTTAGAGATCCGGTTAGGTTTACGATTGGACCTAGGGTTAGGGTTATGTTGAGGGCTAGGGTTAGAGATGCCGTTAGGGTTACGATTGGACCTAGGGTTAGGGTTATGTTGAGGGTTAGGGTTAGAGATCCGGTCTGGGTTACGATTGGACCTAGGGTTAGGGTTATGTTGAGGGCTAGGGTTAGAGATCCGGTTAGGGTTACGATTGGACCTAGGGTTAGGGTTATGTTGAGGGCTAGGGTTAGAGATCCGGTTAGGGTTACGATTGGACCTAGGGTTATTGTTATGTTGAGGGGTAGGGTTAGAGATCCGGTTAGGGTTATGATTGGATCTAGGGTTAGGGTTATGTTGAGGGCTAGGGTTAGAGATCCGGTTACGGTTATGATTGGACCTAGGATTAGGGTTATGTTGAGGGTTAGGGTTAGAGATCCGGTTAGGGTTACGATTGGACCTAGGGTTAGCGTTATTTTGAGGGCTATGGTTAGAGATCCGGTCAGGGTTACGATTGGACCTAGGGTTAGGGTTATGTTGACGGCTAGGGTTAGAGATGCCGTTAGGGTTATGATTGGACCTAGGGTTAGGGTTATGTTGAGGGCTAGGGTTAGAGATCCGGTTAGGGTTACGATTGTACCTAGGGTTAGGGTTATGTTGAGGGCTAGGGTTAGAGATCCGGTTAGGGTTACGATTGGACCTAGGGTTAGGGTTATGTTGAGGGCTAGGGTTAGAGATCCGGTTAGGGTTACGATTGGACCTAGGGTTAGGGTTATGTTGTGGGCTAGGGTTAGAGAGACGGTTAGGGTTACGATTGGACCTAGGGTTAGGGTTATGTTGACGGCTAGGGTTAGAGATGCCGTTAGGGTTATGATTGGACCTAGGGTTAGGGTTATGTTGAGGGCTAGGGTTAGAGATCCGGTTAGGGTTACGATTGGATCTAGGGTTAGGGTTATGTTGAGGGTTAGGGTTAGAGATCCGGTTAGGGTTACGATTGGACCTAGGGGTAGCGTTATGTTGAGGGCTATGGTTAGAGATCCGGTCAGGGTTACGATTGGACCTAGGGTTAGGGTTATGTTGTGGGCTAGGGTTAGAGAGACGGTTAGGGTTACGATTGGACCTAGGGTTAGGGTTATGTTGACGGCTAGGGTTAGAGATGCCGTTAGGGTTATGATTGGACCTAGGGTTAGGGTTATGTTGAGGGCTAGGGTTAGAGATCCGGTTAGGGTTACGATTGGACCTAGGGTTAGGGTTATGTTGAGGGCTAGGGTTAGAGATCCGGTTAGGGTTACGATTGGACCTAGGGTTAGGGTTATGTTGAGGGCTAGGGTTAGAGATGCCGTTAGGGTTACGATTGGACCTAGGGTTAGGGTTATGTTGAGGGTTAGGGTTAGAGATCCGGTTAGCGTTACGATTGGACCTAGGGTTAGGGTTATGTTGAGGGCTAGGGTTAGAGATGCCGTTAGGGTTACGATTGGACCTAGGGTTAGGTTTATGTTGAGGGTTAGGGTTAGAGATCCGGTCTGGGTTACGATTGGACCTAGGGTTAGGGTTATGTTGAGGGCTAGGTTTAGAGATCCGGTTAGGGTTACGATTGTACCTAGGGTTAGGGTTATGTTGAGGGCTAGGGTTAGAGATCCGGTTAGGGTTACTATTGGACCTAGGGTTAGGGTTATGTTGAGGGGTAGGGTTAGAGATCCGGTTAGGGTTATGATTGGATCTAGGGTTAGGGTTATGTTGAGGGCTAGGGTTAGAGATCCGGTTACGGTTATGATTGGACCTAGGATTAGGGTTATGTTGAGGGTTAGGGTTAGAGATCCGGTTAGGGTTACGATTGGACCTAGGGGTAGCGTTATGTTGAGGGCTATGGTTAGAGATCCGGTCAGGGTTACGATTGGACCTAGGGTTAGGGTTATGTTGTGGGCTAGGGTTAGAGAGATGGTTAGGGTTACGATTGGACCTAGGGTTAGGGTTATGTTGATGGCTAGGGTTAGAGATGCCGTTAGGGTTATGATTGGACCTAGGGTTAGGGTTATGTTGAGGGCTAGGGTTAGAGATCCGGTTAGGGTTACGATTGGACCTAGGGTTAGGGTTATGTTGAGGGCTAGGGTTAGAGATCCGGTTAGGGTTACGATTGGACCTAGGGTTAGGGTTATGTTGAGGGCTAGGGTTAGAGATCCGGTTAGGGTTACGATTGGACCTAGGGTTAGGTTTATGTTGAGGGCTAGGGTTAGAGATCCGGTTAGGGTTACGATTGGACCTAGGGTTAGGGTTATGTTGAGGGGTAGGGTTAGAGATTCGGTTAGGGTTATGATTGGACCTAGCGTTAGGGTTATGTTGAGGGCTATGGTTAGAGATCCGGTTACGGTTATGATTGGACCTAGGATTAGGGTTATGTTGAGGGTTAGGGTTAGAGAGACGGTTAGGGTTACGATTGGACCTAGGGTTAGCGTTATGTTGAGGGCTATGGTTAGAGATCCGGTCAGGGTTACGATTGGACCTAGGGTTAGAGTTATGTTGTGGGCTAGGGTTAGAGAGACGTTTAGGGTTACGATTGGACCTAGGGTTAGGGTTATGTTGACGGCTAGGGTTAGAGATGCCGTTAGGGTTACGATTGGACCTAGGGTTAGGGTTATGTTGAGGGCTAGGGTTAGAGATCCGGTTAGGGTTACGATTGGACCTAGGGTTAGGGTTATGTTGAGGGCTAGGGTTAGAGATCCGGTTAGGGTTACGATTGGACCTAGGGTTAGGGTTATGTTGAGGGCTAGGGTTAGAGATGCCGTTAGTGTTACGATTGGACCTAGGGTTAGGGTTATGTTGAGGGTTAGGGTTAGAGATCCGGTTAGGTTTACGATTGGACCTAGGGTTAGGGTTATGTTGAGGGCTAGGGTTAGAGATGCCGTTAGGGTTACGATTGGACCTAGGGTTAGGGTTATGTTGAGGGTTAGGGTTAGAGATCCGGTCTGGGTTACGATTGGACCTAGGGTTAGGGTTATGTTGAGGGCTAGGGTTAGAGATCCGGTTAGGGTTACGATTGGACCTAGGGTTAGGGTTATGTTGAGGGCTAGGGTTAGAGATCCGGTTAGGGTTACGATTGGACCTAGGGTTATTGTTATGTTGAGGGGTAGGGTTAGAGATCCGGTTAGGGTTATGATTGGATCTAGGGTTAGGGTTATGTTGAGGGCTAGGGTTAGAGATCCGGTTAGGGTTACGATTGGACCTAGGGTTAGGGTTATGTTGAGGGCTAGGGTTAGAGATCCGGTCAGGGTTACGATTGGACCTAGGGTTAGGGTTATGTTGTGGGCTAGGGTTAGAGAGACGGTTAGGGTTACGATTGGACCTAGGGTTATGGTTATGTTGACGGCTAGGGTTAGAGATGCCGTTAGGGTTACGATTGGACCTAGGGTTAGGGTTATGTTGAGGGCTAGGGTTAGAGATCCGGTTAGGGTTACGATTGGACCTAGGGTTAGGGTTATGTTGTGGGCTAGGGTTAGAGAGACGGTTAGGGTTACGATTGGACCTAGGGTTATGGTTATGTTGACGGCTAGGGTTAGAGATGCCGTTAGGGTTACGATTGGACCGAGGGTTAGGGTTATGTTGAGGGTTAGGGTTAGAGATCCGGTCTGGGTTACGATTGGACCTAGGGTTAGGGTTATGTTGAGGGCTAGGGTTAGAGATCCGGTTAGGGTTACGATTGGACCTAGGGTTAGGGTTATGTTGAGGGCTAGGGTTAGAGATCCGGTTAGGGTTACGATTGGACCTAGGGTTAGGGTTATGTTGTGGGCTAGGGTTAGAGAGACGGTTAGGGTTACGATTGGACCTAGGGTTAGGGTTATGTTGACGGCTAGGGTTAGAGATGCCGTTAGGGTTATGATTGGACCTAGGGTTAGGGTTATGTTGAGGGCTAGGGTTAGAGATCCGGTTAGGGTTACGATTGGATCTAGGGTTAGGGTTATGTTGAGGGCTATGGTTAGAGATCCGGTCAGGGTTACGATTGGACCTAGGGTTAGGTTTATGTTGTGGGCTAGGGTTAGAGAGACGGTTAGGGTTACGATTGGACCTAGGGTTAGGGTTATATTGACGGCTAGGGTTAGAGATGCCGTTAGGGTTACGATTGGACCTAGGGTTAGGGTTATGTTGAGGGCTAGGGTTAGAGATCCGGTTAGGGTTACGATTGGACCTAGGGTTAGGGTTATGTTGAGGGCTAGGGTTAGAGATGCCGTTAGGGTTACGATTGGACCTAGGGTTAGGGTTATGTTGAGGGCTAGGGTTAGAGATCCGGTTAGGGTTACGATTGGACCTAGGGTTAGGGTTATGTTGAGGGCTAGGGTTAGAGATGCCGTTAGGGTTACGATTGGACCTAGGGTTAGGTTTATGTTGAGGGTTAGGGTTAGAGATCCGGTCTAGGTTACGATTGGACCTAGGGTTAGGGTTATGTTGAGGGCTAGGGTTAGAGATCCGGTTAGGGTTACGATTGTACCTAGGGTTAGGGTTATGTTGAGGGCTAGGGTTAGAGATCCGGTTAGGGTTACTATTGGACCTAGGGGTAGCGTTATGTTGAGGGCTATGGTTAGAGATCCGGTCAGGGTTACGATTGGACCTAGGGTTAGGGTTATGTTGTGGGCTAGGGTTAGAGAGATGGTTAGGGTTACGATTGGACCTAGGGTTAGGGTTATGTTGACGGCTAGGGTTAGAGATGCCGTTAGGGTTATGATTGGACCTAGGGTTAGGGTTATGTTGAGGGCTAGGGTTAGAGATCCGGTTAGGGTTACGATTGGACCTAGGGTTAGGGTTATGTTGAGGGCTAGGGTTAGAGATCCGGTTAGGGTTACGATTGGACCTAGGGTTAGGGTTATGTTGAGGGCTAGGGTTAGAGATCCGGTTAGGGTTACGATTGGACCTAGGGTTAGGTTTATGTTGAGGGCTAGGGTTAGAGATCCGGTTAGGGTTACGATTGGACCTAGGGTTAGGGTTATGTTGAGGGGTAGGGTTAGAGATTCGGTTAGGGTTATGATTGGACCTAGCGTTAGGGTTATGTTGAGGGCTATGGTTAGAGATCCGGTTACGGTTATGATTGGACCTAGGATTAGGGTTATGTTGAGGGTTAGGGTTAGAGAGACGGTTAGGGTTACGATTGGACCTAGGGTTAGCGTTATGTTGAGGGCTATGGTTAGAGATCCGGTCAGGGTTACGATTGGACCTAGGGTTAGAGTTATGTTGTGGGCTAGGGTTAGAGAGACGGTTAGGGTTACGATTGGACCTAGGGTTAGGGTTATGTTGACGGCTAGGGTTAGAGATGCCGTTAGGGTTACGATTGGACCTAGGGTTAGGGTTATGTTGAGGGCTAGGGTTAGAGATCCGGTTAGGGTTACGATTGGACCTAGGGTTAGGGTTATGTTGAGGGCTAGGGTTAGAGATCCGGTTAGGGTTACGATTGGACCTAGGGTTAGGGTTATGTTGAGGGCTAGGGTTAGAGATGCCGTTAGTGTTACGATTGGACCTAGGGTTAGGGTTATGTTGAGGGTTAGGGTTAGAGATCCGGTTAGGTTTACGATTGGACCTAGGGTTAGGGTTATGTTGAGGGCTAGGGTTAGAGATGCCGTTAGGGTTACGATTGGACCTAGGGTTAGGGTTATGTTGAGGGTTAGGGTTAGAGATCCGATCTGGGTTACGATTGGACCTAGGGTTAGGGTTATGTTGAGGGCTAGGGTTAGAGATCCGGTTAGGGTTACGATTGGACCTAGGGTTAGGGTTATGTTGAGGGCTAGGGTTAGAGATCCGGTTAGGGTTACGATTGGACCTAGGGTTATTGTTATGTTGAGGGGTAGGGTTAGAGATCCGGTTAGGGTTATGATTGGATCTAGGGTTAGGGTTATGTTGAGGGCTAGGGTTAGAGATCCGGTTACGGTTATGATTGGACCTAGGATTAGGGTTATGTTGAGGGTTAGGGTTAGAGATCCGGTTAGGGTTACGATTGGACCTAGGGTTAGCGTTATTTTGAGGGCTATGGTTAGAGATCCGGTCAGGGTTACGATTGGACCTAGGGTTAGGGTTATGTTGACGGCTAGGGTTAGAGATGCCGTTAGGGTTATGATTGGACCTAGGGTTAGGGTTATGTTGAGGGCTAGGGTTAGAGATCCGGTTAGGGTTACGATTGTACCTAGGGTTAGGGTTATGTTGAGGGCTAGGGTTAGAGATCCGGTCAGGGTTACGATTGGACCTAGGGTTAGGGTTATGTTGTGGGCTAGGGTTAGAGAGACGGTTAGGGTTACGATTGGACCTAGGGTTATGGTTATGTTGACGGCTAGGGTTAGAGATGCCGTTAGGGTTACGATTGGACCTAGGGTTAGGGTTATGTTGAGGGCTAGGGTTAGAGATCCGGTTAGGGTTACGATTGGACCTAGGGTTAGGGTTATGTTGTGGGCTAGGGTTAGAGAGACGGTTAGGGTTACGATTGGACCTAGGGTTATGGTTATGTTGACGGCTAGGGTTAGAGATGCCGTTAGGGTTACGATTGGACCGAGGGTTAGGGTTATGTTGAGGGTTAGGGTTAGAGATCCGGTCTGGGTTACGATTGGACCTAGGGTTAGGGTTATGTTGAGGGCTAGGGTTAGAGATCCGGTTAGGGTTACGATTGGACCTAGGGTTAGGGTTATGTTGAGGGCTAGGGTTAGAGATCCGGTTAGGGTTACGATTGGACCTAGGGTTAGGGTTATGTTGTGGGCTAGGGTTAGAGAGACGGTTAGGATTACGATTGGACCTAGGGTTAGGGTTATGTTGACGGCTAGGGTTAGAGATGCCGTTAGGGTTATGATTGGACCTAGGGTTAGGGTTATGTTGAGGGCTAGGGTTAGAGATCCGGTTAGGGTTACGATTGGATCTAGGGTTAGGGTTATGTTGAGGGTTAGGGTTAGAGATCCGGTTAGGGTTACGATTGGACCTAGGGGTAGCGTTATGTTGAGGGCTATGGTTAGAGATCCGGTCAGGGTTACGATTGGACCTAGGGTTAGGGTTATGTTGTGGGCTAGGGTTAGAGAGACGGTTAGGGTTACGATTGGACCTAGGGTTAGGGTTATGTTGACGGCTAGGGTTAGAGATGCCGTTAGGGTTATGATTGGACCTAGGGTTAGGGTTATGTTGAGGGCTAGGGTTAGAGATCCGGTTAGGGTTACGATTGGACCTAGGGTTAGGGTTATGTTGAGGGCTAGGGTTAGAGATCCGGTTAGGGTTACGATTGGACCTAGGGTTAGGGTTATGTTGAGGGCTAGGGTTAGAGATGCCGTTAGGGTTACGATTGGACCTAGGGTTAGGGTTATGTTGAGGGTTAGGGTTAGAGATCCGGTTAGGGTTACGATTGGACCTAGGGTTAGGGTTATGTTGAGGGCTAGGGTTAGAGATGCCGTTAGGGTTACGATTGGACCTAGGGTTAGGTTTATGTTGAGGGTTAGGGTTAGAGATCCGGTCTGGGTTACGATTGGACCTAGGGTTAGGGTTATGTTGAGGGCTAGGTTTAGAGATCCGGTTAGGGTTACGATTGTACCTAGGGTTAGGGTTATGTTGAGGGCTAGGGTTAGAGATCCGGTTAGGGTTACTATTGGACCTAGGGTTAGGGTTATGTTGAGGGGTAGGGTTAGAGATCCGGTTAGGGTTATGATTGGATCTAGGGTTAGGGTTATGTTGAGGGCTAGGGTTAGAGATCCGGTTACGGTTATGATTGGACCTAGGATTAGGGTTATGTTGAGGGTTAGGGTTAGAGATCCGGTTAGGGTTACGATTGGACCTAGGGGTAGCGTTATGTTGAGGGCTATGGTTAGAGATCCGGTCAGGGTTACGATTGGACCTAGGGTTAGGGTTATGTTGTGGGCTAGGGTTAGAGAGATGGTTAGGGTTACGATTGGACCTAGGGTTAGGGTTATGTTGACGGCTAGGGTTAGAGATGCCGTTAGGGTTATGATTGGACCTAGGGTTAGGGTTATGTTGAGGGCTAGGGTTAGAGATCCGGTTAGGGTTACGATTGGACCTAGGGTTAGGGTTATGTTGAGGGCTAGGGTTAGAGATCCGGTTAGGGTTACGATTGGACCTAGGGTTAGGGTTATGTTGAGGGCTAGGGTTAGAGATCCGGTTAGGGTTACGATTGGACCTAGGGTTAGGTTTATGTTGAGGGCTAGGGTTAGAGATCCGGTTAGGGTTACGATTGGACCTAGGGTTAGGGTTATGTTGAGGGGTAGGGTTAGAGATTCGGTTAGGGTTATGATTGGACCTAGCGTTAGGGTTATGTTGAGGGCTATGGTTAGAGATCCGGTTACGGTTATGATTGGACCTAGGATTAGGGTTATGTTGAGGGTTAGGGTTAGAGAGACGGTTAGGGTTACGATTGGACCTAGGGTTAGCGTTATGTTGAGGGCTATGGTTAGAGATCCGGTCAGGGTTACGATTGGACCTAGGGTTAGAGTTATGTTGTGGGCTAGGGTTAGAGAGACGTTTAGGGTTACGATTGGACCTAGGGTTAGGGTTATGTTGACGGCTAGGGTTAGAGATGCCGTTAGGGTTACGATTGGACCTAGGGTTAGGGTTATGTTGAGGGCTAGGGTTAGAGATCCGGTTAGGGTTACGATTGGACCTAGGGTTAGGGTTATGTTGAGGGCTAGGGTTAGAGATCCGGTTAGGGTTACGATTGGACCTAGGGTTAGGGTTATGTTGAGGGCTAGGGTTAGAGATGCCGTTAGTGTTACGATTGGACCTAGGGTTAGGGTTATGTTGAGGGTTAGGGTTAGAGATCCGGTTAGGTTTACGATTGGACCTAGGGTTAGGGTTATGTTGAGGGCTAGGGTTAGAGATGCCGTTAGGGTTACGATTGGACCTAGGGTTAGGGTTATGTTGAGGGTTAGGGTTAGAGATCCGGTCTGGGTTACGATTGGACCTAGGGTTAGGGTTATGTTGAGGGCTAGGGTTAGAGATCCGGTTAGGGTTACGATTGGACCTAGGGTTAGGGTTATGTTGAGGGCTAGGGTTAGAGATCCGGTTAGGGTTACGATTGGACCTAGGGTTATTGTTATGTTGAGGGGTAGGGTTAGAGATCCGGTTAGGGTTATGATTGGATCTAGGGTTAGGGTTATGTTGAGGGCTAGGGTTAGAGATCCGGTTACGGTTATGATTGGACCTAGGATTAGGGTTATGTTGAGGGTTAGGGTTAGAGATCCGGTTAGGGTTACGATTGGACCTAGGGTTAGCGTTATTTTGAGGGCTATGGTTAGAGATCCGGTCAGGGTTACGATTGGACCTAGGGTTAGGGTTATGTTGTGGGCTAGGGTTAGAGAGACGGTTAGGGTTACGATTGGACCTAGGGTTAGGGTTATGTTGACGGCTAGGGTTAGAGATGCCGTTAGGGTTATGATTGGACCTAGGGTTAGGGTTATGTTGAGGGCTAGGGTTAGAGATCCGGTTAGGGTTACGATTGGACCTAGGGTTAGGGTTATGTTGAGGGCTAGGGTTAGAGATCCGGTCAGGGTTACGATTGGACCTAGGGTTAGGGTTATGTTGTGGGCTAGGGTTAGAGAGACGGTTAGGGTTACGATTGGACCTAGGGTTATGGTTATGTTGACGGCTAGGGTTAGAGATGCCGTTAGGGTTACGATTGGACCTAGGGTTAGGGTTATGTTGAGGGCTAGGGTTAGAGATCCGGTTAGGGTTACGATTGGACCTAGGGTTAGGGTTATGTTGTGGGCTAGGGTTAGAGAGACGGTTAGGGTTACGATTGGACCTAGGGTTATGGTTATGTTGACGGCTAGGGTTAGAGATGCCGTTAGGGTTACGATTGGACCGAGGGTTAGGGTTATGTTGAGGGTTAGGGTTAGAGATCCGGTCTGGGTTACGATTGGACCTAGGGTTAGGGTTATGTTGAGGGCTAGGGTTAGAGATCCGGTTAGGGTTACGATTGGACCTAGGGTTAGGGTTATGTTGAGGGCTAGGGTTAGAGATCCGGTTAGGGTTACGATTGGACCTAGGGATAGGGTTATGTTGTGGGCTAGGGTTAGAGAGACGGTTAGGGTTACGATTGGACCTAGGGTTAGGGTTATGTTGACGGCTAGGGTTAGAGATGCCGTTAGGGTTATGATTGGACCTAGGGTTAGGGTTATGTTGAGGGCTAGGGTTAGAGATCCGGTTAGGGTTACGATTGGATCTAGGGTTAGGGTTATGTTGAGGGCTATGGTTAGAGATCCGGTCAGGGTTACGATTGGACCTAGGGTTAGGTTTATGTTGTGGGCTAGGGTTAGAGAGACGGTTAGGGTTACGATTGGACCTAGGGTTAGGGTTATATTGACGGCTAGGGTTAGAGATGCCGTTAGGGTTACGATTGGACCTAGGGTTAGGGTTATGTTGAGGGCTAGGGTTAGAGATCCGGTTAGGGTTACGATTGGACCTAGGGTTAGGGTTATGTTGAGGGCTAGGGTTAGAGATGCCGTTAGGGTTACGATTGGACCTAGGGTTAGGGTTATGTTGAGGGCTAGGGTTAGATATCCGGTTAGGGTTACGATTGGACCTAGGGTTAGGGTTATGTTGAGGGCTAGGGTTAGAGATGCCGTTAGGGTTACGATTGGACCTAGGGTTAGGTTTATGTTGAGGGTTAGGGTTAGAGATCCGGTCTAGGTTACGATTGGACCTAGGGTTAGGGTTATGTTGAGGGCTAGGGTTAGAGATCCGGTTAGGGTTACGATTGTACCTAGGGTTAGGGTTATGTTGAGGGCTAGGGTTAGAGATCCGGTTAGGGTTACTATTGGACCTAGGGTTAGGGTTATGTTGAGGGGTAGGGTTAGAGATCCGGTTAGGGTTATGATTGGATCTAGGGTTAGGGTTATGTTGAGGGCTAGGGTTAGAGATCCAGTTACGGTTATGATTGGACCTAGGATTAGGGTTATGTTGAGGGTTAGGGTTAGAGATCCGGTTAGGGTTACGATTGGACCTAGGGGTAGCGTTATGTTGAGGGCTATGGTTAGAGATCCGGTCAGGGTTACGATTGGACCTAGGGTTAGGGTTATGTTGTGGGCTAGGGTTAGAGAGACGGTTAGGGTTACGATTGGACCTAGGGTTAGGGTTATGTTGACGGCTAGGGTTAGAGATGCCGTTAGGGTTATGATTGGACCTAGGGTTAGGGTTATGTTGAGGGCTAGGGTTAGAGATCCGGTTAGGGTTACGATTGGACCTAGGGTTAGGGTTATGTTGAGGGCTAGGGTTAGAGATCCGGTTAGGGTTACGATTGGACCTAGGGTTAGGGTTATGTTGAGGGCTAGGGTTAGAGATGCCGTTAGGGTTACGATTGGACCTAGGGTTAGGGTTATGTTGAGGGTTAGGGTTAGAGATCCGGTTAGGGTTACGACTGGACCTAGGGTTAGGGTTATGTTGAGGGCTAGGGTTAGAGATGCCGTTAGGGTTACGATTGGACCTAGGGTTAGGTTTATGTTGAGGGTTAGGGTTAGAGATCCGGTCTGGGTTACGATTGGACCTAGGGTTAGGGTTATGTTGAGGGCTAGGTTTAGAGATCCGGTTAGGGTTACGATTGTACCTAGGGTTAGGGTTATGTTGAGGGCTAGGGTTAGAGATCCGGTTAGGGTTACTATTGGACCTAGGGTTAGGGTTATGTTGAGGGGTAGGGTTAGAGATCCGGTTAGGGTTATGATTGGATCTAGGGTTAGGGTTATGTTGAGGGCTAGGGTTAGAGATCCGGTTACGGTTATGATTGGACCTAGGATTAGGGTTATGTTGAGGGTTAGGGTTAGAGATCCGGTTAGGGTTACGATTGGACCTAGGGGTAGCGTTATGTTGAGGGCTATGGTTAGAGATCCGGTCAGGGTTACGATTGGACCTAGGGTTAGGGTTATGTTGTGGGCTAGGGTTAGAGAGATGGTTAGGGTTACGATTGGACCTAGGGTTAGGGTTATGTTGACGGCTAGGGTTAGAGATGCCGTTAGGGTTATGATTGGACCTAGGGTTAGGGTTATGTTGAGGGCTAGGGTTAGAGATCCGGTTAGGGTTACGATTGGACCTAGGGTTAGGGTTATGTTGAGGGCTAGGGTTAGAGATCCGGTTAGGGTTACGATTGGACCTAGGGTTAGGGTTATGTTGAGGGCTAGGGTTAGAGATCCGGTTAGGGTTACGATTGGACCTAGGGTTAGGTTTATGTTGAGGGCTAGGGTTAGAGATCCGGTTAGGGTTACGATTGGACCTAGGGTTAGGGTTATGTTGAGGGGTAGGGTTAGAGATTCGGTTAGGGTTATGATTGGACCTAGCGTTAGGGTTATGTTGAGGGCTATGGTTAGAGAGACGGTTAGGGTTACGATTGGACCTAGGGTTAGGGTTATGTTGACGGCTAGGGTTAGAGATGCCGTTAGGGTTACGATTGGACCTAGGGTTAGGGTTATGTTGAGGGCTAGGGTTAGAGATCCGGTTAGGGTTACGATTGGACCTAGGGTTAGGGTTATGTTGAGGGCTAGGGTTAGAGATCCGGTTAGGGTTACGATTGGACCTAGGGTTAGGGTTATGTTGAGGGCTAGGGTTAGAGATGCCGTTAGTGTTACGATTGGACCTAGGGTTAGGGTTATGTTGAGGGTTAGGGTTAGAGATCCGGTTAGGTTTACGATTGGACCTAGGGTTAGGGTTATGTTGAGGGCTAGGGTTAGAGATGCCGTTAGGGTTACGATTGGACCTAGGGTTAGGGTTATGTTGAGGGTTAGGGTTAGAGATCCGGTCTGGGTTACGATTGGACCTAGGGTTAGGGTTATGTTGAGGGCTAGGGTTAGAGATCCGGTTAGGGTTACGATTGGACCTAGGGTTAGGGTTATGTTGAGGGCTAGGGTTAGAGATCCGGTTAGGGTTACGATTGGACCTAGGGTTATTGTTATGTTGAGGGGTAGGGTTAGAGATCCGGTTAGGGTTATGATTGGATCTAGGGTTAGGGTTATGTTGAGGGCTAGGGTTAGAGATCCGGTTACGGTTATGATTGGACCTAGGATTAGGGTTATGTTGAGGGTTAGGGTTAGAGATCCGGTTAGGGTTACGATTGGACCTAGGGTTAGCGTTATTTTGAGGGCTATGGTTAGAGATCCGGTCAGGGTTACGATTGGACCTAGGGTTAGGGTTATGTTGTGGGCTAGGGTTAGAGAGACGGTTAGGGTTACGATTGGACCTAGGGTTAGGGTTATGTTGACGGCTAGGGTTAGAGATGCCGTTAGGGTTATGATTGGACCTAGGGTTAGGGTTATGTTGAGGGCTAGGGTTAGAGATCCGGTTAGGGTTACGATTGGACCTAGGGTTAGGGTTATGTTGAGGGCTAGGGTTAGAGATCCGGTCAGGGTTACGATTGGACCTAGGGTTAGGGTTATGTTGTGGGCTAGGGTTAGAGAGACGGTTAGGGTTACGATTGGACCTAGGGTTATGGTTATGTTGACGGCTAGGGTTAGAGATGCCGTTAGGGTTACGATTGGACCTAGGGTTAGGGTTATGTTGAGGGCTAGGGTTAGAGATCCGGTTAGGGTTACGATTGGACCTAGGGTTAGGGTTATGTTGTGGGCTAGGGTTAGAGAGACGGTTAGGGTTACGATTGGACCTAGGGTTATGGTTATGTTGACGGCTAGGGTTAGAGATGCCGTTAGGGTTACGATTGGACCGAGGGTTAGGGTTATGTTGAGGGTTAGGGTTAGAGATCCGGTCTGGGTTACGATTGGACCTAGGGTTAGGGTTATGTTGAGGGCTAGGGTTAGAGATCCGGTTAGGGTTACGATTGGACCTAGGGTTAGGGTTATGTTGAGGGCTAGGGTTAGAGATCCGGTTAGGGTTACGATTGGACCTAGGGTTATGGTTATGTTGTGGGCTAGGGTTAGAGAGACGGTTAGGGTTACGATTGGACCTAGGGTTAGGGTTATGTTGACGGCTAGGGTTAGAGATGCCGTTAGGGTTATGATTGGACCTAGGGTTAGGGTTATGTTGAGGGCTAGGGTTAGAGATCCGGTTAGGGTTACGATTGGATCTAGGGTTAGGGTTATGTTGAGGGCTATGGTTAGAGATCCGGTCAGGGTTACGATTGGACCTAGGGTTAGGTTTATGTTGTGGGCTAGGGTTAGAGAGACGGTTAGGGTTACGATTGGACCTAGGGTTAGGGTTATATTGACGGCTAGGGTTAGAGATGCCGTTAGGGTTACGATTGGACCTAGGGTTAGGGTTATGTTGAGGGCTAGGGTTAGAGATCCGGTTAGGGTTACGATTGGACCTAGGGTTAGGGTTATGTTGAGGGCTAGGGTTAGAGATGCCGTTAGGGTTACGATTGGACCTAGGGTTAGGGTTATGTTGAGGGCTAGGGTTAGAGATGCCGTTAGGGTTACGATTGGACCTAGGGTTAGGTTTATGTTGAGGGTTAGGGTTAGAGATCCGGTCTAGGTTACGATTGGACCTAGGGTTAGGGTTATGTTGAGGGCTAGGGTTAGAGATCCGGTTAGGGTTACGATTGTACCTAGGGTTAGGGTTATGTTGAGGGCTAGGGTTAGAGATCCGGTTAGGGTTACTATTGGACCTAGGGTTAGGGTTATGTTGAGGGGTAGGGTTAGAGATCCGGTTAGGGTTATGATTGGATCTAGGGTTAGGGTTATGTTGAGGGCTAGGTTTAGAGATCCGGTTACGGTTATGATTGGACCTAGGATTAGGGTTATGTTGAGGGTTAGGGTTAGAGATCCGGTTAGGGTTACGATTGCACCTAGGGGTAGCGTTATGTTGAGGGCTATGGTTAGAGATCCGGTCAGGGTTACGATTGGACCTAGGGTTAGGGTTATGTTGTGGGCTAGGGTTAGAGAGACGGTTAGGGTTACGATTGGACCTAGGGTTAGGGTTATGTTGACGGCTAGGGTTAGAGATGCCGTTAGGGTTATGATTGGACCTAGGGTTAGGGTTATGTTGAGGGCTAGGGTTAGAGATCCGGTTAGGGTTACGATTGGACCTAGGGTTAGGGTTATGTTGAGGGCTAGGGTTAGAGATCCGGTTAGGGTTACGATTGGACCTAGGGTTAGGGTTATGTTGAGGGCTAGGGTTAGAGATGCCGTTAGGGTTACGATTGGACCTAGGGTTAGGGTTATGTTGAGGGTTAGGGTTAGAGATCCGGTTAGGGTTACGATTGGACCTAGGGTTAGGGTTATGTTGAGGGCTAGGGTTAGAGATGCCGTTAGGGTTACGATTGGACCTAGGGTTAGGTTTATGTTGAGGGTTAGGGTTAGAGATCCGGTCTGGGTTACGATTGGACCTAGGGTTAGGGTTATGTTGAGGGCTAGGTTTAGAGATCCGGTTAGGGTTACGATTGTACCTAGGGTTAGGGTTATGTTGAGGGCTAGGGTTAGAGATCCGGTTAGGGTTACTATTGGACCTAGGGTTAGGGTTATGTTGAGGGGTAGGGTTAGAGATCCGGTTAGGGTTATGATTGGATCTAGGGTTAGGGTTATGTTGAGGGCTAGGGTTAGAGATCCGGTTACGGTTATGATTGGACCTAGGATTAGGGTTATGTTGAGGGTTAGGGTTAGAGATCCGGTTAGGGTTACGATTGGACCTAGGGGTAGCGTTATGTTGAGGGCTATGGTTAGAGATCCGGTCAGGGTTACGATTGGACCTAGGGTTAGGGTTATGTTGTGGGCTAGGGTTAGAGAGATGGTTAGGGTTACGATTGGACCTAGGGTTAGGGTTATGTTGACGGCTAGGGTTAGAGATGCCGTTAGGGTTATGATTGGACCTAGGGTTAGGGTTATGTTGAGGGCTAGGGTTAGAGATCCGGTTAGGGTTACGATTGGACCTAGGGTTAGGGTTATGTTGAGGGCTAGGGTTAGAGATCCGGTTAGGGTTACGATTGGACCTAGGGTTAGGGTTATGTTGAGGGCTAGGGTTAGAGATCCGGTTAGGGTTACGATTGGACCTAGGGTTAGGTTTATGTTGAGGGCTAGGGTTAGAGATCCGGTTAGGGTTACGATTGGACCTAGGGTTAGGGTTATGTTGAGGGGTAGGGTTAGAGATTCGGTTAGGGTTATGATTGGACCTAGCGTTAGGGTTATGTTGAGGGCTATGGTTAGAGAGACGGTTAGGGTTACGATTGGACCTAGGGTTAGGGTTATGTTGACGGCTAGGGTTAGAGATGCCGTTAGGGTTACGATTGGACCTAGGGTTAGGGTTATGTTGAGGGCTAGGGTTAGAGATCCGGTTAGGGTTACGATTGGACCTAGGGTTAGGGTTATGTTGAGGGCTAGGGTTAGAGATCCGGTTAGGGTTACGATTGGACCTAGGGTTAGGGTTATGTTGAGGGCTAGGGTTAGAGATGCCGTTAGTGTTACGATTGGACCTAGGGTTAGGGTTATGTTGAGGGTTAGGGTTAGAGATCCGGTTAGGTTTACGATTGGACCTAGGGTTAGGGTTATGTTGAGGGCTAGGGTTAGAGATGCCGTTAGGGTTACGATTGGACCTAGGGTTAGGGTTATGTTGAGGGTTAGGGTTAGAGATCCGGTCTGGGTTACGATTGGACCTAGGGTTAGGGTTATGTTGAGGGCTAGGGTTAGAGATCCGGTTAGGGTTACGATTGGACCTAGGGTTAGGGTTATGTTGAGGGCTAGGGTTAGAGATCCGGTTAGGGTTACGATTGGACCTAGGGTTATTGTTATGTTGAGGGGTAGGGTTAGAGATCCGGTTAGGGTTATGATTGGATCTAGGGTTAGGGTTATGTTGAGGGCTAGGGTTAGAGATCCGGTTACGGTTATGATTGGACCTAGGATTAGGGTTATGTTGAGGGTTAGGGTTAGAGATCCGGTTAGGGTTACGATTGGACCTAGGGTTAGCGTTATTTTGAGGGCTATGGTTAGAGATCCGGTCAGGGTTACGATTGGACCTAGGGTTAGGGTTATGTTGTGGGCTAGGGTTAGAGAGACGGTTAGGGTTACGATTGGACCTAGGGTTAGGGTTATGTTGACGGCTAGGGTTAGAGATGCCGTTAGGGTTATGATTGGACCTAGGGTTAGGGTTATGTTGAGGGCTAGGGTTAGAGATCCGGTTAGGGTTACGATTGGACCTAGGGTTAGGGTTATGTTGAGGGCTAGGGTTAGAGATCCGGTCAGGGTTACGATTGGACCTAGGGTTAGGGTTATGTTGTGGGCTAGGGTTAGAGAGACGGTTAGGGTTACGATTGGACCTAGGGTTATGGTTATGTTGACGGCTAGGGTTAGAGATGCCGTTAGGGTTACGATTGGACCTAGGGTTAGGGTTATGTTGAGGGCTAGGGTTAGAGATCCGGTTAGGGTTACGATTGGACCTAGGGTTAGGGTTATGTTGTGGGCTAGGGTTAGAGAGACGGTTAGGGTTACGATTGGACCTAGGGTTATGGTTATGTTGACGGCTAGGGTTAGAGATGCCGTTAGGGTTACGATTGGACCGAGGGTTAGGGTTATGTTGAGGGTTAGGGTTAGAGATCCGGTCTGGGTTACGATTGGACCTAGGGTTAGGGTTATGTTGAGGGCTAGGGTTAGAGATCCGGTTAGGGTTACGATTGGACCTAGGGTTAGGGTTATGTTGAGGGCTAGGGTTAGAGATCCGGTTAGGGTTACGATTGGACCTAGGGTTATGGTTATGTTGTGGGCTAGGGTTAGAGAGACGGTTAGGGTTACGATTGGACCTAGGGTTAGGGTTATGTTGATGGCTAGGGTTAGAGATGCCGTTAGGGTTATGATTGGACCTAGGGTTAGGGTTATGTTGAGGGCTAGGGTTAGAGATCCGGTTAGGGTTACGATTGGATCTAGGGTTAGGGTTATGTTGAGGGCTATGGTTAGAGATCCGGTCAGGGTTACGATTGGACCTAGGGTTAGGTTTATGTTGTGGGCTAGGGTTAGAGAGACGGTTAGGGTTACGATTGGACCTAGGGTTAGGGTTATATTGACGGCTAGGGTTAGAGATGCCGTTAGGGTTACGATTGGACCTAGGGTTAGGGTTATGTTGAGGGCTAGGGTTAGAGATCCGGTTAGGGTTACGATTGGACCTAGGGTTAGGGTTATGTTGAGGGCTAGGGTTAGAGATGCCGTTAGGGTTACGATTGGACCTAGGGTTAGGGTTATGTTGAGGGCTAGGGTTAGAGATGCCGTTAGGGTTACGATTGGACCTAGGGTTAGGTTTATGTTGAGGGTTAGGGTTAGAGATCCGGTCTAGGTTACGATTGGACCTAGGGTTAGGGTTATGTTGAGGGCTAGGGTTAGAGATCCGGTTAGGGTTACGATTGTACCTAGGGTTAGGGTTATGTTGAGGGCTAGGGTTAGAGATCCGGTTAGGGTTACTATTGGACCTAGGGTTAGGGTTATGTTGAGGGGTAGGGATAGAGATCCGGTTAGGGTTATGATTGGATCTAGGGTTAGGGTTATGTTGAGGGCTAGGTTTAGAGATCCGGTTACGGTTATGATTGGACGTAGGATTAGGGTTATGTTGAGGGTTAGGGTTAGAGATCCGGTTAGGGTTACGATTGGACCTAGGGTTAGGGTTATGTTGAGGGCTAGGGTTAGAGATCCGGTTAGGGTTACGATTGGACCTAGGGTTAGGGTTATGTTGAGGGCTAGGATTAGAGATGCCGTTAGGGTTACGATTGGACCTAGGGTTAGGGTTATGTTGAGGGTTAGGGTTAGAGATCCGGTTAGGGTTACGATTGGACCTAGGGTTAGGGTTATGTTGAGGGCTAGGGTTAGAGATGCCGTTAGGTTTACGATTGGACCTAGGGTTAGGGTTATGTTGTGGGCTAGGGTTAGAGAGACGGTTAGGGTTACGATTGGACCAAGGTTAGGGTTATGTTGAGGGATAGGGTTAGAGATGCCGTTAGGATTACGATTGCACCTAGGGTTAGGGTTATGTTGAGGGCTAGGGTTAGAGATCCGGTTAGGGTTACGATTGGACCTAGGGTTAGGGTTATGTTGAGGGCTAGGGTTAGAGATGCCGTTAGGGTTACGATTGGACCTAGGGTTAGGGTTATGTTGAGGGCTAGGGTTAGAGATGCCGTTAGGGTTACGATTGGACCTAGGGTTAGGGTTATGTTGTGGGCTAGGGTTAGAGATCTGGTTAGGGTTACGATTGGACCTAGGGTTAGGGTTATGTTGAGGGCTAGGGTTAGAGATCCGGTTAGGGTTACGATTGGACCTAGGGTTAGGGTTATGTTGAGGGCTAGGGTTAGAGATCCGGTTAGGGTTACGATTGGACCTAGGGTTAGGTTTATGTTGAGGGCTAGGGTTAGAGATCCGGTTAGGGTTACGATTGGACCTAGGGTTAGGGTTATGTTGAGGGGTAGGGTTAGAGATTCGGTTAGGGTTATGATTGGACCTAGCGTTAGGGTTATGTTGAGGGCTATGGTTAGAGATCCGGTTACGGTTATGATTGGACCTAGGATTAGGGTTATGTTGAGGGTTAGGGTTAGAGAGACGGTTAGGGTTACGATTGGACCTAGGGTTAGCGTTATGTTGAGGGCTATGGTTAGAGATCCGGTTAGGGTTACGATTGGACCTAGGGTTAGAGTTATGTTGTGGGCTAGGGTTAGAGAGACGGTTAGGGTTACGATTGGACCTAGGGTTAGGGTTATGTTGACGGCTAGGGTTAGAGATGCCGTTAGGGTTACGATTGGACCTAGGGTTAGGGTTATGTTGAGGGCTAGGGTTAGAGATCCGGTTAGGGTTACGATTGGACCTAGGGTTAGGGTTATGTTGAGGGCTAGGGTTAGAGATCCGGTTAGGGTTACGATTGGACCTAGGGTTAGGGTTATGTTGAGGGCTAGGGTTAGAGATGCCGTTAGTGTTACGATTGGACCTAGGGTTAGGGTTATGTTGAGGGTTAGGGTTAGAGATCCGGTTAGGTTTACGATTGGACCTAGGGTTAGGGTTATGTTGAGGGCTAGGGTTAGAGATGCCGTTAGGGTTACGATTGGACCTAGGGTTAGGGTTATGTTGAGGGTTAGGGTTAGAGATCCGGTTAGGGTTACGATTGGACCTAGGGTTAGCGTTATGTTGAGGGCTAGGGTTAGAGATCCGGTTAGGGTTACGATTGGACCTAGGGTTAGGGTTATGTTGAGGGTTAGGGTTAGAGATGCCGTTAGGGTTATGATTGGACCTAGGGTTAGGGTTATGTTGAGGGCTAGGGTTAGAGATCCGGTTAGGGTTACGATTGGACCTAGGGTTAGGGTTATGTTGAGGGCTAGGGTTAGAGATCCGGTCAGGGTTACGATTGGACCTAGGGTTAGGGTTATGTTGTGCGCTAGGGTTAGAGAGACGGTTAGGGTTACGATTGGACCTAGGGTTAGGGTTATGTTGACGGCTAGGGTTAGACATGCCGTTAGGGTTACGATTGGACCTAGGGTTAGGGTTATGTTGAGGGCTAGGGTTAGAGATCCGGTTAGGGTTACGATTGGACCTAGGGTTAGGGTTATGTTGAGGGCTAGGGTTAGAGATCCGGTTAGGGTTACGATTGGACCTAGGGTTAGGGTTATGTTGAGGGCTAGGTTTAGAGATGCCGTTAGGGTTACGATTGGATCTAGCGTTAGGGTTATGTTGAGGGCTAGGGTTAGAGATCCGGTTAGGGTTACGATTGGACCTAGGGTTAGGGTTATGTTGAGGGCTAGGGTTAGAGATGCCGTTAGGGTTACGATTGGACCTAGGGTTAGGGTTATGTTGAGGGTTAGGGTTAGAGATCCGGTCTGGGTTACGATTGGACCTAGGGTTAGGGTTATGTTGAGGGCTAGGGTTAGAGATCCGGTTAGGGTTACGATTGGACCTAGGGTTAGGGTTATGTTGAGGGCTAGGGTTAGAGATCCGGTTAGGGTTATGATTGGACCTAGGGTTAGGGTTATGTTGAGGGGTAGGGTTAGAGATCCGGTTAGGGTTATGATTGGATCTAGGGTTAGGGTTATGTTGAGGGCTAGGGTTAGAGATCCGGTTACGGTTATGATTGGACCTAGGATTAGGGTTATGTTGAGGGTTAGGGTTAGAGATCCGGTTAGGGTTACGATTGGACCTAGGGTTAGCGATATGTTGAGGGCTATGGTTAGAGATCCGTTCAGGGTTACGATTGGACCTAGGGTTAGGGTTATGTTGTGGGCTAGGGTTAGAGATCCGGTCAGGGTTACGATTGGACCTAGGGTTAGGTTTATGTTGTGGGCTAGGGTTAGAGAGACGGTTAGGGTTACGATTGGACCTAGGGTTAGGGTTATGTTGACGGCTAGGGTTAGAGATGCCGTTAGGGTTACGATTGGACCTAGGGTTAGGGTTATGTTGAGGGCTAGGGTTAGAGATCCGGTCAGGGTTACGATAGGACCTAGGGTTAGGTTTATGTTGTGGGCTAGGGTTAGAGAGACGGTTAGGGTTACGATTGGACCTAGGGTTAGGGTTATATTGACGGCTAGGGTTAGAGATGCCGTTAGGGTTACGATTGGACCTAGGGTTAGGGTTATGTTCAGGGCTAGGGTTAGAGATCCGGTTAAGGTTACGATTGGACCTAGGGTTAGGTTTATGTTGTGGGCTAGGGTTAGAGAGACGGTTAGGGTTACGATTGGACCTAGGGTTAGGGTTATATTGACGGCTAGGGTTAGAGAGACTGTTAGGGTTACGATTGGACCAAGGTTAGGGTTATGTTGAGGGGTAGGGTTAGAGATGCCGTTAGGGTTACGATTGGACCTAGGGTTAGGGTTATGTTGTGGGCTAGGGTTAGAGAGACGGTTAGGGTTACGATTGGACCAAGGTTAGTGTTATGTTGAGGGGTAGGGTTAGAGATGCCGTTAGGATTACGATTGGACCTAGGGTTAGGGTTATGTTGAGGGCTAGGGTTAGAGATCCGGTTAGGGTTACGATTGGACCTAGGGTTAGGGTTATGTTGAGGGCTAGGGTTAGAGATGCCGTTAGGGTTACGATTGGACCTAGGGTTAGGGTTATGTTGAGGGCTAGGGTTAGAGATCCGTTAGGGTTACGATTGGACATAGGGTTAGGGTTATGTTGTGGGCTAGGGTTAGAGAGACGGTTAGGGTTACGATTGGACCAAGGTTAGGGTTATGTTGAGGGGTAGGGTTAGAGATGCCGTTAGGATTACGATTGGACCTAGGGTTAGGGTTATGTTGAGGGCTAGGGTTAGAGATCCGGTTAGGGTTACGATTGGACCTAGGTTTAGTGTTATGTTGAGGGCTAGGGTTAGAGATCTGGTTAGGGTTACGATTGGACCTAGGGTTAGGGTTATGTTGAGGGCTAGGGTTAGAGATCCGGTTAGGGTTACGATTGGACCTAGGGTTAGGGTTATGTTGAGGGGTAGGGTTAGAGATTCGGTTAGGGTTATGATTGGACCTAGCGTTAGGGTTATGTTGAGGGCTAGGGTTAGAGATGCCGTTAGGGTTACGATTGGACCTAGGGTTAGGGTTATGTTGAGGGCTAGGGTTAGAGATGCCGTTAGGGTTACGATTGGACCTAGGGTTAGGGTTATGTTGTGGGCTAGGGTTAGAGAGACGGTTAGGGTTACGATTGGACCAAGGTTAGGGTTATGTTGAGGGGTAGGGTTAGAGATGCCGTTAGGATTACGATTGGACCTAGGGTTAGGGTTATGTTGAGGGCTAGGGTTAGAGATCCGGTTAGGGTTACGATTGGACCTAGGTTTAGGGTTATGTTGAGGGCTAGGGTTAGAGATCTGGTTAGGGTTACGATTGGACCTAGGGTTAGGGTTATGTTGAGGGCTAGGGTTAGAGATCCGGTTAGGGTTACGATTGGACCTAGGGTTAGGGTTATGTTGAGGGCTAGGGTTAGAGATCCGGTTAGGGTTACAATTGGACCTAGGTTTAGGGTTATGTTGAGGGGTAGGGTTAGAGATTCGGTTAGGATTATGATTGGACCTAGCGTTAGGGTTATGTTGAGGGCTATGGTTAGAGATCCGGTTACGGTTATGATTGGACCTAGGATTAGGGTTATGTTGAGGGTAAGGGTTAGAGAGACGGTTAGGGTTACGATTGGACCTAGGGTTAGCATTATGTTGAGGGCTATGGTTTGAGATCCGGTCAGAGTTACGATTGGACCTAGGGTTAGGGTTATGTTGTGGGCTAGGGTTAGAGAGACGGTTAGGGTTACGATTGGACCTAGGGTTAGGGTTATGTTGACGGCTAGGGTTAGAGATGCCGTTAGGGTTACGATTGGACCTAGGGTTAGGGTTATGTTGAGGGCTAGGGTTAGAGATCCGGTTAGGGTTACGATTGGACCTAGGGTTAGGGTTATGTTGAGGGCTAGGGTTAGAGATCCGGTTAGGGTTACGATTGGACCTAGGGTTAGGGTTATGTTGAGGGCTAGGGTTAGAGATGCCGTTAGTGTTACGATTGGACCTAGGGTTAGGGTTATGTTGAGGGTTAGGGTTAGAGATCCGGTTAGGGTTACGATTGGACCTAGGGTTAGGGTTATGTTGAGGGCTAGGGTTAGAGATGCCGTTAGGGTTACGATTGGACCTAGGGTTAGGGTTATGTTGAGGGTTAGGGTTAGAGATCCGGTCTGGGTTACGATTGGACCTAGGGTTAGGGTTATGTTGAGGGCTAGGGTTAGAGATCCGGTTAGGGTTACGATTGGACCTAGGGGTAGGGTTATGTTGAGGGCTAGGGTTAGAGATCCGGTTAGGGTTACGATTGGACCTAGGGTTAGGGTTATGTTGAGGGGTAGGGTTAGAGATCCGGTTAGGGTTATGATTGGATCTAGGGTTAGGGTTATGTTGCGGGCTAGGGTTAGAGATCCGGTTACAGTTATGATTGGACCTAGGATTAGGGTTATGTTGAGGGTTAGGGTTAGAGATCCGGTTAGGGTTACGATTGGACCTAGGGTTAGCGTTATGTTGAGGGCTATGGTTAGAGATCCGGTCAGGGTTACGATTGGACCTAGGGTTAGGGTTATGTTGTGGGCTAGGGTTAGAGAGACGGTTAGGGTTACGATTGGACCTAGGGTTAGGGTTATGTTGACGGCTAGGGTTAGAGATGCCGTTAGGGTTATGATTGGACCTAGGGTTAGGGTTATGTTGAGGGCTAGGGTTAGAGATCCGGTTAGGGTTACGATTGGACCTAGGGTTAGGGTTATGTTGAGGGCTAGGTTTAGAGATCCGGTCAGGGTTACGATTGGACCTAGGGTTAGGGTTATGTTGTGGGCTAGGGTTAGAGAGACGGTTAGGGTTACGATTGGACCTAGGGTTAGGGTTATGTTGACGGATAGGGTTAGAGATGCCGTTAGGGTTACGATTGGACCTAGGGTTAGGGTTATGTTGAGGGCTAGGGTTAGAGATCCGGTTAGGGTTACGATTGGACCTAGGGTTAGGGTTATGTTGAGGGCTAGGGTTAGAGATCCGGTTAGGGTTACGATTGGACCTAGGGTTAGGGTTATGTTGAGGGTTAGGGTTAGAGATCCGGTTAGGGTTACGATTGGACCTAGGGTTAGCGTTATGTTGAGGGCTATGGTTAGAGATCCGGTCAGGGTTACGATTGGACCTAGGGTTAGGGTTATGTTGTGGGCTAGGGTTAGAGAGACGGTTAGGGTTACAATTGGACCTAGGGTTAGGGTTATGTTGACGGCTAGGGTTAGAGATGCCGTTAGGGTTATGATTGGACCTAGGGTTAGGGTTATGTTGAGGGCTAGGGTTAGAGATCCGGTTAGGGTTACGATTGGACCTAGGGTCAGGGTTATGTTGAGGGCTAGGGTTAGAGATCCGGTTAGGGTTACGATTGGACCTAGGGTTAGGGTTATGTTGAGGGCTAGGATTAGAGATGCCGTTAGGGTTACGATTGGACCTAGGGTTAGGGTTATGTTGAGGGTTACGGTTAGAGATCCGGTTAGGGTTACAATTGGACCTAGGGTTAGGGTTATGTTGAGGGCTAGGGTTAGAGAATCGGTTAGGGTTACGATTGGACCTAGGGATAGGGTTATGTTGAGGGCTAGGGTTAGAGATCCGGTTAGGGTTACGATTGGACCTAGGGTTAGGGTTATGTTGAGGGCTAGGGTTAGAGATCCTGTTAGGGTTACGATTGGACCTAGGGTTAGGGTTATGTTGAGGGCTAGGGTTAGAGATGCCGTTAGGGTTACGATTGGACCTAGGGTTAGGGTTATGTTGTGGGCTAGGGTTAGAGAGACGGTTAGGGTTACGATTGGACCAAGGTTAGGGTTATGTTGAGGGGTAGGGTTAGAGATGCCGTTAGGATTACGATTGGACCTAGGGTTAGGGTTATGTTGAGGGCTAGGGTTAGAGATCCGGTTAGGGTTACGATTGGACCTAGGGTTAGGGTTATGTTGAGGGCTAGGGTTAGAGATGCCGTTAGGGTTACGATTGGACCTAGGGTTAGGGTTATGTTGAGGGCTAGGGTTAGAGATCCGGTTAGGGTTACGATTGGACCTAGGGTTAGGGTTATGTTGAGGGCTAGGGTTAGAGATCCGGTTAGGGTTACAATTGGACCTAGGGTTAGGGTTATGTTGAGGGGTAGGGTTAGAGATTCGGTTAGGGTTATGATTGGACCTAGCGTTAGGGTTATGTTGAGGGCTATGGTTAGAGATCCGGTTACGGTTATGATTGGACCTAGGATTAGGGTTATGTTGAGGGTTAGGGTTAGAGAGACGGTTAGGGTTACGATTGGACCTAGGGTTAGCATTATGTTGAGGGCTATGGTTAGAGATCCGGTCAGAGTTACGATTGGACCTAGGGTTAGGGTTATGTTGTGGGCTAGGGTTAGAGAGACGGTTAGGGTTACGATTGGACCTAGGGTTAGGGTTATGTTGACGGCTAGGGTTAGAGATGCCGTTAGGGTTACGATTGGACCTAGGGTTAGGGTTATGTTGAGGGCTAGGGTTAGAGATCCGGTTAGGGTTATGATTGGACCTAGGGTTAGGGTTATGTTGAGCTCTAGGGTTAGAGATCCGGTTAGGGTTACGATTGGACCTAGGGTTAGGGTTATGTTGAGGGCTAGGGTTAGAGATGCCGTTAGTGTTACGATTGGACCTAGGGTTAGGGTTATGTTGAGGGTTAGGGTTAGAGATCCGGTTAGGGTTACGATTGGACCTAGGGTTAGGGTTATGTTGAGGGCTAGGGTTAGAGATGCCGTTAGGGTTACGATTGGACCTAGGGTTAGGGTTATGTTGAGGGTTAGGGTTAGAGATCCGGTCTGGGTTACGATTGGACCTAGGGTTAGGGTTATGTTGAGGGCTAGGGTTAGAGATCCGGTTAGGGTTACGATTGGACCTAGGGTTAGGGTTATGTTGAGGGCTAGGGTTAGAGATCCGGTTAGGGTTACGATTGGACCTAGGGTTAGGGTCATGTTGAGGGGTAGGGTTAGAGATCCGGTTAGGGTTATGATTGGATCTAGGGTTAGGGTTATGTTGAGGGCTAGGGTTAGAGATCCGGTTACAGTTATGATTGGACCTAGGATTAGGGTTATGTTGAGGGTTAGGGTTAGAGATCCGGTTAGGGTTACGATTGGACCTAGGGTTAGCGTTATGTTGAGGGCTATGGTTAGAGATCCGGTCAGGGTTACGATTGGACCTAGGGTTAGGGTTATGTTGTGGGCTAGGGTTAGAGAGACGGTTAGGGTTACGATTGGACCTAGGGTTAGGGTTATGTTGACGGCTGGGGTTAGAGATGCCGTTAGGGTTATGATTGGACCTAGGGTTAGGGTTATGTTGAGGGCTAGGGTTAGAGATCCGGTTAGGGTTACGATTGGACCTAGGGTTAGGGTTATGTTGAGGGCTAGGTTTAGAGATCCGGTCAGGGTTACGATTGGACCTAGGGTTAGGGTTATGTTGTGGGCTAGGGTTAGAGAGACGGTTAGGGTTACGATTGGACCTAGGGTTAGGGTTATGTTGACGGATAGGGTTAGAGATGCCGTTAGGGTTACGATTGGACCTAGGGTTAGGGTTATGTTGAGGGCTAGGGTTAGAGATCCGGTTAGGGTTACGATTGGAACTAGGGTTAGGGTTATGTTGAGGGCTAGGGTTAGAGATCCGGTTAGGGTTACGATTGGACCTAGGGTTAGGGTTATGTTGAGGGTTAGGGTTACAGATCCGGTTAGGGTTACGATTGGACCTAGGGTTAGCGTTATGTTGAGGGCTAGGGTTAGAGATCCGGTTAGGGTTACGATTGGACCTAGGGTTAGGGTTATGTTGAGGGCTAGGGTTAGAGATCCGGTTAGGGTTACAATTGGACCTAGGTTTAGGGTTATGTTGAGGGGTAGGGTTAGAGATTCGGTTAGGATTATGATTGGACCTAGCGTTAGGGTTATGTTGAGGGCTATGGTTAGAGATCCGGTTACGGTTATGATTGGACCTAGGATTAGGGTTATGTTGAGGGTAAGGGTTAGAGAGACGGTTAGGGTTACGATTGGACCTAGGGTTAGCATTATGTTGAGGGCTATGGTTTGAGATCCGGTCAGAGTTACGATTGGACCTAGGGTTAGGGTTATGTTGTGGGCTAGGGTTAGAGAGACGGTTAGGGTTACGATTGGACCTAGGGTTAGGGTTATGTTGACGGCTAGGGTTAGAGATGCCGTTAGGGTTACGATTGGACCTAGGGTTAGGGTTATGTTGAGGGCTAGGGTTAGAGATCCGGTTAGGGTTACGATTGGACCTAGGGTTAGGGTTATGTTGAGGGCTAGGGTTAGAGATCCGGTTAGGGTTACGATTGGACCTAGGGTTAGGGTTATGTTGAGGGCTAGGGTTAGAGATGCCGTTAGTGTTACGATTGGACCTAGGGTTAGGGTTATGTTGAGGGTTAGGGTTAGAGATCCGGTTAGGGTTACGATTGGACCTAGGGTTAGGGTTATGTTGAGGGCTAGGGTTAGAGATGCCGTTAGGGTTACGATTGGACCTAGGGTTAGGGTTATGTTGAGGGTTAGGGTTAGAGATCCGGTCTGGGTTACGATTGGACCTAGGGTTAGGGTTATGTTGAGGGCTAGGGTTAGAGATCCGGTTAGGGTTACGATTGGACCTAGGGGTAGGGTTATGTTGAGGGCTAGGGTTAGAGATCCGGTTAGGGTTACGATTGGACCTAGGGTTAGGGTTATGTTGAGGGGTAGGGTTAGAGATCCGGTTAGGGTTATGATTGGATCTAGGGTTAGGGTTATGTTGCGGGCTAGGGTTAGAGATCCGGTTACAGTTATGATTGGACCTAGGATTAGGGTTATGTTGAGGGTTAGGGTTAGAGATCCGGTTAGGGTTACGATTGGACCTAGGGTTAGCGTTATGTTGAGGGCTATGGTTAGAGATCCGGTCAGGGTTACGATTGGACCTAGGGTTAGGGTTATGTTGTGGGCTAGGGTTAGAGAGACGGTTAGGGTTACGATTGGACCTAGGGTTAGGGTTATGTTGACGGCTAGGGTTAGAGATGCCGTTAGGGTTATGATTGGACCTAGGGTTAGGGTTATGTTGAGGGCTAGGGTTAGAGATCCGGTTAGGGTTACGATTGGACCTAGGGTTAGGGTTATGTTGAGGGCTAGGTTTAGAGATCCGGTCAGGGTTACGATTGGACCTAGGGTTAGGGTTATGTTGTGGGCTAGGGTTAGAGAGACGGTTAGGGTTACGATTGGACCTAGGGTTAGGGTTATGTTGACGGATAGGGTTAGAGATGCCGTTAGGGTTACGATTGGACCTAGGGTTAGGGTTATGTTGAGGGCTAGGGTTAGAGATCCGGTTAGGGTTACGATTGGACCTAGGGTTAGGGTTATGTTGAGGGCTAGGGTTAGAGATCCGGTTAGGGTTACGATTGGACCTAGGGTTAGGGTTATGTTGAGGGTTAGGGTTAGAGATCCGGTTAGGGTTACGATTGGACCTAGGGTTAGCGTTATGTTGAGGGCTATGGTTAGAGATCCGGTCAGGGTTACGATTGGACCTAGGGTTAGGGTTATGTTGTGGGCTAGGGTTAGAGAGACGGTTAGGGTTACAATTGGACCTAGGGTTAGGGTTATGTTGACGGCTAGGGTTAGAGATGCCGTTAGGGTTATGATTGGACCTAGGGTTAGGGTTATGTTGAGGGCTAGGGTTAGAGATCCGGTTAGGGTTACGATTGGACCTAGGGTCAGGGTTATGTTGAGGGCTAGGGTTAGAGATCCGGTTAGGGTTACGATTGGACCTAGGGTTAGGGTTATGTTGAGGGCTAGGATTAGAGATGCCGTTAGGGTTACGATTGGACCTAGGGTTAGGGTTATGTTGAGGGTTACGGTTAGAGATCCGGTTAGGGTTACAATTGGACCTAGGGTTAGGGTTATGTTGAGGGCTAGGGTTAGAGAATCGGTTAGGGTTACGATTGGACCTAGGGATAGGGTTATGTTGAGGGCTAGGGTTAGAGATCCGGTTAGGGTTACGATTGGACCTAGGGTTAGGGTTATGTTGAGGGCTAGGGTTAGAGATCCTGTTAGGGTTACGATTGGACCTAGGGTTAGGGTTATGTTGAGGGCTAGGGTTAGAGATGCCGTTAGGGTTACGATTGGACCTAGGGTTAGGGTTATGTTGTGGGCTAGGGTTAGAGAGACGGTTAGGGTTACGATTGGACCAAGGTTAGGGTTATGTTGAGGGGTAGGGTTAGAGATGCCGTTAGGATTACGATTGGACCTAGGGTTAGGGTTATGTTGAGGGCTAGGGTTAGAGATCCGGTTAGGGTTACGATTGGACCTAGGGTTAGGGTTATGTTGAGGGCTAGGGTTAGAGATGCCGTTAGGGTTACGATTGGACCTAGGGTTAGGGTTATGTTGAGGGCTAGGGTTAGAGATCCGGTTAGGGTTACGATTGGACCTAGGGTTAGGGTTATGTTGAGGGCTAGGGTTAGAGATCCGGTTAGGGTTACAATTGGACCTAGGGTTAGGGTTATGTTGAGGGGTAGGGTTAGAGATTCGGTTAGGGTTATGATTGGACCTAGCGTTAGGGTTATGTTGAGGGCTATGGTTAGAGATCCGGTTACGGTTATGATTGGACCTAGGATTAGGGTTATGTTGAGGGTTAGGGTTAGAGAGACGGTTAGGGTTACGATTGGACCTAGGGTTAGCATTATGTTGAGGGCTATGGTTAGAGATCCGGTCAGAGTTACGATTGGACCTAGGGTTAGGGTTATGTTGTGGGCTAGGGTTAGAGAGACGGTTAGGGTTACGATTGGACCTAGGGTTAGGGTTATGTTGACGGCTAGGGTTAGAGATGCCGTTAGGGTTACGATTGGACCTAGGGTTAGGGTTATGTTGAGGGCTAGGGTTAGAGATCCGGTTAGGGTTATGATTGGACCTAGGGTTAGGGTTATGTTGAGCTCTAGGGTTAGAGATCCGGTTAGGGTTACGATTGGACCTAGGGTTAGGGTTATGTTGAGGGCTAGGGTTAGAGATGCCGTTAGTGTTACGATTGGACCTAGGGTTAGGGTTATGTTGAGGGTTAGGGTTAGAGATCCGGTTAGGGTTACGATTGGACCTAGGGTTAGGGTTATGTTGAGGGCTAGGGTTAGAGATGCCGTTAGGGTTACGATTGGACCTAGGGTTAGGGTTATGTTGAGGGTTAGGGTTAGAGATCCGGTCTGGGTTACGATTGGACCTAGGGTTAGGGTTATGTTGAGGGCTAGGGTTAGAGATCCGGTTAGGGTTACGATTGGACCTAGGGTTAGGGTTATGTTGAGGGCTAGGGTTAGAGATCCGGTTAGGGTTACGATTGGACCTAGGGTTAGGGTTATGTTGAGGGGTAGGGTTAGAGATCCGGTTAGGGTTATGATTGGATCTAGGGTTAGGGTTATGTTGAGGGCTAGGGTTAGAGATCCGGTTACAGTTATGATTGGACCTAGGATTAGGGTTATGTTGAGGGTTAGGGTTAGAGATCCGGTTAGGGTTACGATTGGACCTAGGGTTAGCGTTATGTTGAGGGCTATGGTTAGAGATCCGGTCAGGGTTACGATTGGACCTAGGGTTAGGGTTATGTTGTGGGCTAGGGTTAGAGAGACGGTTAGGGTTACGATTGGACCTAGGGTTAGGGTTATGTTGACGGCTGGGGTTAGAGATGCCGTTAGGGTTATGATTGGACCTAGGGTTAGGGTTATGTTGAGGGCTAGGGTTAGAGATCCGGTTAGGGTTACGATTGGACCTAGGGTTAGGGTTATGTTGAGGGCTAGGTTTAGAGATCCGGTCAGGGTTACGATTGGACCTAGGGTTAGGGTTATGTTGTGGGCTAGGGTTAGAGAGACGGTTAGGGTTACGATTGGACCTAGGGTTAGGGTTATGTTGACGGATAGGGTTAGAGATGCCGTTAGGGTTACGATTGGACCTAGGGTTAGGGTTATGTTGAGGGCTAGGGTTAGAGATCCGGTTAGGGTTACGATTGGAACTAGGGTTAGGGTTATGTTGAGGGCTAGGGTTAGAGATCCGGTTAGGGTTACGATTGGACCTAGG